>NW_022111306.1:2936004-2976909 GCF_000313985.2 Echinops telfairi
GCTGTCCCTGGCAGGGCCATGGGTCAGTGAGGGGCATCATGTCTCATAGTGGGGCTGGCCATGTGGTCCTCTCTGTGGACTGGCTGCTCTAATTGGGGTCAATGCCTCTTATCAAGACAAATGACTTTTAAATCTTGCTAACTCCTACTTTGCTGATAGTGTTAGGTGCTATCAGCTCTGGCATATAGCAACCCCATAGATAATTAAAGGAAAGTGAGCTTGTGCCCTCCTCATAACTATTGGTGTTGGAGGCCATTGTTGTGTCTACTATGTTGTCCATCTCCTTGAGAGTCTTCCTTCTTCACTGATCCTCACCACCAAGCATAATGTCTTCCTCCAGAAATTGGTGCCTCCTGATAATATGTCCAGTATAATCAAGACATCTGCCACACCGCCAGTCCCCAGGTTATGAATGTCTGACAACAGAAAATCCCTACTCGTCCTCTAAGTTAGGGCTCTGACCCAGTTCTATCATGGCTAATGAAGCAAAACATTCTAGTCTATACCAGAATTTCTAGGTTGGGTGATTCATCATGGTAATCAGAATGAGAAACATCTATGGATCAAAGCCATGGAATGGGAGACTTGGAAGAGGTCTGGTAAGCACTTTGCCTGCTGTATAAAACTGGATTATTGAAGAAGAACAAGACTGGATTATTGGCAGGACTGAGGAGAATCACATGAATTGAAAGTAGTCTGGTCATCTGCCATCTTTGAGTAAGTCATCACCATTTGTTAGCATGGCGCTGACATTTTGAGTCCCTGCTTTAATATGTAAAGTTTCCCTAAGTGTGAAGTGATTGAACAAACCCCTGCTTAATCACAATCATCTTTATTTGCTGCATATGCAGCTTTTAAATAATTGAAAATAATTGTTGGCAATTCACAATAGATGCTGCAGTAACTGGCATTGGGGCCATATCTGACCTCCCCTTGGTCCCTTATTGACCTGAGGAAAAGACCAGGCATACCTCCATGCTCTTCCCTTTTTTACATATTTTGACACCAAGTGTTCCTCCCACAACACTATTTCTATGCTGGGTTCAATAATTGGTTGCAATGACCAGAAAACTCACAGACAATTAAGGGGGCTTATTAAGGAAATTAATAGGTTACCATATGTCAGATTCCAAACACAGTAAGGATATAGTCATTGATCCAGAGCTAACACCTCTCTTCAGTCATTGGCCAAGTCTCTCTCTGGTCTGGTTCTCAGCCTCTCGGTCACTTGGTCTCTGGGCCTTTGCCTCTGTAGGTCAGGAACCAGCCTGTCTACCACTGTGTCTCACAGTCCCATTATTTTGGGCCAGATTGGAGAAGGTATCCAATAGTTTCAGCACAGCTCCTCTGAGTCCCTGTGCCACAGTTTCTGGTGTCTCAGGTCTTGGCGACCCCCTCTACTTCTTTGGATATGCCCTTCCAAAGTTCTGCAAGTCTTATCTGTGTCCCAGATAGCTTGGATATCATGAGGAATGGTTTTTATGGAGAAGTGGTCTATCTATTAGTTGACCACACACCCAAGGAGAACAAAAGATTATGCCTCAAGTCATACCCTCTATTAAAGTAGTCTTCAAGGTGCCCCACAAGGAAACAAAGGCTGTGACTCTGTTCACACCCTCTACTAAAGTCAGGTCTTAATTTCACCTGTAGAAAATGCGCTCTAAAATGGGATTGTAGTCCTAGGCATAGAACCCAGAATTATAATCATACACAGAAGAAATTGTGGCCAGAAAGGCCATGTTAGAGAAAGAGCTGCCTTCTAAATGTAGAGTTGACCAGAATGATGTAGATGGAGTTAAAGGCTTCAGGACTTTCATTTGCTGATAGGGCATGGCTCAAAATGTAAAGAACACTCGTAAAGGTCAAAAGACATACCGGGAACTATTTATAGGCTCTGCCCCTCCCCCATGTCTATCTATAGAAGAAAGGCAGGATAAACAATCCCAAGGAGAAAACAATGGGATCGATGGTTCCAGAGGTACACATGAGAGGGGAGGGTGGGGGAAAGGAAGCAGGGCGCCAACAAACCCAGGGAAAAGAGAACAACAAGTGATCTAAAATTGATGGTGAGGAGGGTGTAGAATTCCTGGTGGGGGTTGATCAAGTTCAATGTAGCCAAGAGGAATTATTGAATGCCAAATAAAGGTTGAACATGATAATGGGACAAGAAGAAAGGAAGAGGAAATAGAGGGAAGAACTAGGAGACAAAGGACATTTATAAAGGTATAAATACAGGCATGTGCATATGTAAATATATTTATATGGGACATAGGGACATATAGGGACATAGATCTATGTACAGATATTTATATGTTAAGTATTAAGGTAGAAAACAGACATTGGGCCTCTACTCAAGTTCTCCCTCAATGCAAGAAGACTCTGTTCTAATAACCTAGCATTCTGTGATGCTCACTTTCCCGACACAATCGCTGAAGACAAAATGGGTGCATAAGCAAATTTGGTGAAGAAAGCTGATAGTACCCAGCTATCAAAAGATATAGCATCTGCAGTCTTAAAGGCTTGAAGATAAATAAGTAGCCATCTAGCTGGGAAGCAACAAAACCCACATTGAAGAAGCACACCAGCCTGTGTGAGCTTGAGGTGTTGACTGGATCAGGTATCAGAAAACCCCTAACAAACATTCATATCAATGCAAACGAGGTGGGTCAGAGTGGAGACCCAAAGACCATCTACAGACAATGGGACATCCTTCACAGAAAGTTCACAAGGAAGGAACAAGCCAGCCAGGGTACAGTATAGCACCAATGAAACACTCAACATTCCTCTAGTTCTTTAATGTTTCATTCATCCTGTCATGACCCCAGTTCTACCTTTCAAAACTGACTAGATCAGAGAATGTACACTGGAACAGATAAGAGATCTCAACACATGGAATCCAGGAAAGATAAAACTCTCAGGAATAATAACTGGGGTAGCAATACCATGAGAATAGGGTAGAAGTGTGGGGAGAAAGGGGGAACCAATTGCAATGACTGATGTATAACCCCCTTCACCTCCTAGGGTGATAAACAACAGAAACCTGGGCATACAGAAACAGTGGATGATGTAAGATATGAAAATAATAATAATTTATCAAGTTTTCATGAGGGCAGGGCACTGGGGGAGGGAGGAAAAAAATGAGATGATACCAAGCGCTCAGGTAGAAAGAAAACGTTTTATAAAGGATGATGGCAACATGTGTACAAATGTGCTTGACACAATGGATGTATGAATTGTTATAAGGGCTGTAAGGGCCCCCAATAAAATGATTTTTAAACCGAAGAAAAGAAATAGCTATAAGTATCTATTAATATATAAAACTTGGAATGTATAAAGCATGAATCTAGGAAAAATTGGAAGTCATCAAAAATGAAATGGAATGCATAACGATCAATATATTAGGTATTTTTGAGCTGAAATGGACTGGTATGGGTCATTGTGACCCATAAATTCATTTGATTTACTACACCAGGAATGATGTTTTCAAGGAAAATGGTGTTGCATTCATCATCATAAAGGGCATTTGAAAACTAATCTGGAAGTGCAGTGTGGTCTGTGATAACATAATCTCTACCTCTACACATAGAAATCCAATCGATACAACTATGCTTCAAACTTATGCACCAACCACTAAGAACAGTAATGACGAAATTGAAGAATTTTAACATGTTCAGTCTGAAACTGATCAAACTTGAATCAAGATGCATTGATAATTTTTGGCAATTGGAATGCAAAAGTTGGAACAAAAGAGAAGGAATTGTTGGAAAACTAACTTGGTGAAATCACATGTTAGAATTTTGCAAGGTCAATGACTTCATAGAATATGCTTTTTTAACCGCATGAAAGATGACTATACCGTGGACATCTCTAGGGGGAATACACAGAAATGAAATTGATGCTACCTGTGAGAAGAGATAAAGGATAAGCTCAATATCAGCAGCTAACATGAGGCCAGAGGCCAATAGTGGAGCAGACCAGCAATTGTTCATATGTAAGTTCAGTTCAGTTTGAAGTGGAAGAAAAATAAATAAAGCAAGCCCATGAGAGTCAAATACAACCTTGAGTCTATCTCGTGTGAATTTTAAAAACATATCAAAACCTATTCGCGGCATTGAACTTTAATGACCAAAGACATGGTGAGCTGTGGGAAGACATCATGTATGATGATACATGAAGAAAGTGAAAGGGACACAAAGACTTCCAGGAAGATGATGCTCACCCTGCGGGGACTTCCTCTGAGTCAGAGTTAGATCTGGGATGAAGAGGCCAGTTCAGGAGAGTGAAACCTGAGTCCTGGACTAGCATAGCCCGGTTGATCTTTTGCAGGTCTCTCCACACACAGAGGCTGCTGCACTCCCAGCACACACTCTCCCCTCCAGTTCCTGAGTTCTCTATGCAACCCCACTTGGCAAACCAGGCCGTACCATTTCCTCCCCTGTCCCCAGGGACACAAGCGCTGTTCCCAGTTTATTCTCTCCCAAGTGACCTGTGCTACGCACGGCCTTGAACTATGTCCCACTCACCCAGAGGCACACGCATAGTGGTTCCCTGTTTATTTTCACTCAGGTGACAGGAATCCAGCATCCCTTGCACTAATCTCTCATCCTCCTACCTGAGACTCACACATCATGCTTACCTGCAGCCCTGTACCCACTCCCTTGGTGACCCACGTGCCATGCCCTCTGTCCTCCATTGAGTGACCTGGGAGCAGCATTCCCCTGGGGTTCCCAGCTCCAGACAGCTTGTCCCACTAGGGATTCACAAGAACATCTGCTTGGACTTCCTGAGGTCCTGGACACTGGAGACCCATGTGGCCCACAGATCTGAATCCCACTTGGCATAGTCCCCTTTCTAAGGCTTCCATACTCCCCTAATAGTAAGGGAACAGATAGGCCCTCCAGATAGATAGCCCCAACAATCCAGGGAGAGAGCCAGAGGCAGACACAGAGACAGATATGCAACTTGAACTCATGAGGTATCTGGTTCCAGGTTGTAGTTAGATTTATTCTTATTATCTTCTGAGAAAGATCACACAGGGATCCTTTTGCCACTGAGGAATTGGAACTCAGCAGACAGGGTTACTCAGAGGCCATCCCCACCCCTATCTAGGAAGTCCTACCTCTCTTGGGTACCTATTACAGTAGTCTTCTCTATCTTGGACTGTATATAAGAAGCAGAGAGTCCTGAGTCATGTAGTACCTACTATAAAGGGGACATCTATTATAAATACTTAATATTTGAAGGACTACATGCTCCCTTCATTAAGTGCCTGGTCAACAAGGGACTCTGGTAGATATAATATACCCACAAGTTCCTGTGTCAGCTGGCAGGGCTCCTCTCCCCAGCAAAAAGCTCCAACCCTGCACCCTAACAGCCTGCCCTCCCTGAGCCACCAGTTGCCTGTGTGTACTCCATTCTCCTCCCCACATGACTCCCCCGAGGCTGGGTGCTACCAGCCCACAGACTGCCCTCATGTGTTTGCCCCCATGCTGGAAGGACACCAAGCACAGAATGTCTAGGGTTTTCTGGAAGTGCTGGATGCTGGAGACTGCTACGGTCAGTAGATCTTAATCCCTATTGAGACAATCCCATTGCAGAGCTCCTGAATACCCCACTAATAGCAAGCAGATAAATAAGCCCAGCGTTCTAATGAGAGGCTTAGCCCCAGTGAGTCAGTAGATGCAGCTCAAAGTGACGGTGTAGCTGGCTCCAGGTATTTCTTTAAATTATTCTTATTAGCCTCCGAGATAGAAAACACAGGGCTTGTCCCCTGCAATCTGTGCACTGCATGCAAAGGAACACCTCCAGCTCCACTCCACCAAAATGCCATGCAGACTACAACGCAAGTAGCAGGCACTACAAGAAGTGAGGAGAAACTAATCTCAGTATCTGAAGAGGACCTGAGCTGTGAGACATACGTATAAGAAGACTTTGAACCACCACAGAAATAAATCTTCAGAATACTGCTTAGAGTCAGACTGGATATGAGGGGATCAATACAGAAGGAGGATGAAAAAAATAGAGAGAATAAAGTCCACAGACTGAAGGGAAGTACAAGAGTTAAGGGACAATACAGCAGAATCAAAGAAAATGGTAAGAGATTCGACACATCATGCTTACCTGCAGCCCTTGTACCCACTCCCTTGGTGACCCACGTGCCATGCCCTCTGCCCTCCATTGAGTGACCTGGGAGCAGCATTCTCCTGGGGTTCCCAACTCCAGACAGAAGCAGAAAATGGTATCAGCAACCTTGAAGATAACTAAGCAGAATTCAACAAATATGAAAGACTATCAATTAAGATAATTAAAGAAACTGAAGAAAATCTGAGAACAATGAGCAATGCTATGAAACAAAACAATATCTGAATAATTGGGATAACAGAACCAGGTGTAACAAAGGAAACAACAGCCAAAATAGTGAGGGAATTCCTGGAAGAAAGCGTCCCCAATATGATAAAAGAGGATCTGACCATCATGAAAGGACATCAATGACATTGACTCCAAGAAAGAACACACCAAGGTAGATAGCAGTCAACTTATCCAACTTTGAGGAAAAGGAGAAAATCATAAGCACAACTACAGAAAAACATGCAGTCACTTATAAGGGTAATCAGTTAAGAATATGCTCAATCTATAACAAAGAAAATACATCCTGCATAGCAATGATGAAAAACACAACTTTCCTCTAGTTTCTAAATGTTTCCTCCCCGCTCCCACTATCATGACATGAATTCTACCTTGCAAGTCTGGCTAGACCAGAGGATGTACACTGGTACAGATAGGAACGGGAAATACAGGGAATCCAGGGTGGATGTTTCCTACAGGACCAGTGGTGTGAGTGGCGATAGTAGGAGGGTAGAGGGAGAGTGGGTTGGAAAGAGGGAACCGATTACAAGGAACTATATGTGACCTCCTATCTGGGGGATGGACAACAGAAAAGATGGGTGAAGGGAGACGTCGGACAGGGCAAGATATACCAAAATAATAATTTATAAATTATCAAGGGCTCATGAGGGAGGGGGGAGCAGGGAGGGAGGGGGAAATGAGGACTTAATGCTGAGGGCTTAAGTGGAGAGAAAATATTTTGAGAATGATGAGGGAAATGAATGTACAAATGTGCTTTACACAATTGATGTATGTATGGATTGTGATAAGAGTTGTATGAGCCCCTAATAAAATGATTAGGAAAAAAAACATCATAAAAAACTAAGGGTTTTTAATGCAAACTGGCAAATTTAAAGACCATCAAGAAAACGAAGACTATTAAAGAACTTTTTGAAAGAAAAAAACAAAGAATACGCTCAGATTTATCAGCAGAAACCATGAAGAAGAGAGAGAGTGCAGCAGCATCTTCAGACAACTGAACGAGAATGATTGCTGCCCAAGAATCCTCTACCCCACCAAACTTTCCATCAAAGTTGAGAAAGAGGTTAGAGTTTTCTCGGATAAGGAACACTTTATAAAATACGTAAAAAATAAACCAGCACTACAAAGATCACTGTCCAACTCACTTAGGACAAAAGACCAACATCCACAGAACACAGACATGAGACCTCCGCAAGGTGTAACTCTATCAAGAAGTCATGGCACTGAAAGCAACAGCCAAGACTTCTTTGACCCAAGAGAAGAAAGAAGGCAAGTATGAATCCTCCACACATACACAATACACAGCTAAGGCGGGAGGTAGGAAAATGCTAAACATAAAAGGTACGAGATGGCTGCAAAGATCCCACCACAGAGGGATGTAATTAATCTGAACGTCAATGGTCTGAATGCATATAGACTAACAGGCTGGATTTTGGAAACAAAACTCATCAGTTTGCTGTCTGCAAGAGACAGCTCAAATTCCTAAGACTGAAGGTTGGTGAAAGTATATCAAGTGAATGGCAAACCAAAAAAAGCAATTCAAATCTCTGACAAAATCGATCTCAAGGTGCAGAACATAACCAGAGAGAAGGATGGGCACTGTGTAATGCTTAAGGAGGCAGTAGACAAGGAGCCCATGAGTATAATAAATATGTATGAAATTAAAAGAGGAGGCGACAGAGGAAGATGGCATCCACTTGGGTTTATCCACCCGGAGCTCCTGCTGCCAGACCAGAAAATTGGGAGGTAAGGTGAAGGAGACTGGGAGGCAGAGGCCTAAAATTAGACTCAGGGTACTAGGGTCTGTCCTGAGCCCCACTTTTTAAAATTTTCACTCATTTTAAAATAAAAAATTTTTATTACTTAAAAAAGAAAAAGGAAAAGCTCATTAAAGTGACGAATCCTGCTATTATGTAAGGTATACACTCGCCACAATGTAGAGAGGCAGGCCTGAAGGTAGGGAGGCCAATGAAAACACTATCCAGAAGAAGGATGATGGCCACTCATATGAGGGAAATAGTAATCACAGGTGAGAGACCTGTTCAGTTTAGAATATATTTTAATATTTCAACTAAGACAGCTTCCTGTAAGATTCAACATAGGGCATGAAGAAAGAACCGCTCCAAGCTCCTTGGTCTAAAAACAAAAGGCTTAAGATGCCCTAAAATGCAAAAGTTTGTAAGATGAGTCACTGGGGGTATTTGAACAAAAACCTGTTTGGACAAGTTAAGTTAGGAAAGTTATATTAGATTTCCAAGTATAGCTGTTGAGTGGACAGTAGTATATGTGACAGAAGTCCACGTTGGCGACACAAACTCATATTATTTTTAAGGGAGGAAATGTTATTGTTAGGTGCCCTCAAGATGGTTCAGACGTTAAAGAACCTTTTGTATACCGTAGTAGAACATTGCTGGCCCTGTGCCATCTTCACAGACCTCGTCTGAGCCCATGTGCAGCCATCATGTCAATCTGTCTCCTTGAGGGTCATATTTTCACTGACCCTCGATGTTACCAGACATGGTGTCTTCCTGCAGGGATGAAACCCTCCTGATAACATGTCAGAAGTACATGGGATAAAGTCTTACCATTCTTGCCTCTATGGAGGACTCCAGCTGTACTTCTTCCAAAACAGATTTGTTCATGCTTCTGGCAGCCCAAGATACATTTACTATTTTCCACCAAAACCATAATTCAAGATGATAATTCTTCAGCTTTCCTTATTCATTGTGGAGTTTTTGCATGTAGATGAAGCAATTAAAAATGCCTTGGCTTGGGTCAGGCACACCTTAATCCTGAAAGTGATATCTTGGATTTTTAACATTACATCTTTAGCAGCAATTTGTTCATTTCAGCAATAGTTTGATTTCATGGATGTTGACCTGGCAACAGCAATCTTTTCTCTGCTTATCATGATGCTGTGCACTGGTCCAGGTGTGAGGAGTTTTGCTTCCTTTATGTTGTGATATTGCTGCTGTTAGGTATCATGACGTTGGTTCTGATTCATTGTGACCCTACATACAACACAGCAAAGCACTGTCCTGTCCTGCGCCATCTTCACCATTGTGTTTATGTTTGAGCTCCTTGGTTCAGACATTGTGTCACTCCATCTTGAAGGCATTCCTCTTTTTAGTGCCCCTGCAGTATACCAAGCATCATGTCCTTCTCCAAGGACTGGTCTCTTCTGACAACATGTCCAAAGTACCCGAGACAAAATCTCACCATTTTTGCATCTAAGGAGCATTCTGGCTGTGCTTCTTCCAAGACAGATTTGTTTGTTCTTTTGGCAGTCCATGATACTTTCAATATTCTCCCCCAGCAACATAATTCCAACACATTGATTCTCTTTAGGCTTCCTTATTCAATGTCCAATTTTCACACGCGTATGAGGCAATTCAAAATACCAGCTACACCTTAGTCCACAAAGAAACACCTTTACTTAAAACACTCTGAAGATATCTTATGCAGTTGGTTTACCCAGTGCAATGTGTCATTTAATCTCGTGACTGCTACTTCCTTGAGCATTGATTGTGGAGCCAAACAAGACAAAATCCTTGGCAACTTTAATCTTTTCTCTGTTTGCCATGATGTTGTCCACTGGTACAGTTGTGAGAACTGTGATCTTCTTTACATTGAGTTGTAATTCAAACCAAAGGTGACAAATCTTGATTTTCATCAGCAAGTGCTTCAAGTCCTCCTCACTTTCAGTAAGCAAGATTTTATTATCTGCATATCCTACATTAAAAATGCCTTTTCTCTGATCCTGAGGCCAAATTCTTCTTCATAGAACCCAGCTTCTCATTATTTGCTCAGCATACAGATTGAATAAGCATGGTAAGAGCATACAACCATAACACACACATTTTCTGATTTTATACTACTTAGTATTTCATTGTTCTATGCACACAACTGCCTCTTGATCCAATATAAGTTCTGCATGAGCACAATTAAATGTTCTAGAATTGTCATTCTTCTCAAAGATATCAATAGCTTATTTTGATCCACACTGTTGAATGCCTTGGAATAGCCAATGAAACACAAGTAAACATCTTTCTGGGATTCTGTGCTTTAAGCCAAGTTTCATGTAACATCAGCAATGATATCCCTTGTTCCACATCCTCTTCTGAAGCCAGCCTGAGCTCTAGCCACTCCTTATCAATGGGCTGCTACCACTGTATGTGGATGATCTTTAGAAAAAAATTTGCATGTATGTGGTATTAATGATATTGTTCTACACTTTGAGAACAATTCTGTTGAGTCATCTTTTTTGGAATGGGTATAAATATGGATCTATTCCAGTCAATTGACAAATAGTGGTCTTCCAAATTTCCTGGAATAAATGAATGAGTGCTGCCAGGGCTTCGTCAGATTGTTGAGGCATTTCAATGGGTACTCCATCAATTCCTGGAGGAGTTGCTTTGGGCTAAGGTTTCAGTGCAGCTTAAACTTCTTCCTTCAGTACTATTGGTTCTTGCTCATATGCAACGCCTGAAGTGATAAAATGTTAACCAATTATTTTTAATACAGTGAGTGTGTGTATTCTTTGCATCTTCTTTGGATGCCTCCTACAAAGGTATTCAATATTTTACCCATAGAATCTTCCAGTATTGCAACTCAAGGCTTGGATCTTTTCCTTGAGATCTTTCAGACATGCTAAGTATATTCTTCCTTTTCAAATTTCTAATATTTTAATTTGTCTTTTCACATTGCCCTTTGAAATGTTCTGGCCAATCCTTTGTCTTCATCATGGAGCTCAGATGGCATAATGGATTTGTGTATTGGGCTCCTAGCCGCAAGGTCAGCAGTTCTAAACCACCAGCTGCTCCAAGAAAGAAAGAAGTGGATTTCTACTCCCTTAAAGAGTTATAGTCCCGGAAACCCACAGGAGTATTTCCACCCTGCACTGAAAGATCACTGTGAGTAGGAATCTGCTCTGTGGCAGTGAGGTTGGCAGTGTTTTGTTTTGTTTTCCCAGGCTCTCAAGCTGCCCTTTGAAGTATTCTGTTCAGGTCTTTGACTTTATCATTTCTTCCA
The DNA here is from genome assembly GCF_000313985.2 of Echinops telfairi. Lineage (NCBI taxonomy): Eukaryota > Metazoa > Chordata > Mammalia > Afrosoricida > Tenrecidae > Echinops > Echinops telfairi. Next base: position 2,947,402 of record NW_022111306.1, read on the forward strand.
TCTGTCTTAGCTACTCTATGATTAAAAGCAAGTTTCAGTCTCTTCTCACATCCACTTTGATCTTTTCTTTCTTTCCTGTCTTTTTAATGACCTTTTGCTACCTTAATAAATGGTCTTCATGATGTCCTCCCATAGCTCATCAGGCCTTCTGTTATTAGTGTTCAATGCAGCATATCAGATCTTGAGATGTTCTTGAAATTCAGGTGGGATAGACTCAAAGTCACATTTTTGCTCTCATGGACTCGTTTTCATTTTCTGGAGCATCAGTCTCAACTTATCTATGAACAATCGGTGATCTGTTCCGTGGTCAGCCCCTGGCCTAGTTTTCACTGCTAATCTTGAGTTTCTCCTTCATCTCTTTCCTAAGATGTGATCAATTTGATTTCTGCTTATTCAGTTAGGAAGTCTATGTGTATAGTCACTTTGGTGTTGTTGAAAAAAGGATTTTTTGTGATGAAGTTGCTGGTCTTACATCATTCCATTATGCTATCTTCAGCTTCGTTTCTATCGTCAAGATCATATTTTCCAACTACTGTTACTTCCTCTTTGTTTTTAACTTTGCTTTCCAATTGCCAATAGTTATCAATGCATTTTCCTTGCAGGTTTGATCAATTTCAGACTGAAGACATTGGAAGAATGCTTCAATTTCTTCACTATCTCTAGTATTTAGCACATAAATTTGAGTAACAGTGGTATTGATAGGATTTTCTTGAATGCTGATCGATAAAATCTTATCACGGGTTGCATTGTACCTGAAGATACACCTTGAAATGTCATTTTTGATGATGAACGCAAAACTATTCCTCTTGATCATGTCATTTCGATAACAGTAAACCATTTGATTTTCTGATTCAAATGGCTCATACCAGTCCATTTCAGCTCATTAACACCAACAATATCTGTTTTTATGCATTCATTTCATTTTTTATGACTTCCAATTTTCCAGCATTCATACTTTGTACATTCCAAAGTCTGATAGTTAGTAGCTTTTTGCAGTTTTTTCTTCTCATTTTGATTAGTGCCCCATGTGGTGATGTAATCCATTCTAAAGGCTTTATTCTTTGCTCTTCATCAGTAAGTTCTTTTGCAATCAAGGTTGCATCATGTGAATGTTGCAGGTTGTTAATGAGTATTCCTCCAATCTTGAGGAGTTTTCTTCAAGTATTCCAGTTTTTCATTTTTTTTCCTTGGCATAGAGATTTGATAATTATTGTGGAAGGATACTACACTGAGGCATACCTTTCCTGAGATTAAACTACATACTAACCTTAATTCTATTCCAGTGACTGCCTCTTGGTAAAGTAGAGGTTTCCCATGAGCATAATTAAGTGTTCTGGAATTCACATTCTTTACCATTTTATCCATAATTTATTGTGTTCAATACAGTTGAGTGCCTTTGTATAGTCAATAAAACACAAGTAACCATCTTTCTACTATAATCTGCTTTCAGCAAAATCTATCTAACATTTATGAATGATGTATTCCTCGTTCCATCTCATCTTCGGCATTTCTGGCAGTTCTCTACTGATCTACAACTGTTTTTGAATTATCTTCAGCAAAATGATATTGTTTGATAATTTCTGCATCTAATTGTGTTATCTTTATTTGGGATGGACACAAATATGAATCTTCTCCAGTCAGACAAATAATTGTATTCCAAATTTTTTGACATAGGCAAAATATAGAGTTAAACAAAAAGCATAAGCCCTGTGATTCTTCAACATTAAGAGGTAGGGATCAAAGCAAACACCAAAACAGAACAGTTGCCATCACATAAGACTCATTGGATCCACAAGTATGTAGGGCAGAATTGCTCCCTAGAGTTTCAAAACTGTGACCTTTCAGAAACAGATTATCAGAATTTTTCTTTTAGGGGGGCCTCTGGGTTGGTTGGAGCACTTATTTGAATATTTAACCATATGTGTCACCCCAGACTCCCTGTAAGTTGTGTTAGTTCATGTTGATTAAAAAAACAAATCCAGGAATATCCATATATGTATAAGAAAGAACTTTATATCAAGGAGTAATTGCATATTAAGAAAACATCCTGGCCCAGTCCAGATCAAGTTCATCAATTCAATATTATCCTCTCAGTCCAATGTTAGCCCACATGCCTGATACTAGTCCATAAATTCTTTTACAGATTCATGCAGCACATGCAATGATGCCCAAAGCTGGAAGAGCATAGGCCAGTGGGTGAAAAGTCTTGTGGAAGCATCTCAGTGCTGGCGTGGGTCCCATGGCTCCTCCAGCTCCAGGGCTCTGACTCCATCAGCCTGACTCCATGTGGCTTGTCAACAGGAATGTCAAGCAGAGAGAGTGTGTGTGTCCCATCTCCAGGAAGGGATGAAGACAGGATTTCCCAAAATCCTCAAGAGAAGGCCATGCCCATACAAAGTTATCATTGGCTTTGGCCTGATTGATAGGCTAGACTCCACACCTTTGCTCAAGTTGACAGGAGATTTTGTAGCTGTCACAGAAACCATACAAGGGACAAAGAGAATGTAGCAGGGATGATGGAGGGCAATCCAAGCAATGAAGTTTTCTGCAAGGCAGATGAAAAAAGTGTATTAAGGAGGAGGAAGATGTAGGTGGAATTAAATACTACAGAAAGATTAAGGAAGACAAGAACTGAAAATTATCCAATATATTTTGTAACACAGAAGTGATTCATGATGCAATTTCAATGAAGGGAGTGGAGTGGAAATCTGGCTTGAAAAAGATTTAAGGGAATATAAGGGAGTAAGAGGACAGGTTGGGCAGGTGTCAGGAGTCCTAGAACACTATGCACCTGTAAACGTAGAAGTGGTTGGATGATTATAAATGGCATCCTGGTGATGCAGAGGTTAAGCATTTGGCTGGTAACGAACTTGACTGCAATGTGGATCCACCAGATGCTTCTGTAGATCAGAAACCCTCTGAGACAATGTGAGTGGGTCCCACAGGGTCATGATGAGTTGGGTTTCTTTGAGAACTAATTTTAGTATAGCAGGAATGCCAAGCAGCAGATTTAAGCTCAGTAATTCCTGGAGGGTGGTGGCCTTGCAGTTTCCCAGCACTGCTGAAGTCTGGAAAAGGTGTTTTGTGATGTCAGAGAGGGCAGGTGTGTTTTATCTCACTGGGCGATCGCAGTGAGGAGCTTCTAAGAAGCTTTTCTTGAATTGGACTGCACAACCTGCTCAATTGTACTCCCATTTCTTTGGGGGGAAAGTTAACCTTTTTTTTCTCTAAAAAAGAATGATTAATAGCTTTTAGTGAAGGTTGAGAGCATGAGTCACTCATCCCCCAGGGTCACGGCCATGTGCTGTGGGCTGATCTAGAAGGCAAGTTCAATAATGTAAAGTGTACATTTGCATTTTCTGCTGCTGTTTGATGACACTTAACTTTGGATCGAGTGCTTTGTGCCTCCACCATAAATGGTGATGCTTCAGCTGAAGTATCACAGTCTTCAATTAACTGATTCTTTTATTCTGTGTTTTTTTTATCAAATCAATTTATGCCACCCATTGTGTTTAAATGAATCATTCATGCACTCTTATAAAGTTTATCTATATTATGAAAGCAAGGACTAAAGCACTTCAAAATCTCTTTACATAATGTGATTTGCTCGCTTTAAAAGTAGGGAGAGTTATGTAAGTCCAGGTTGTTTAGCTGTTTAATTGTGGGTATGGATGTAGGTTGAGGTGCCTTTTCCTGCCTTACAAACCTGCATTTTGAGTTTCTCAAAGGAAGCAGCACACACACACACACACACACACACACACACACACACACATCTCAGCCAAATATTTACTAATTGACTGAACTGCTGCCCTGAACCTCTGCCTCATTTTAGACCTTACCAAATAGGTTCAGGACAGTCTAGGAGTAAAAAGAAGTGTGCTTTAATGCTCTTGTTTTGACGTGAAAGATTTGATCCAGCTTTCAGAAGACAATCCGTTCCATGCTGGCTCCTCATCCTCGAGAATTCAAAAGTCTTCCCAAGCAGCATGTGGTCCCTGAATTAATTGGGGAAGAGGCTAAAAGCCGGAGTCCCCCACAATTCACACCGAATCGGGAATCACCGCTGCACCTTCCTTCGCTCTCTTCAGGTTCTTCTTGGCAGATGAAATGACCCTATTCATCATCTCGGACTAGTAATCGTTATAAGCCTTTGAGTGCTTTCTGAAAGACATGTATCAATATTCAAATGCCTTATCTTTAACAGATTGCACAGTACCACTTTAAGAAGGCTTGGGGAGGAGTTGGATCAAAGTAGCAAGCAGCTGCCTTTCCTCCTAGGATAAGGAGACTTTGCTCAATTACTTTCAATATGCTTGTATATTTACTACAGTGATTTTCAACCCAATCTTTGTTTATGGTTTTAAAAAGTTTGTAATATCTCTTCATATTCCCAAATGAAATTAATACTTACTATAATCTATTGAGGAAAACCTGGTGTTACATCACTTGGCTGCTAAGCAAAAGGTTGGAATTCCACAGTTCCTTCGAATGAGAGAGATTTGGCAGTCTGGTTCCATAGGAAACCCTATGAGATAATTCTCCCCTGCCCTAGAGAGGCAATTGGAGTGACAATCAGCTTAATAGGGTGAGTTTGTTTGGGGGTTTATACTCTGCTAATATGGAGTATCTTTTTAAATCAAAGCTTTTACTATAATGTAAAATGACACATGGAATATGTTATTTATAATAAAATAATCATTGTTTAAATATAAAATTGGGGGCCTACACCTAAATTTAAGTGGATAATGCTAGCCGCATCTTGCTATTGGGAGCGTGATCTTCACTAATGGTTAATAATTCTTGATAATTTCCAGGTAAATACAGTGTGCATGCTTTATACAGAGTACTTGGTTTGGGATGTTTGAAAGAGATAGAGGGTGATATTCTCGGTATCTAGATTCTGTGAGACTTGCTCATCTACCTTGGACATATTACCAGGAGAGTCCAGGCCCTGGATAAGGATATCACCCTTGGCAAGCTAGAGGGTGGGTGAAAAAGAGGAAGACTAGGTGACAGAGACTGACACAGTGGCTACAACAACGGGCTCAGTCATCAGGACAGCTGTGAGAAGGCACAGGGCTGTCCCGTGCGGCCTTCTGTTGGACGTGGCGTCACGATCGATCGGAACCAACAACCTAGCAGCACACATAATCAAAAGGCTGCAAGTGAAATGGTGCATGCACCGACCAATTCTTTCTGAGTTTTGGATCCCAGATTATAGCTCCAGGTTCGTGCTTGCCAACCATAATATAGGGGACATAAGTAAATGCCACAGCCCATCTCCCAGATATGCCATCTTTTATGTAAATGGAAATCTTTCTCCTGCTTAGAATGCACCTCTTTGCCTCGACACTGCTACAGCTTTCCAGTTCTGCAAGGACCTATATAACTGAGCTAAAGCGTCTAAACCCTCCAATAGGCTACCATTGGCCTACCTACTCTCGCCTCTCTTCACCAACCCTCTCCACTTTTGATCTGGCCAAACTATCCTGCTTCATTTTCACTAGCAAATGTCATGGATATTTTCCATACTGCAGATTCAGCTCCCAGTTCTGCCAAGCACATTGTTTCCAACTGGCTGTCTTCTCCGTGATGGATTCAGGAGGGAGCTGGTTCCCGTATCCCATTCGTCAATTAGTTTATCTGTTCACCATGGTCTCTTCTCTGTTTTCCTGTCTCTCCATCTGTCTCTGTCTGTCTCTCTCTCTAGCTCCATCCTCTTCGTACCTCTCCATTTCAATTTTTTAAATTGGTTTTCCCATCTGCATTCTAACATTTTGGCAGGTCTATATGTCCTAAATGTGGGTAGAAAGGGAGCAAATTCAAGTTGAGACTGAAGAAAAAAAGCTGACTCCCAGATGTAACTGAGTCTTGACTAATTCTATTAAAAGTCCCTTCTCTTTACACCCTTTCGAAGTTTGGTGTTCTGCAGGCGCACAATATTAACATCAGATGTTGATTTTTATCTTCTACATATTTCACCTAACTATGATGTTGTTCTTCTTCAATATAAAAATACATTTCCAATTCCAGTACCTGAAAACAATTCTGCTCGCAGGTCCAGCAGTATTTTATTATCTAGCTCAGAACATTTGGTTTCTCTACTCTGATTCACAATGTGGCCTTACCACTTAACCTCCTATTATTGAAATGAAATCTAAATAACCTTCCAGTGATGTGGCTCTCTCTACACACATGTGGCAAAACTGAATGTCATTAAACTTGGTCTAATTCACCGGGTGTAATTTGCCTCAGCAAGTTCATCCATTGCTGGGGATGGGGGGAGGGGGCAGGTAAAGCACAAAAGCACCTCATGAACCCAACAATTCTAAAGAAAACCCAGTACATATCTAAGAGAGTTGATCTAATAAAATTTGGAGGTTAAATCAAAATTTGCTACCCCAAGGGGAGAAACTTGATACAACCTGGCCTCCGCTCTGCATCCTGGGCAAAGCCCTTTCTTCTTCTCATTCATTAATTCAAATGCTACACTCCTCCTGAGGACAAGGAAAATCCTGTGATGCTCAGTTTATGTATGATGCTAGGAGAAAATTTGGTTGTTTTTGCTTTTCACTCACTTTTTTATACTACAACAACTAAAACCCAAAGGCATACATACTGGATTGCTCTTTGTCAAGATAATAAAAGTGGTAATAACAAGGATCATGGGGAGAAGGCTTCAAAAAGTTTGTGGAAATACTTAATTATCTTTAGATTCTGTTTGCCATGAACTTTTTGAAGCCCTCTTGTTTTCCTTTATAATAATTGACATAGAACTAAGCATCTGGGTTAAAAACAAAAGTTTGCATTGATTTGGTATGATTGGACAAATACACTCCCCATGACTTATTACAGAATACCATACCAAGTAAGCTTTATAATATTAACAAAAAATAATAAAACATAAAGTCTCTAAAATGCCTACACATAGGACCAAATGTTGCAGAGTATATTCTAGTTTTAGTTGTTTCAGTTGTTATATTTCCTATTTGATGTTGAAGACAAAAATCTTTTCTAGAAATAGCTAAGATATTATTACTATATTATTATACTTAAATTGTCAAAATCTGAGTCTTGCTATGAAGCTTATTATCATTAATCTATTTCTCCTGGAGAGACCTAATGAAAAGGCACTCCCTAGAATTTGTAATGGTAAATTTCTTCAATGAAAAAAATTCATGTTGTACTCCCCCCACTTACCCCAGAGAACAGGCAATGTTCTCTCGAGCAAAGAATTTAAGTGCAAGACACCATGAAATTTTAATCACAGAAATAATCCTCTCAGCTTGATAGTCAGTACTATCACAGAAAATCAAAATTTGCTAAAACTGGAAATCAAAGCCAGCCAGTAATAGAGGAAAGAAAAATGGATCTTGGAAATAGGATAGCACTGGTGTTTAGTCTGTTTTGAGTCAGATCTCCTATGGAACTTGTATTGGAAAATGCTGTGAGTATAAATAGAGATTGTAATGACATTTTCTTGGACCAAAAAAAATTGAAAGCTAGAAAGGTAAGTCAGTGAAAGGTGAAATACCTATGCTGTAATTCTCTAAGAGAAGTCTAATAAAAATTCAGATTGCTAAAAACTTCAAGGCTTTCTTTATATGTGGGACTCAGATACCAAGGTGCACTATACAAGTATAATATATTTGGTTATTGAGGAGAAAGATGAGATTTTTCTCCTCCTGTAAGGAATTACAGTCTTGGAAACCCACAGGGGCAATTCTACTCTGTCCTACAGTTTCCAAGTAGGAACTGACTTGATGGCACTGAGTTTAAGTTTGTTGGAGTTGATATATGGAAGGGGCATTCTTAAGAAAAATGTAAAGCATGTGGTAGTCATTGAAAACTCACAGACAAAAAACACAGAAAAGGCAAGTTTAGAAAAACAATCTTTCTGATATATGGGACTCTACAGTTCCAGAGAAATTTGCTGTTTTGATCAGAAATGCAATGCAACTTCATTTCTCTCGGTCGCACCTCATTCATTGAGGTAAACTGGTCAAATGGCACCATCCCACCTGAGAATCTCTCTCCAGAGAGCACTTGCTCTGAAACATGCCACTTACACACATCTTTTTCAACTTATCATCAATGATGCAGAAATTCTCTTCAAGGCCAAAAATAATAAAGGAATCCTAGTAATGCTGTTACATAAATGATGGGTTGCTAACCTCAAGGTCAGTGGTTCAAACTCCTCAGACACTCAATAAAAGAAAGATGAGGCTATTTACTTCCATAAAGATTTACAGTCTCAGAAACACTTATTTTTTAATGTTTTTTTAAAAATCATTGTATTGGGGGCTTGTCCAACTCTTATCACAATCCATACATCCATTGAATAAGACATACTTGTACATATGTTGCCTTCGTTCCTTTCTAGACATTTACTTTATATTGAGCCCTTGGTATTGGTTCTTTCCCAAACCCCCACGCTCAGAACCCCCTGATAGATTGTACGCTGTTGTTATTTTCATCTCTCACACCGACCGCCGTCTCCCTTCCCCCATGTTTTCTGTCTGAAGGCCACTATGAATCAGGATTGGCTTCATGGCAGTGGGTATCATTGATTTAATTTTTGCCTTTGATAAGGTAGTTTTACAGGAATCCCTTGTTGCAGATGAACCATACCCTATAACTTTTCTGGGTAATAATAGTTCCAGGTATGGTGAGCACTGACTCAGGTCTAACTGGTGCTAAGCAACAGAACTAACAAAGCCAAAACTGAACTGCCTGCCACCTAGTTGATGCTCACTCATTGGGACGCAATGGGACAGAGCAGAATTGCAGCATGAGTTTCTGAGGCAAGCTCTTTACAGAAGTGGGAAGCCTCAACTCTCCCCTGAGAAGTAGCTAGTGGTTTCAAACAGCTGATCTTGTGGCTAGCAACCTCATGTGTAACTACTATGCCACAGGGCTCAGTAAAACAACAGGCGTTGTTGGGATCTTCAGTTGTATTATCTGAGTAAGTCCAACTCATTGTTATAACTTTCTTGAAACTTTTCTTCTGTTTTTAGCCCCATTGCCAGACTACAATTTTAAGATTTGGGATGAAATCCTATTTCTATTTCATTATTTGAACTAGGTGACTGGCATTGAAGTTTTATGTAAGCACTATTGTGTTTTAAGGTAAAATTAGTTTGAATATTTATTCATAAAGCCCTCACACCCCACATAATAAATGGTAGGGAAAATAGTAGTGGGAGTCAGAAGATTTATTATCATATCAATCACATATCAGACAATTCCACAGTTCAATCACATCAAGAAGAGTTGTAAGATCATCATCAGAATTAGTTTTAGAACATTTTCTTCATTCCTGTACTCATCATTATTCCATATTCCATGTACTCCATATCCCTACCACCGCCACCACCAAGAACCCCCTTTCCATCTGCACCTGACTTGGACCACTTCGCCATTCGTTTCCTTGCCCGAGGCCAGAATTGATACCATTTGAGCGTGTCTACACCTAGAGAAGAAGTTAGGCTTCGTGTCATTGCCTAACTAGAAATGTAAACGGGGGTCTCAAACACTCTTGTATTTTCTGCTGGCCAAAATGCTCTTTCAAAATGAATGTTATATTAGAGAATTCTAGAATACAACACACCCAAGACAGCGGGAAGTTACCATTGGCTCAGAGGGGGCTTCAAACATTTCCTGGAAACACAAAAAATAAAATATAATTAAAATGTTTTAAATTATTGAGCCCAGGTGTTTTAATAATGGGGTGCTCAGATGGTAATCCTAAGGTTAGCGATTCAAACTCATCAATTTTTTAGGAGAAAAATGTGGCACTCTAATTCTATAAACACTGCCATCTAGGAAACCCTGTGAGACAGTTCTGTTCCATCCTATGTAATGAGTCAGATTTGACTTATATTTCTTTGAATATAAGGCAAAAGCCTGCCAGATTTGACTCAAGGGCAGCGATTATTTTTAGTTCTTTTTTTTCAGTAATCTCAAAGTATCCATTGACATAAAATAACTTTAGTTATATTTTAAAATCTGCCTGATATACTGCTTAAGTGTATCAAACCTCTCAAAAAAAGTTATGCTTTGAATTAATTGCTTTGACACAATCTTGTCAAAAAGTTTACTAGTTTTTAATGACTAGTAATAGTAGCCAATAGCACGGTTGATTAATATTTTAAGGAAATTACATCAACATTTCATGATAATAAATTTTCAACATGTGGCTCACATTTATTACTTCTTGTGGTAGTTAAGGTTTTTTGTCAACTTGACTAGGCCAGGATTCTCAAGATGTTTGGGAGTTAAGCCTAGTAACCCCCTATGATGAGATCTTGCACAATGTTACCATCTCATAGTACAATCTGCTATGAGCAGCCAATCAGTTGCAATGTGATTAGGGTGTGACACAACACCTCTACTCAGATCACAGCTCTGACTCCATCAGTTGAAAGGAAGTTTCCTAGGGTTGTGGCCTGTATCCAGAAAAGCCTGCTTGGTTTTTTTTTGCTCGGTCTGGATACTGCAGCTAGCTCATCAATCCCAGTTTCTTTGAATATAAGGCAAAAGCCTGCCAGATTACCTATGGATCCCAGGGGTTCAAGAGGCTACCAAATCATCTACTGACCTCATTGTATTCATTCACCTCTGCAGCCACTAGCTTGTCAGCTTCCTGTTCATCTTGGGTTCATCAGCACTGGCAGCTTTGCCAGTCAAGAGATGTGCCTTTAATCTAGCGTGCCTCTACAATTATGTGAGCCATTATCTTGATTACATATTGAGATAGTTAAGGTTTATTGTGCCAAACTGGCCGATAAACACATGTGAGATTAATTGAAGGTCAGAGATATAAATGGCTCGGCGAGCTTCACCTTTCTAGTTCTCGGGTCTCTTGCTTTGTGATGGTCGCATTAGAGTGCAGCTGCCTTAGCAGTTCCCTGCTTCAGCTGGCAAGGCTCACTTCCTGGGAGACATCCCTGAGGAGAACCCACACGGACCTACCCTGATGCAGCCCTGGGTGCTGGAGTAGCCATGTGGAGACCCCTGCCAGAGCTGAGCTTCTTACACGTTCACGGATTCGGCTTTCCTACTGCAGTCAGCATCATTGCGTGTGTTTTGTGAGATGGAGGAGGACTTTGTAGATTGGTGTCAGACATGTGGGCTAATGTTGGACTTGTGGGCTTGGGCAGCACTCAGTTGGGATGCTTTCTTAATGTATACTTACCCTTTATATAAAACTCCCTCTTATACATACATGAGTTTCTGTGGATTTGTTTCCCTAGTTTACCCAGACTAACACACACACACACACACACATACATATATATAATCTCCATATACAAGCTTCACTGCTTTTGCTTTCCTAGTGAACCCAAACTAACAAACTTCTTCTATTCTCTTTATTGGGTGACTGCTATGTTTAGATGCTGAGAATGTATCCATAAGCAACCCAGTATAGGCCCCCAGGGACATAGAGCCAGGAGGTAAAAGGGTAGAGGTAAAATTATTAAAAGAATTATACAAGATACGTCAAATTGTGAGAAATCCTAAAATGTGTTAAAATAATAAAAACTCAAATTGAAACCTAAAGCTTATTTTGAGCAGCTATTCTATACAAGCATTTATAGGGAGAGACCATGCTGAATTTTAAAATAAAGGAAAACAAATGACTTCAGTAGGTGGGTGATGATGAGACTTACAAAGAGCAAGCAGAAGAATAGAAACCAAAACATTGGCTAATCATGGTTGATCAAACTTTACTCTTCCTTCTTACTTATATATCTGGCCTCAGTGATCTCTGGCCCTCCATCCACCTACAGCTATGATATAGTTTTAAATTAAAATTAATTAAACCTAACATCAAGCAGAAAATAAATGATTAGGAACTTTGAGGGGGAAACAAACATTAATAATATCTGCTTCAAGGCTAGGAAAAACCCCAAATGTCTGTTATTAATATTTTCTCTTTGATGGATGAAAACCAATAGGATGATGTGGTAAAGCGTAAATAAGTGGGCTTCCTTTGAGTAAGACATCAGAGAAGACCTTTTGGGGGTTGGGACCTTATAGCTAAGACTTAGAGGGATAGAAGAGAGTAAGTCCAGTATAAGCTGAGAGGAGAGGAGACAGCAAATGCCAGCCCCATAAATTGATGTTTTGGAGGAAATAAGAAAACACCTGCAAGGTGGGTTTGAAGGTAAGTGAACAACGGGGTACAGTACTTTGATTTTATTGACTTTTCAATGGAGGAGGAAGGGGAATGCTTAAAAGGAAGTTTAGTGATTACTTAAGTGCAACCAGAATCCAAAACAAAATCTTTAATCCAGAGAGTGACATGATATCATTTATGTTTTTGATCCATCTTAATGTCTTCCCTGCCTCTCCCTTCCCTCTAATGACTACTCCCACTTGGGAAATGGTTAATGCAATAAAGATAAGAACCAGGAAACACTACCAGTTAAGTAAACAATGTAAATGCTATACTTCTGGCCCTGACCTCTATCAAAACTGCTAAATACTTTAGAATAAAAGGATTTCAAATGCCATACTTTCAGAAGTTTGTAAAATAAAATATCACCAAAAAATTTTAAAAATAAAATCTCACAATGATCCTTGAGTTCAGTTACTGAGTAGGCCAAAATTTTTAATTAAAAAAATAAGTTTAATCTTGCAGCTGTTTAACCTATTAGGAAAGAGTTTACATATAAAGTTACCTTTGGAAACTCAAAACATAAACGCATACACTCACTGCCATCAGGTCTGATTCTGACTCACAGTGACCCCATAGTACCGAGTGGAACTACCACAGGGGTTTCATACACTAACTTATTATGGAAGTGAAAAGCCTTGTCTTTCTCTCCAGGACTGGCATTTGGTTAGCAGTTGAACATGTAACCTGCTAGGCCATCAGGGATTCTTGGAAGCTCACATAACTTTAAATCTTTTCAGGCCACCTACTATTACCTGGATCATAAACAGGGTCTACTAAGATTTAGACAAATTTCTCAGAAGATCCAGTAAATAATACAGTGATAACCCCTGGATATGTTAATATGAAAGAGTTTTTTGAGAAATGCAATAAGCAGCACAAAAGAAAAACAGGTGGTAATGAAAAAGAATAAGGATAGTGGAAAAATAAATTAAAATATACAAATGCACAACAAAATCATGGATGGTAGAAACCAACTGATAGACAATATAAGACTAAAATTAATAGATGAGAACTATAGGGAGGGCAGTATGCACACGATATTTAGTGATTTGTGTAGGAAATTGGAAGAATGGAATGGAATAGAAATTTCCATCAATCACAGTGATGTCTTTCTGAAACTGAAAAGCAGACTCATGAAAATATGAAATGGGGAATTGATCGGAGGCAGGAGAAAAATGTGACAGTTGGCTTCCATAGAGAGTGACAGCCTTGGAAACCCAATGGGACCGCTCTGATTGGTCCTATAGTGTATCCATGAGTTGGAAGGGACTTGATAGCAATAGATTTGGTTGCAAAGGCAGCAGGTATTAAAAACGGGATATAGGAGAAAATACATTTGCTGAGAATAGCCAAATGAAATTTCTTATCTGTTACAGAGTTGAGGTAAGAAGAGAACAGTACTTCTTGTGGATGTTATGAGACACACTAGAAAGCTCTTTTTTGTAAGCTTTTTTTTTGGTCCCTCTATTGCAATTAGCACATTTGAAAGAATAGGATAACATGAAGACTTGCTCTCTTGAAAATTGTGATTTCAAGAGAGGTCAGGAAGGGTCACACCGGTATGCACCCAGTGTAGTCACATTGTTCCAGTGATGACCAGAGCTCATATCTGTGTGGGAGAAGACCTGATTAAAGAATAACTCTGTATCTGATGTGGAAAATCCCCCAGGTGCACTGGATCTACCTCAGACACACTTGTAACCTGAGGACCTAAATCGGAAAAGCCATGGTGTCCGGGGAAGCAGAAGACAGCTGTGCCAACATTGTTGAACTGTTTGTTGCTAGGTGGACAAACATGATCTTCCTACATCAATGCCCTGTCTGCTGGATTGAGATAGGTATAATTCCAGCAAATCTGTGACTGACATGCTCAGTAAATAATAGTGTAACATTTTCCTGACAATTAACCCCCATCGTTTGTGTAAATAGCAGCCAGCATTGAAAGGATTGATTCTGTACAAGTGAATAATTCAAGTACTTTGATATGGAGTTAGCCTATATTGGAGCAATATTCCTCTCTAAAACAGGGCTTTAAAAAAATTAGCAGCAGGGGCTAATCAAAGACAACATTCATGGAATAATGTTATACCCCAGGGGGATGATAGATAAGACTCTCCATCATAAATTAACAAGGAGGTTTTGAAAGAGAGCCAAAGGCAGATATATATCTATATATCTATCTATATCTATCTATCTAGATAGATATAGATAGATAGATAGATAGATAGATAGATAGATAGATAGATAGATATAGATAGATAGATGAGAGAGAGAGAGAGATCTCCAGCAATTGGTTTCAGGCTCTAACTAAATCTTGGCACCAATTTTAGAACAATTAGTTTCTACATCACAGCCCCCACTATATACTCACCCTCAGGAAGGGAACACAGGTGCTTTAGCAAAATATGGTGAAGAAATTAGACAGTGCTCAGATAAAATAGCATCTGGGGTTCTTAAAAGCTTGTCTCCAAACAAGCAGTCATCTAAGTGAGATGTCAACTAAGTCCACGTGGAAGAAGCATACCAACACCAGTCACCAAAAGATTGTAATCCATATAATCTGAAGTTGAAGGAGGGATTAATCAGAGCCTAAATTGTGAGAACCTGGTTTGCCCAAGGATATGGATGACTGTGGGAGCCCAAGGTATGTTTGTGGGATCTACACAGTAAACAAGCCTCTGATGAATTCCCTCTCTCCAGAATAGAGGGATGGGAGGAAACTAAAGAGAGTACATTGGAGAGATGACTATAGAATATTAGAAGGATAAACCTGATTTGAACGGTTATAACCTTGTCAGTTGATTGCCCCTCTGATGCATGTTAGGCCTCATCTGGTTTCCAACATTTTCTTTCTTTCTTTCTTTCTCCTGATTCATATACAGGTTTCACATGAGCAAGACAGTGTTCTAGAATTCTGAATCTTTTTTTTTTTAATCAATTTATTGGGGCTCATACAATTCGTCACAATACATAGATCAATTGTGTAAAGCACATCTATACATTTGTTGCCCTCCTCATTCCCAAAATTTTCTTGCCTCTTGGGTTCCCGGAATCCGCTCATTTTCCTTTTTTTTTTTTATTTTCCCCCCCTCCCCTTCCCTTTCCCCCATGCACCCTTAATAATTTATAAATTATTATTGTATCTTATAAATTCTGAATCTTAAAAAACAAAACCAGAAAACAATAAGTGATGGCAAGAGTTTGGAGATATTGGTGGAATTGCAAAATGTCACAATACAACCACTGTAGGAAACCATATGGTGCTTCTTTAAAAGACTGGAAAAAGAAATACTACACAATCCAGCAATCCCACTACTAGGTATATATTTTACAGTAGTAAGAGGTGTAACATAAATAGATATATATGCATTCCTGATCAGTGCAGCACTATTCACAATAGTAAAAAGATAAAAACAACCTAAATGCCCATAAGCAAGTGAAGAGATTTTACAATCTATAATATATTTACAGAGTGGAATATTACATAACATTAATAATTAATGATGAATCTGTGAAACACCTCTTAACATGATTGAGCCTGGAGAATATTATGCTGAGTGAAATTAGTTCATCACAAAAGGAGAAATATCCTATGAAACCACTATTATAAAAAGGCAAGTAAGGGTTTTCACACTGAAAAATATTCTTGGTAGTTACTAGAGGTGAAGGGAGAAGGGAGGACAATTCACTTACTAGAGAGTAGACACATATTTAACCTGAGTGAAAAGAAAATCAATGTACAAGAATAAGAAGGTCAGCACAAAAGGATGAAGGCAAAAGAAGACATTGCAAGGAACACCAGAGTCAAAGGTAACAAGGGTAAATACCATTACATGCACAAAACCTCAATAACAGTACTAGCGTACTAGTAATTATCTCTGGGCAGATGCCTAGAGAGACAATCAAGCTTCACAAAGGTTGGAGGTAAAGGGTACTATATCCACAAATATATGTAGATGTGACAGATGTTATTTCTATCTCATCTTCACAAAAAGTATTTTACATATTGCAAATATATTTATGAATATACTATAACACACAGCAAGCAAGGTTATGAACAATTCTTAACCATAACTAAACCCTTGAGTGAAAGAATTGATGAGCCTAGAATCTGAGGACCACTGTCTTGTGGACATTAAAATCAATTGGTACAACATATTCTCTAAGAAAATGCATTACATTTTCTTTTGATGAGTATTGACAGGGTTCTTTAGGGCTTGCGGGTGGCTATCTAATTGGTACAACTATTGGTTTCTCCTTGTCCAGAAAAGAAGAAAAATAATTATTCCAGAGGACTAATGATCTCTGGCACCTTCAGACTTTACCAAGCATGATGTCCTTCTCCAGGGGCTGGTCTCTCCTAACATGCCCAAAGTATGTGAGACAATGTCTGGCTATCCTTGACTCTCAATGAACATTCTGACTGTACTTCCAAGAAGATTCGGAAGTCCATGATACTTTGCCAGCACCCATAATTCAACCAATAGACAGTTCAATCAATAGACAGTTTTATAAATCAAAAAGTAAAACTGGATATGCTTCTTAGTACAATCAAACTTGGGATATTTAAAGAACAACCTTTGCCCAAGGACAACGCTCTTCAGGCATGAAGGAATAGGAAAGAGGAAATGGAAACAGAAAACAGGGAAAAGGTGAGAAGAATATTGTTACTTTGTAGGAATTGTAGTCAATGGAATAAAACAAAAATGTATGAATTGTTGAATAGAAAATTCATCTGGTATATAAACCTTCACTTAAATCACAGTAAAATTTTATATACATATATAATCAGAAAGACACCTACTATAAATACACACAGAATTAAAAAGATGTGTATTCCATTGAAATTTTCATTAAAATATTTTTGATATGGACTTATCTTTTAGTTATACTTTCAAAAAGTCCATCTTTTAAAATCTACTGTCATGACTAAATGACAGATAAAGTAGAGAAAACCAGTATTTAATAATGAATAAGTTAATTCCCTTTTTCAAGTAATTTTTAGAACTTCCTTTACTGCCTCTCACCTTTGGTGGATGTCCATATGCTTTCCCTCAGTCATCAATTACAGGCAAGCAATTAAATGAGTAAACATTTCTCTTTTAGAAATAGAAAAATCTCAATTAGTTGACTAATTGTAAAGTACAGCTCAAGTACTTAACAATTCTTTTCTGTTAAAGACCATAAATTGAACTTAACCAATGCCAAAATTTCTTCAAAAATAACATAGCGACTTTTGAAACATATGCTAAATCTTAAGACACTCTATGAACCTCCTTACCACTCACCTTTTATAAAATTGAGGCTGGTTACATGTAAATGGTGCCCCCCAAATCAGTATTCAGACCACTGAAAATTAATGAGTTGGGCGTTATTATGTAGGAAGTTATCTCTGAAAACTGACTTTGACAGGTCAGTACTCAATGTTTTTACAGGAAGACTTGTCTGTCTCAAATTATCCTTGAACTTGAATTTTTAGTTCACATATGTGAAGAAGAATACAATGGTAATATAATCTACTATAATCTTAAAACCTGTAGCTTCAAATTTCATGGATAATGTCAGAGTGACCTGTGAACTAAAGTTGATGGTTATCTTAATCCTTTTACTTACTTCCTTTCTTCATTTACAGAATCTGAAAATTATTTTTATGAAGAGACATAAAATATCATCAATTTAAGTGTGATGACTTTTCTTGAATATACAACCATTTAGTTTTATATGGTTTAAGGTTATTTTTCAGATTTCTCTCTCAATCTATTAGTACTTTAACTTTGTCTAATACAATGATATTATTTTCTCATATTTTATTTTAAAAGATTTTTTAAAGGAAAAAAAAGATCCCAACTGCCAAAGTTTTATTTTCTCAAATTTGCTAACATCAAAATTGTTACCATACAATTAAACATAACTTCAGTTAATGTTTCCATATTCAATAGCCTTAAATATATTTAAGCTTTGTCAATTTGCATTATGGTGTTTCAAAAACTATGCTATTTTCCTGGCATAGAAATGTTGTCATTTATATGACAAAATATTAATTCTTATGGATGATACAAGAAAAATATGTTTGATGTTGGTTTTAAGTTGTGTGATGTATATATATATAATTTTAAATAAGTTCTTAACATATCTTAATTATATAGACTTTTATGTATATGTAGCCCAAAATATTTAGTGCAATGTACATTTGTTTGGTTATAGTAGGCTATATTTTTGTTAAAAATAAACCTGAAATTCTACAGGTTTAACCTACTAAAGGCTCATTTTATTCTCACATTATGTCCAATGAGAGTTGGGAACTACTGTTCCATTTTTTTCTGTATTTCTGCAAGTATATAGTTTCTAATGTTTATACTTCAGAAGAGGAGAGGGGAAAACTTTCTGCAGGGGCTTATTTTTAAGAACTACATATTGTCTATTGAATGGTTGCTTTCCCTGAGAGTTGACCTGAAGAGAATTATCCAATGACTTTCTCTTGAAGGGAACAAGGGAATAAATAAAGATAAGTACTTAAAAGATTTTATGTTACTAAAAGGAAAAAAAATCATTAAACTATTTAACTTTGAGTGAAAATGATGACATACTACATGGAATAGTAGTTACAAAGTGTTATAGATTTTTAATTAAAGTGTTTATTACTGTATGTATGGTGAATTTGATTAACACAGAAAATAATTTTTAGTTTTTAAAACATATACTGTGACTAAAAAAAATACATTACAAAGCCTGTAACATCTCCAAAAAGAAAAGAACTACACCTGAGTATGACCCATTTCTAGTAACTGACTAGAACCCAGTTACATGATCCCCATCTAACTGCACATAAGTTTGGTGAGGAAGCAAAGTGGGAGCTACCTCTGACCATGTTGGCTACACAGGGAAGAAATCAGCTCTACATCTGCCCAAGGGTAACCCCTATGAGGTAAGACATGCATCTATAAGCCAGATTTCTTTATCTAATTCTGATATCAACCGTCCCTTCCACAATACTGCCCTGCTGGGTTTGATAATCCATTGCAATGGCCACACGGATTGACAGACAATACTCACAATTCTATGGATCTGTTTGGGAAGTTCACAGGCTGCCAAAAGTCAGGATCAGCAAATGCAGTCTCTTTTGTCCACTGCCATGCCTCTTCTCAGTCATGTAAGCAGACATATCTCTCTCTGGTCCTCATCATCTCAGACAGAACCGTCTTGGCCTCTGCTCTGCTTGGAATAAGTGTCCCAAAGCACCTTTAGTGCTGACAGATGCGCAATGGATACCCTATTCTGCAAGTCCGTCACCTGCGTAAATGTACTCGGTTTTATGAGTTCTGTGAGCTGGAAGCCCACTGCTCTGTCTCATGGTCTTGGCACAGTTCCTCTGGTCTAGCTCGTGGGCTCAGTGCTGGAGTCTCCGCCAGCTCAGGCAAATAGCTCACAAGATTCCACTGGTGACTTTCCTGTCTTGATAGTCTTGGGGTTTCTCGTTTCTGTTTTGGAAATGGCTTGCTTTATGCTCAGTGGAGTGACAAAACTCCAGCAGAGTTCTACACATCCTATTTGCATGCCCCCACCACACTCCTGTCATTTGTTGGACATGACTAAGACTATGGAGAGAAGAACCATTCCAAGTCATTTCACTTGACAGTCTCTGGGAAATCATTGTGTTCTTGTAGATGGAGGCAGAGGAGAATACCGTGTCCCTGCCACATAAGGTCTTCAGCAGAGTTGCAGAAGACGGGGAAGCACGTGCAAACAGCATGATTTGGGTGAGTTTCATGCTAGAGTGAACTGGCATTTTGAGCCATGGAGTTTAAAAACCTAAGTGTAAAAGTATAAACTGAAAATTAACCTTTTGATTTTTATAGCAAATAGAACATGCCATGTGTCCTTTTGGTGGAAGGTGGAGCTGTCTACTGTGACTCTCCCTTTTATGTCATCCACTTCTTCCAATGAGAAGGTGCATAGCATTCTCCTCTAAGGATCTTTCCAGTTCCGCTTCTCCGCATGTGGATTGTAGCCTGCTCCCTCATACGCTATTACTACCATCAAGCGCACCTACCTGCGAGTGTGTCTTCTTCTCAATCAGGCTGTCTTTCTGATTGTTTAATACCTTCCCTCTTTTTATTGATAAGTAGTTTCACTACCATCATAGCAACATTTACACATTTTTACACAGAGGCACATGTCTGCTTATATTCATCCAATTACATACACACACACACACACACACACACACACACACACACAGAGGATGGCCATTATCAATTTATTTCCCTCTTCCTGATTTTAGTTTCTCTGCTTTATTATGGTAGTATCTATTTCTCTTTTTATAATGATTCATTCCCAGATACTAAGGCAGGGACAGGCTGCTTGGAATTGCTTAATTGTTAATTAATAAATCAATGTGGGTCACTGTTATTCAATTCCAGTGAGGGTATATAACTATAATCCCTTTTCATCATTTTTAAAGGAAGTAAATATTTAGTGCCTTCTAGTATTATTTAGAAATTTTTAACATTATAATAAGTATATGGTATTTATATCTGGAAAACATCTTAGTCTACTTAGTATGACTTGAATGTATTGATAGAGTTGAAATAATGTTCCTATAGGTGGTGTCGCTCATTAAGCACATGCATAAATGTATTGTTACTCAGATGCAGGGAAAATAATTCTTTGTTTCATATTTTACTTCCCACAACTGATTTAACTTTCTCATAAACAACAACTCTCTGAGAGGTTGATGGAGAAGAAAATGGTCAGCAGCCAGGTGGCACCTAAATGTGCCAAATAATGATCACGCCCTGGTTTAAAGTGGTGATACGGAAGCGCGGTCTTGTCCGGGTAAATACTAGCCCCTCGGACTTGTTTCTGCTGTTGCTGAGCCTAAATGCAGCATTTGGAGGCAGGGAGGGGTTTAAGAAAGATTTGGCCCTGGAGAAGGGCATCTCTGGTAATGATTTATCTCTGGTCCTTTCTAAATTTCTATAACTTCTTGGGACACTGATGTTCTGAAAGTTACTTTTTCTAAACTTTGTCTTCCATGGAATTAATCAAGTTCCAATTATTTCACTGTCTATGTGGGAAATCTCTTTTTCACATAATTTATACCAAAACATTCAACTAAGTCTATGCTTCAATTTCCACACTTTCCTAGAGTGTCCAAGCTTGTGTAAGACGTTTGTGGTTTATTTGTTTAATTGAATCAAATAGTCATATGTAACATTCCTGAATTCTTGAATTGAATAATAGATGTTACTGCTTAAAATATCAAAGTATATTTAACCACTATCTCCTGCAGCACTTTATGACTTACTCCTTCGTGTGTACCAGTCTCAAACAATCTTATTTTCCCTCTTTCCCATCCAACATCCCTATTTGTCTCTCTTCTCTTTGGAATTCCTAAAGCTTCTCACTCTTTTACAGAGTAATTCCATTTATCTCCACCCAAGCCCCCCTTCTCATAAACAAATTCAATCCAACCCAATTGAGCCAATTCCAACTAATACCAGCCCAATGTAGGGTTGCAATACTGTAAATATTTACAGGAGCAGACAGCCTCATCTGTGTCCAGAGGAGTAGCTGGTGGGTTACCCACAGTCACGAGTGCTACTTCCAGACTCAGAAGAAGATAAAGTAAACTGTCCTTTACTTAGCAGAGCTCATCTTCCTTAGGAGACAATGGTCACTTTACTCTCCATTGTGGGTGAGCACAGAAAATCCCTTCTGACATTTGTAGAAGATGCACCCATATAGAGATGATTTCTCATTTAAAACACCTAGATTTGATAATCTTTTGATCATAAAAAACATCAGTAAAGGTAAGGTTATTTTTAAATATCTCCTACTAACAAATGCTATTACGTATTAAGCATTTTCTATTTTGTCATCATTTCTGCTATACTAGTATTCATTATGGCTCCTCCCATAAATATACTCATCATTCTTACAGACTAAAAGCAAATGATTGCAACTCCGTTAAGCAGTCTTTTCCTCAATATTATCAACTCCTTTTCTGGATTCAGTCATGGAAAAGAACTTCTACTGGAGCCTTCACTCAAGTACCCTCCAAACGTTTCATCAAACTGATACCAACCATTCTTCCCAAGGCACTTCTTATTTTTCTCCCAGGTTCAGTAATTCCTTCAATGGCTACACAGAACTCCTGGGTATCACTCACAACTGTATTATAAGGTTTACTGGGGAAGTTAACAGGTCACAATTCAGGCTCAACAATGTACAGGATACATTTTTGTCAAGAGCATTTTTTTATATGAGTATTTTTCTCTAACCATGCCTTCGTGTGGTCTTTGGTCCCTCGGGTTGGTGGTTCCTTTGTCACTGTTTGTCCCAGCTAATGTTACAAAGTTCTGTAGCACTGAGCTTCTTATTCAATAAATTCCCAGAGGACACTCCACTCCACCATAAGCCTCACCTGAGGCACTCAACTAGCTCTGTGTCTCAGCAAACTTAATCCTCCTGATTAAATGTTTGGAGGGACCTTAGTTTGCATATTTACCCTAAGACATATTTATACCCTGAACTTGGAATTCTCCTGCTCTGTATCATGCTGATGGCCCTACTGCCTCTGCTCCTTTGCCATTTCTTTGGTGACATTGTTCTCTGTTTCCTGCATCAAGAAAGTTCAGTGCACAGCTATCATGAAGTCCAAAGGACACACACCCCTCTTAATTCTCTTTTCTTCAGAATAATAAAATCTCCTTGTGATAGGTAAGTTTATGGTGTCAACCTGGCCAATAGGAACATGTGGGATTAATCAGGTCAAAGTGATAAATGGCTCGGCAAGGCCCGCCCTTCTCTCTCTTGCTTTCTGGTGATCAGATAAGCATGTTGAGTTAGTTCTCTGCCTCAACGTGAGCTACACTACCTACGGGACAGCCAATTCAAGGATCGTGTCATTAAAGCATGAGCTTCCTTTGAAACCTGCTTTGCCACGCTGCTGGTGTGTACATCGCTTGAGGTCGGTGGATCCTGTCGTCTTGCAGTGCTTGAGTTTGATATCCCATCCAGGCCTAATTCACTAAGCTCCTGAGCTGCTGACTGTTGTCTGCTGCTTGTGGACAGACTCTTTCTGCATTGCTCTAGGGAAGACTCAGCTGTCTGCTTCCTTGACCTTGGACCTGGGATCCCTGGTAATTTGAAGGACTTCCAGTATATTAACTGTTCCGTGGAAGTGAGTTGAACTGAACCCCCTGTACTGCTGTGTGGACTAATTAGCTGTTACATTCCTTCATGCTGTAAAATTCTATCCATATACATATATATATAGAGAGAGAGAATCATAAGTGTCTTGGTTTTGTGTCTCTAGAGAACCCTGCCTAGCACAACCCTGATCTTACTTCTGAGATCCTACTACCAGTAGGATGGCAAAATTGACCAATCTTCTTGTTAGAGCTCCAAGTTTTTACAATCACAATTAGCCCTGTTAACAATCACGGAAAACTGAACCCTATAAGACAGTCAGTACATTACCCACATTCTGATAAGCAAACCCATGAGGAAAAGAGGAAATTCTCCCAGTGTTATCATTCGGTGGATGTTAAAAAGACTGTGGCTAGAAGAGCCATATCAATAAATCACTGAACCACATAGTCAAATTTTAAAAAATAGTCAGTCTATATCAGTGGTTCTCAACCTTCCTAATGCTGCAACCCTTTAAGACAGACCTTCATGTTGTGGTGGCCCCCCAACCATAAAATTATTTTCATTGCTACTTCATAACTATGATTTTGCTACTGTTCTGAATCGGGTGACCTTGTGAAAGGGTTGTTCGATCCCCAAAGGGCTCATGCCCCATGTATTTCAGTTCAAACAAATATAAAACATTAATAATCAAAACTGGATTCTGAAACCAAGTTTTTCCTTAACCATAAACCTCCTACTTCCTTAAGAACTGCCTTAAGAAAGTTTTAAGTATTTTATACTCATGATCTTTAAGGTTTATAATTGTCTTTTATAGAGTAAGAGAACCTACGTCTATTAATTACTTTGCTGACACGCTGGTTAAAATAAGACATTGCATATATTTATTCAAGTTAGTCAATCATTGACTGACAAAACAAGGTGAGCAATCGCATGCTATCTAGAAAAATATAATAACTTACAAAATGACTAAGTTTTATTAACACAAACTTTTTCAATAGACTGGTTTTATTTTCACTTTTCTGTAAAAGATATTTTATCTTCCAAATATTGCACAGAAATTGGTCATAAGTTTTCTTTGATATTATTACTCCTAGTATAAGGCAAATTAGGAGCCCCCGCAGTACAGTGAATTGCAAGTTGGGCTGCTAACCACAAGGTCAGCAGTTCAAATTCACCAGCTGCTCCAAGGGGACAAGATAAGGCTTTCTACTCCCATGAACAGTTACAGTCTTGAAAATGCTCAGAAGCAGTTCTACTTCATCCTATAGGAACGATATGAGGCAGAATCAGCTCATTGATAGTGAGTTTTTTGTTAAGCAAATTACTTCCACTTGTCTGATGAAGAAACAGATGCTAATTAATGTTACTTACATGAGCGTATAAAGTAGTAAGTTATAGAGCCACAAATGACACCCAGGTTTATTTTGAGATGGCCATATTATAAAATAGGACACTTAGAAGCTTGCAGAGTTAAAATCTTATTTTACAGACCGATGGAAAAGCATGTGCCAAACCGGAGTGATGCAAAGTCCTACATTATCCAGGGAATGCCCAGAACTCCAGCATCATAATGAATTCCTTGCTTAAGGTTTGTTACATATTTTTAAACTGGTCACTATTCATTGGCTTGACTTCTAACTAGTTAAACTAAAATATCTTAATGAATATTCCCAAACTATCATAAATCTAAAATGCCATGGTTTTAGTTGAACATAGAATTATTTTCTACTACATGTATTTTTGTTATTAATACCGTAGCTTAATTTGAAGGATAGTATCAGAATTTGACAACTGGAAGACACATTTTGATTTAGCATTAGATACCATATATACTCATATATAAGCCAAGTTTTCAGCACATTTTTTTAATGCAGTTTTTGTGGTAAAATTAGATGCTCCAGCTGATATTCGGGACTGCTTATACTCAATTATATAAGGTAACTCAATACTTCTGGTGTGAATATTCCTCGACTTTCTGTCTTAAGGGAGGGAAACCTCTTGCTTCCCTGAAATATTATTGTTCGGTTTTTGTATGGAAAATGTAATTCCAATCACTGATACTATTCTCTCTCTCTCTCTCTTTTGCTTTGGACAGAACACTCTATTTCATAGACTCCTAAACTTATTTGGACCAAAACCCACTTTTAAGGGAAAAAATATATTCCATGCCCCCTCCAACGTGCCAATTAAGAACTTTTGTACTAGGCTATAGTCCAGGATAAAGTGTAAGTATCTTCTTTTTCAGCATCATCCCCTGGAATTGTTTCAGCTCCTCCCAAGGGGCAGTATCACCCACTTAAGGAAACAATATGCCCTTGTAATATCTGTCATGAAGTTGATTCCAATTCATACCAATCCTATCATGCAGGGTAGAACTGCTCTTGAGGGTTTCTGAGACTATAAATCTTTATGGGAATAGAAAATCTCATCTTTCTCTTGTGGAGTGGCTGGTGGTTTCAAACTGCTGACCTTGTGGTTGGTAGCCCAGTGCATCACTCACTACACCACCAGAGCTTCTTATTTCCCTATTCACTAATTAGAGTTTTTATCTAATTTGGAACACTAGCCAAAAACAAGGCTCTAAGAATTGACTGAATACCAACTGAATGTTTTTTTAATTAAATACTTTTATTGGGGGCTCTTACATCTCTTATCACAATCCATACATTCATCCAGTGTGTCCAGCACATTTGCACATATGCTACCATCATTTTCATTCTCTTCCCACTTGAGCACCTGAAATCAGCTCCTCACATCTTTCCCCTCCCTCCCTCACCCTCCCTCCCTCATGAACCTTTGATAAGTTATAGTTACATATCTTACATCATCCTCCATTGCCCCTCACCCACTTTTCCATTGTTTGTCCCCCTGAGAGGGGTTTATAGGTTGATCCTTGTGGTCGATTCCCCCTTTCTCCCCACACCCTCCTCTAATCCTCCTGGTAACTCTACTCTCATTGTTGGCCCTGGGGGGTTTAAACTATCCTGGATTCCCTGTGTTGTGGGTTCTTATCTGTAGCAGTGTGCATGTTCTGGTATAGTCCAATTTGTAAGATAGAATTGAAGTCTTAATAATGGTGGGAAGAAGCACCAAAGAACTAGAGGAAAGTTGTGTGTTTTATCGATGCTATACTGCACCCTGACTGGCTCATCTCTTCCCTGTGACCCCTCTGTATGGGGAATGTCCAATTGTCTACAGATGGGCATTGGGTCTCCACTCCATGCCCCTCCCCATTCACCTTGGGTATGATTTTGTTCTGAGTCTTAGATGCCTGGTCCCCAATCCCATCAACACCTAATGATCGCACAGGCTGGTGTGCTTCTTCTGTGTGGGCTTTGTTGCTTCTGAGCAAGATGGCCAATTGTTTATCTTCAAGCCTTTAAGACCTCAGACACTATGACTTTTGATAACCGGGCACTGTCAGCTTTCTTCACCACATTTGGTATGCACCCATTTTTTCTTTAGTGGTCAAGTCGAGAAGGTGAGCATCACAGAATGCCAGATTGTTAGAATAAAGTGTTCTTGTGTTGAGGGGCTACTTGAGTTGAGGCCTAGTGTCCACCTGCAACCTTAATTCTTAACAGATAGATATGAGGGCATGGTTCTATTCCCCTCTTGTTATACATATATATATTTTACATATGTACATGCCTGCATTTAGACCTCTATAAATGTCCTCTGCCTCCTAGTTCTTTCCTCTATTTCCTTTTACTTTCCTCTTGTCCTACCATCATGTTCGGCCTTCATTCGGATTTAGTAATTCCTCGCTGCTACATGGCCCTTGATTAAGCCCCACTAGGCATCCTACACCTTTCTCTCCATTGATTTTAGTTCACTTGTGGTTCCCTTGTCCCTGGGTTGTTCCCCACCCCCCACCCCCACCCTGCCACCTTCCTTTCTCCCACCCTCCATCCCTCACAAAACCATAGCCTCGTGGGGGACAATGCTGGAGACACAGTGCAGGAATTGTGCACAATCTGACCCCATCGTACTTGTGCAAAACACTAAGGGCATGCAACAGAGCAGCAAGGGGAGCAAAGTGATGAAATCCCCAGAGAATACAAAACATAAACTTTGGAGACAGAGTGCAGCACTCCATCAGACTCTACTGCAAAACACTCGTAAAGGCCAACAAACAGACCTTGAACTATTTATAGGGCTTTCCATTTTTGTCAGTAACTTTCCTTTTGTTGTTGTTGTGTTGTTGTTACTGTTTTGTTGGTCTTGACTTCCTTTGTTGTTTTACTTGGCTTTGCTTGGTTTTTGCACTTATTAATGTATCTACATGTCTATCTAGGTAAGATAGGTGGGATAAATAATTCGAAGATTAAAAGAATGGGACCATCTGAGTATTTTAACATGTCGATGGAGCACTGGAAGCACTTATTCTTCTCTGCCAGGAAATTTGGAAGACTACTAGGAGGTCAACCGACTAGAAGAGATCACATTTGTACATATTTCAAAGAAAGGTGTCCCAACAGAAAGCTCACATTATAGAATAATATTGTTGACATCACATGCAAGTAACATTTCATTCAGCAAGGCTTGCAGCAACACAGTAACAGGGAGCTTCCAGAGGTTCGGGTCAGATTCAGGAGAGGACCTGGAACAAGGGATATCTTTGCTGATGTCGATGGATTTTAGCTCAAAGCAGAGAATATCAGAAAGATACTTACTGGTGTTTTATTGACTATGCAAAGGCATTAGACTGTGTTGATCACAACAAACTGTGGATAACCTTGAGAAAATGGGAATTCCAGAACACTTCATTGTACTCAGGAGGAAATTGTAGATGGACCAAAAAACAGTTATACAAACAGAACTAGAAAATACTGCATGCTTTAGAATCGGGAAAGTTGTGCATAAGGGTTGTATTATCTCACCATACTTATTCAGTCTGTATGTTGAGAAAATAATCAGAAAAGCTGGATTATAGGAAGAGGAATGTGGCATCGGGATTGGAGAAAGAATGGCTTATTAACAACCTGTGAAATGCAGATGACACAACCTTGCATGCTGAAAGTGAGAAGGATTTAGAGGGTTTTCTATGAATATCAAGGATTGCAGCCTTCAATATAGATTATAATTCAATGTAAAGGAGACTAAGATCCTAAAAACTGGAACAATAGGTAACATCATGATAAAAGGACAAAAGGTTGAAATAGTCAAGTATTTTGTCTTGCTTGGATCCACAATCAATGTTCATGGAAACATGTGAATCAACCTGTCAATAAAGATGGTTACTTCAAAAACCCAGAAGTATCAATTTTCTGTTGCCTGTCCACACATCATCAAGGTGCATGAAATTCAAGAGAGAAGTCATTCAAACAATCAAATTTTTATTCTTTAAAAAAATTTCATTTGAAGGAAAGTTTTATAGATGCAAAAATATCGATTTAAAATATATTTCACATTTTAATAAAATGTCACTGATAGCTACTCCAGGTTTTTTTCTTTTCTTTTTAACGCATTGTTCAC
This sequence comes from Echinops telfairi, assembly GCF_000313985.2. Lineage (NCBI taxonomy): Eukaryota > Metazoa > Chordata > Mammalia > Afrosoricida > Tenrecidae > Echinops > Echinops telfairi. Next base: position 2,976,224 of record NW_022111306.1, read on the forward strand.
TCAATTATAATTTATTAAAGTATGTTTATTTTTTTCCAGACACAAATGTATGACTACAGCCTATTCGATGTAAGATCTATATTGCAGTTAATTTCAGTGACTAATAACCAACGAAGACATCTTGGTGGCCATGGTTAAGTGATCAGCTGTGGACCAAAACACAATGGGAGATAAAGCCTGGTGAACCGCTCCCTGAATGCCTAGAAAGCCCGAAGGGACAGTTCTGTTCTACCACGCGTGTGTCAAAAATGACTCGGTGGCACACAGAAACAACAGCAACATCTCACTGTCCGTCACGTGATTTTCAGGTCCGCTGGATCCATTGTTTCCTTGAGTCTGTGTTATAAAATGTGCTCTGCTTGAACAAGCCCTTTATAGTCAAATAAAGCATGTGAGTGTGTTCTTTCTCTCTTAGATTTTGGCAGCTTAATGGTAACGCTGTCAAAAAGATCATAGCAAAAATCAATTCATTTCTCATCATTCTTATTTAAATCTGTCTCCTGACTGAGTTTGAATTTGTTAATAAGGAAAAAGATTATGTAAAATGTATATCTTCTTAAGTAGGAGTGAACAGTCTGCATATTTTCTATTAGGGCTTAATATAAGGTTTATGGACAGAATTGAACATTGAATAGGTAAGTCTTATAAATATTGAGACAATTAGTAAAATATCCATTGCTAAATCT
>NW_022111306.1:2978007-3000157 GCF_000313985.2 Echinops telfairi
ATGTAACTTCTGATAGAAATCCAAATAGTTGTTTAAGTTATATTTGATAATCTGTTGCTAGTGTATGAAACATATTAAGACATACAGAGAAGCCCTGGTGATATGTGTTGGGCTACTAACTGCATGATCAGAAGTTCAAAATAGTCAACTTCGCCACAGGAGAAAGACAAGGCTTTCTACTCCTGTAAAGAGATAGTCTCAGAAACCCACTGGAGATGTTCTACCCATATAGGGTCCAATGAGTTGGAATCAAGTCAGTGGCAGTGGCTGACTGGTAACTTCCACTCACACAGAGACCCAGAGCTCTGGTCTCATAGTGGTTGAGCTCCACTGGTAACCAAAATGCCGGCCACTTAAACCCACTGCTGCTCTAGGAGACGAAAACATGACAGTCTGCTTCTCTAGAGACGGCAGTCTGGAAACCTTGTGGGACAGTCCTACTCTGTCCTATGGGGTCACTATAAGGGTCACTATGGGATCCTACTCTGTCCTATCGGGTCGCTATAGGGGTCACTATGGGGTCCTACTCTGTCTTCTGGGGTCACTATAGGGGCCACTATGGGGTCCTACTGTGTCCTATGGGGTCGCTATAAATTGGAATCAATTCAATGACAGTGGGTCTATACATTTAGATTTTCTTCCACTTACAATTCTTTCACTGATCTGCATTTCAAGTAAGTGACCAAAAAGAAGTGGTAATACCTAAATCAGACTGGGTTATTTTAGAAGCTGTGGGAAGAAATTGAAACTAATGGCAGAAAGCAGGGATTATATAAGTGATAGTTAGGTTTATTGTGCCAACTAGGCCTCCCTAAGTACAAGTCCATAGAGTTTAATCGGGTTGCTGCTTGATTGGAGGGCAACCGAGATAAATACTTTGCAATGCTGGCATAGCATCTCTCTTCCTCCCTGGTGATCAGACCAGTGTGCTACTGCTTAAGCTAGTTCTTTGCCTCAACCGTGTGCTGCACTACCCGTGGGCCAAGCCAACCTGTGGAACATGTTGCTAGAGCTGGAAGTTCCTTCAAAACCTGCTCTGCCATGCTTGAGGCTGGTGGATTCTGTTGCATCCCTTGAGTTCCAGATCCTATCAGTGCCTGCTTCATTAAGCTCCTGTGCCAGACTATTGTGGCCCCACCCTGCTGTCTGCTGCCTGCAGATAGACTTGACTTGGCTTGCCTGAGGGAAAACTCCAGTGTCTGTGTGCTTCCTTGAACTTAGACCTGCAGCCCATGTGAATTGAAGGATGTTCAGTATATTAACTGTTCCACAAAAGTGAGTTGAACTGAGCCCTCTGTACTGCTGTGTGGACTAATTAGCCATTATATCCCTTCTCACTGCACAAATCTATCTATCAATCTATCTACATACATACATATATTGTTTGTTTTGTTTCTCTAGGGAACCCTGACTAATACAATATATTTTAATCATCTGCCATATAAGTCTATCCAAGGCAGAGGTTAAGCAGATAGAATAGTTTTTCATTTCTTACAACTATTTAATGAATCATCTCATTTCATTTATCAGCCAGTTTATCGAACTGTGGTGCCTTGTATATTCCTGTAATGCTGGAAGTTATGTCACTGGTATTTCAAATGTCAGCAGAGCCACTCAAAGTGAACATGTTTCAGAGGAGCTTCCATACTAAGAACAGATCATGAAGAAGGAATTGGCTGTCCTTTTTGGAGGAAGTACCCACTGAAAACTTTATGCACAGAATCGAAGATGACAGATATGGAATTCCTAATGAATGGCACAGGACCGGGTAGTGTTGTGTTCTGTTGTACATTAGGGTTGCTACATGTTGCAACTAACTCAAAGGCACCTAACAACAACAGCCTAGAGTTGAGACCTGATGGTGGAAAATTTGATTGAACATCAAATAGGGGTATGTATGTTACTTAAGCAGAATCCCTGGTAGTGTCAATGATTAAACATTTGCTTACTAACCGAAATGCTGACTACTGAAGGCCGTCCAGATTATCTTGGAAGAAAGATCTGGCCATCTGCTTGAAAACCCTAGAAAGTAGTTCTACTCCATCCACGTGGGTCACCATGGGTTGGAATTAACCTAACAGCAACTGGTTTACTGATGATTGTTTAAGATTATAAAAATAAATAACCAAACAATGTATTTTAAGGAGAAAAAGGATGATAATGTAGTGGCAAAAATTCATGAGAGAGTTAATTTGGTTTGTCTAGAGTTGATAAATAAAGATAGGAGGACATTATCACTTAGGGCTACGATATGGCTCAGTTTACAGAACAGTCCTGTCATATTTTGTTTGTAGGAATCTGTAGGAGTTAAAGCAGTGAATTAGAGAGAGAGAGATGATGGACACCGAGTGTCAGTGTGAAATAAGCATGAGACACGATGTACAAATGCGCTTTACACAATTGATGTGTGTATGGATTGGGATAACAGTTGTATGAGCCCCTAATAAAATGTTAAAAAAAAAAAAAAAAAAGCATGAGGCTACTGCCCCCAAAGTCAACTATTCAAACCCACCATCAGCTGTGGGGGAGAAAGATGAGGCTGTCTGCACCCAGAGAGAACTACAGTCTCAGAAACCCTCTATAGGAGCATTGTGATTCAGAATCAAGTTGGTGGCAGTCATTTGGGGTTGGAGTATGATGGAGACCCCCACATGTCCATACGCTAATGGTGGCCCTTTGAGTTTCAGGTATCAGTATCAATTTAAACCATGTGGTTTCACCTGCATGCCTGGCCAAGGAAAACTGAACCTGATCATTATGACAAAATTGAAGGATACATGGAAGCAATCAGTCCGGTGGATTAATGAACCACACAAACATAAGTCTCAACTTCTCTGAAAAACATCACATAATGAGACCCTGAAAAAAGTGAGCAAAAAATGTAGATCAAAACTCAAAATCATAAAAGAGACAAAGAGACCAGGCTTACTGGTCAGATAGAGTCTGGTGGGACCTTCAAGATTATAGTTATTACCCTTCAGGTCTGAAACTGAACTCCCTTCCACATCAAAGTAATCAACCTTCTAAAGTCTAAAACAGGTAGCATTTAAGATGAAGTTCAGAGAGTTAAGAAAAAGGAAGCATGGAAAAGTTTCCGGAAACACTGAGAGGAAGTGGGCTAAGCAATGGTACATTGCAAGGGATTGCAAGGGATGAATTGAATCAGAATGTGTTTGAATTGTAGAACATAAAATGATCATTTACTCTGTAAACCTGCACCGAATTAATAATTAAAAGTTAAGGAAAAAAACAATGAAAGAAAAGAACAGCTACCACTACTATATAGCTGGTTTTATTTAGCACTCAATCATTCTTTCGGTTGTCTCAGGTGACCTTTTAGGTTGTCTTTCATATTCTCATGTAAGTTTTAACGCTGAATGGGCAATTTCAGTAGTTACAGCCTAATAACAGGGCAGTGGTTGTTCAATGGTAAAGTTCTCACCCTGTGAGAGACCCATCATGATACCTGGCCAACATACCTCAAGCACAGTGACCACCCCTCTGTCCATGGAGGCTGTGCATTGCTATGAGACAGAAAAAGTTTCAATGGTGCTTCCCAACCACATGAACTAGGAAGACATGGCTAGCTACCTGCTTCTGCTTGTTAGCCAGGGAAAGCACTGAATCTGGTGTCATTGTGTGTGATGTCACCCTGAGTTGGTGGTTGTCTTCACATTGACCAATAACAACCACCTAAAAAGGGGAGATCAACCAGTGCTCAGAACTGCCAAAACAGAGATCTGCAGGGTCAAACATCAGGGTCAACTCCCAAGGCCTGAAGCTAATAGCTGTGAGGGGAGAAAAGCTGCTGTGCCCTAGGGGTTATAGCTCAGCTCAAGGGAAGTGACCGTGAAGTGTGAAAATCTGGCCTTTATACCACCATGGGTGCTCAGTTCAGTGGGGCACTCTGAGTTCCACAACTCCTTCCCAAATCTGGCTGAAGTTCGTCTCCAGCTGAGCTGATCCCTGAATTAGTTCTTTTCCTCAATCCATGCTCCTCAGTGCTTCCTTTCTCCTGAAAGTAACTCACCCAGCACCACCGACCACTGTGTCTGGGTCTGTCTCTCTGAGTCTGTTCTAAAGTGGTACCTGCCCGACTCATCTGGAGGGTGTTTGTTTGTTTGTTTGTTTGTTTGTTTGTTTGTTTGTTGTTTCATGGGGGGAAAAACAACAGGGCACTTAATAGCTAAATTTTGATTAGAACATTTTAAAATTGAATCACCCATTTTTTATTGACAGAAGGTGTAAGGGTTAATTATTAATGAGATTTTACCTTGTGTTTGTTTCCCAATATTATTCTGAGAGTTTGGGAGAGATGACAATAAATCCTGTACTAAATGCCATTGTGATTTGAAAGCTTCAAAGTGTTTATTAAAATAGTGACAAATGGAATACACAGCAATCTATGATTAAATAAATGGCAATACATCTCCAGGAGGCATCATTGTTTACATGTTATTTTCTTCAGAGTCTTTAATAACATAGGTGTAGTATTTATAATCCCACCCCCCACCCCCACTGGTACATTCTAATGTAACAGTATAAAGAAATGTAAGAATAAAGAATAAAAGTTTTGAGATAAAAATATTTTAAATATGGAAAAAACGATATTGTGTTCAATAATGGAACAGTATTTTCTGATGCTATTACATTTATGTATTTTATGATAATTTTGAATAAAGTTGGCCAGTTTTTCTGTATTTATTATATATTGCTATTCCATCCTACTGACCAATACTTCTTGCTACTTTAAAAAGTGATTCCAAAATTGTATATGCATTAAATGTTAGTTCTCAACATTATGATTCTTTTTGTAAAGTACATTGAATTTAATAGATATGTTATTATTAGTTTTCACCTACTCATTTCCCAATTTTCTTTCCTTATTATATTTTACTATCTAGAGACCAAATATTACATTTCCTTCTCCTCCAAGTTTCCTTGCTCTTGACTTGAGTACTGTTTCCACTGCATGGTCAATGGCTCATCACAATTGCTGCTCTCTCTGCAAAGGGCTTCCTGAGCCCGCTGGCAGCACAGTCAGTTCCGGACTCGATCCTCCATACCACTACAACCCTTTGAACAAACCACTTTTATAGGACTTACCCATCTTGTGGTAAATCTTTTACTACCTTTTTTACCTCTCTGGGCTGGCTGTCATCCTCCAAGATGACGCCTATAGAGTTTTTCTTCGTGTTATTTGAATCCTTGTGTAACCTGTTTGACCAACAGAATATTGCTGAACTAGCTGAGAGTTAAAGGTGTCACCTGGTTTCTTTTTGCTGGAGGATTGCAGTGCAATATGAGGGAGAAGAGAGGCTGTTCAGTCCCAAGGAAGGAAGGACTTTCTGCTTTTGAAATTCCCCAGCCTGTCCAGATGGCAAATGATGATAAAATTAAGAAATGACTTCCAGACAAAGATCAAATCTTGAGCATTGCCAGGAAATTTTTATCTAAATATGAAGCCCAACTTTCACTGAACTGTGATGTAAGCAAAAAACAAAACAAAAACCTTATTATGTTCAGCCACTGGTGTGAGGTTTTAATTGATACTGCAGAATAATCTAGTTTTGTTATATTTTTTCTAATACAAAACCAGCAAAGCAGATCAGAAAGACATCAACTTTTTACAATAAGGTAATTTGTCAGAGTTATCGTGGTACTTTACTAAAATCCTCCTATCTGTTTCTTCTCCCAAAGTGTTCCACAGAGAACTAAAAAGTCAGTATAGGTAGCTATTGTTAAAAGAACAAAGAAAGGATTGAAATAACTAGATTTGTAATGTATTTTATCCTGAATGACTTTTAAATTCTTCATGGTGCCTGCGAGGTCAACACTGAGACAAGGAACCGAGATAGGATTGAGACAGAGAACACGAGGTTAAGAGCGGCTTTATTAGGGCAGGGAAAGAGCTCCCGGGAGGGCAGGGAGAGCAGAGAAAGGGACAGGAGCATCTTGAGCTCCTGGGGAAATCGCGCCAGTGGGTGGGGCAGTGGGATATGCAAACGAGGTGAAGAGAGCTGCTGGTGCTAGTGAGATAAGAAGGGTGGCTTCCTGGTGCTGCAGCTGCAGATGAGTCCTTCACAGACCAGTTTCTTGGGATGTGGGGGAAGAGGCTGCACGGTCCAGCTCTGGCCTTGAGAGGCTGGGGCCGTGGGAGAAGGGGCTGTGTGGACCCTGCTCAGAGAGATAAGCTCCTTGGAATGCTGGAAGCAGGGACTGCAAAGTCCAGCAGATCACCCATCTTTCTGAGAGGCTGGGGGAAGGGGCTGCATGGTCCCAACCGTCCCAAACAATGCCTTGTTTTACAACTCCGGGGCCTATGCCTCATGGTTTGGAGCAATGTGCACGCTTGTTTCAACCACCAGGAGTCCCATTTACACAGTTCTACTAACCAAGCAGGAGGCCCAAGCTACCAACTGCTCATTAGGAGAAAGATGAGAATGTCTACAGCCATGCGGATTAATAATCTCTGAAGCACTAGTGGGGGTGAGGGGGTGGGGAGGTGTCCTCCTACCACAGCCTGCAGAGGACATTTATCCGGCCCTACGGGTATTTTGACTGTCCTGCTTAGCAGCCGACTTGTCCAGTGTGCCTAGGAATTTGTTCATAGTTTTTTTTGAAACTATAGTTTGGCCCTCCAACGGTCTGAGGGACAGTGAACTGGCCCCCTGTGTGAAAAGTTTGAGGACCCTGCTAGAAGATGGCTGTGCTTTTAAACCAGGTAGGTGACCAGCATTTGTTATTCACCCCGTTGGTGACTGGAGAGTGTTATGGAGGTAAATGAACACCTCACACTCAATCTTCAGCGAATGAAATTCACAGCTGTGTATGAGTCACATATATGTTCAGACTGGGGAAAATGGATAACCACAGGGATACACAGGGTTTGCATTGATGAACAGCGTGAACAACTAGGAGCTGTTGTGAGGGTAGGCTTTGAAGTGCCAAGAGGTGGGGTGCCCGCTGGTTCCCTCACGAAGGATGTGATTGGCTTGCTTGAATTATTTTGAGAGCTGGCAGGGATAAGGAGGATTGTCTGTCTTCCAGGGTAAAGGGGAAACATCCACAGGAGCAAAATGGAAAAGGGAATGTGGGAATTAGGCCAGTTGATTTTACTACATGCCATACTCGTACATAAATATTGGACCTTGATTTTATGCTCAACATCACAATGCTGTAAAACCAGGCTATCTAGGTTCAAATCCAAATCAAGATCTGAAGTTTGTATGTGCCACGTGAGCTTGATTGAATCCTCTTAATACATGCTTAGAATAAAACACTTGATTTAGTAAACCCTCTAGAAAGTATATGGAAAATGACCCTGTTAAGGAAGATTGAGACTAGCAATAGGCATGGCGTGCATCGCCTCAAAGTCAGCAGTGCATAGTGATTAAGCTAACATAGGGAGCGTAGCAGATGCAGCTAAGTTCAAATGTAGTGACATTTGAGCTCCCTTTGACGTATTTAAAATTGTTTTGATTAAAATGTTTTTAAAGTGAAGGGAAATCCACATGGATTAAGTCTCCCGTGAATCCACTCTGACAATAGACCAGGGATGTGAGTACTCTCACTGCCATGCAGAGTGCATTAGAAAGTGGACTATTGCAGAAGCAGTTAGCTTAAAGTTTAGCCTCTTATTTGATCTCCCTTTTGACCTACCATATTTCACATTTGTTCTAGTTTTTAATATTACCTGCTTTTTTTCAATTGAAGTTTTTAACTCTTTTATTTTGTTATTGTTGTTAGTTTTTAAAAGATATTTTGGTTCTTTGGGATATAGCAGGGGAGGTTGGGGAGGAAATGAGGAGCTTATAACGATTAGTACCAGAACGAAGAAAATGTTCTACAACTGGTTTTGTGATGATTGTATAATTCTTCTGGATGTGATTGAACTACTGAATTGTTTGATATGTGGGTTATATGCCAATAAAATTGTCTTAAGAAGAGATAGCAAAAAAAAGAGATAGGATCTAAAATCATATTTGGTGCGCTTAAAGCTCTGCTCTGATCCCTGTTAGGCGAGTCATAGAACATCTCTGTGCATCAGTTTCCCCGTTTGTAAAAGTGGAGGAAATGGGAGTTCTCACCTCATAAAGTTGTTAGAAGAATAAAATAACTTAATGTTTGTGAAGCACTTAGAAGTGTCTGACTCATGTAATTGCGCACGTAAGTAGATACAAGTAGGAAGATCCGCGTGGAAACCACAGATTTTCTTCGCTCTTGCTCCTGTTCTTTACCTCCTTTGGTCTTTTTCAGGTAAGTCAGTAAGCATATTGAAGGATTTTAGTTGTTATTGGTATTTATTTACAATTACCATTAGGTTATCTCAATTCTTCTTTTTCCAATTGCAGTGTATCAGAAGAAATTAAACCCTTGTCTTGTGTTAGTCACCTGAAAGTTTTTGACAGATAGATGATGAGCACTTGAGTGATGTAGACCTGATGACACACCAATCAGTCACTCCACCCTCTCCTAGCTTTGAAAAACTGTGAGGTTCTATTCTAAGAGACTTGGCAATTTTTTTCCTTTCCTTCAAATTACTTAGTTTGTGACAGGCAATCTTCTGTACCCAATGTAGCTTTACATTCCAATGCTACATCACAATGTAATCCTCTCAAAGACATTATAACCAAAAATTAGAAATCCAGAATTAAGTTAAAATTCAAATGCTTATGGAGTTATCAGCATAAGTACCTCTGTTGAAATGACAGTCAAATGAACAAAAACCGCCGTGAAGGCCTGATTTTCCACAAGCAGAAGCAACATACAATTATTCCTTGGCTTGGGGACGATCAGATCTCTTTTGCCATTTGGAAGACATCCAATTTCAGAAAAAGGTAGAAGAAAGGTACAATTTGGAAGAAGGAAAGAAGTACAAACTATTTAATAACTGCCACAGGTTTTACACTACTTATTGTACCTAGTATTGTTCATCTAGTTCTCATTATCTAAAACAAAAGCATAGGCTTGGAAAATTTCACATAACTATCCCAGTGTTACATAGTCACGCGCTCACACGTGTATAAACAGCAGAAATGGAAGTCAAATTCTGAGATATCAAAACAGAAAACCCGCGTGTATTGCCGTGTGATACCTTGCCTATCAAAATAGTACACACGATGATATAGATGGAAAGAAACTCGATGGCCTTGTGAGTTAAGTGTTGGGCTACTAATCACAAGGTCAGTGATTCAAATCCAGAAGCCTCTCCATGGGAAAAGATGAGGCTGTCTCCTATAAATATTTACAGTTTCAGAAAGACCAAGGAACAGTTCTACTTTCCTACTTTGTCTATACGGTAGTCACGAGTCTGAATCAACTCAATGGCAGGGGGCTTGGTCTTTGTTAGATATTATATAGATATTAGATATGTATGTGTATGCACACACATATATAATTTGTATTATGTAGATCATAAAATAGTTCATGCAAATGGAAGATTTGGAATATGATGCTTTTTCTAGATAAAAAGTGACCATATCATGAGCTTCCAAGTTTCAGAAAGAGCCAAACAGTGGCCGTAGCAATGGGCTCAAGATTAGGAACATTTGCGAGGATGGCGCAGGACCAAGCCATCATATTTTCAATGGCCCCATATGCTTGTGCAAGTTGGACGTTGAACAAGGAACACTGAAGTAGAATCAGTGCATTTGAATTGCGGTGCTGGAGAAGAATATTAAAAGTACAATGGACCACTGAAAGGACAAACAAAGCTGTCTTGGGATAAGTACTGCAGGCGTGCTCCTTAGAGCCAAGGATGGCGAGATTTTGTCCCACATACTTTGGACATGTTGCCAGGAGAAACCACCTTCTGAAGGACGTCATGTTTGGTAAAACAGAACGGCAGTGACAAAGAGGAAGGCCCTCAAGGAGATGGACTGACATAGTGGCTGCAACAATGGGCTCAAGCATAGGAACATGTGTTAGGATGGCGCCGAACTGGGCCGTGTTTTGTTCGGTTTTGCATATGGTCACTATGGATTCGAACTGACTTGGCACCTAGCGGTAGCCACAGCATAGCAATGTTGATTGTTATGTTCAATCAAATAGTCTCATATTCCATTAAGTTAGTGTATAAACTATTATCTTATACTGAGAAGTATAACATATTGCAGCAGAATCATTTAATGATCCAAACAAACATTTCTTCAATCTTCTTTTTAGATCCATTCTTATTTCAGTTCCCTGTAGAAAGCGTCTGTTTGGGGGCTATTGATATATTTCTGAACTTTGGATGTTCATGATATGGGCTGCTTTTGTATCAATCTCTATAAAAATATCCCTATATAAAATCACATAACTGCCCTAATTTTTAAAATGTTTCCTTTTTTAAGGTATCATTAATAATGGACAGTTTTTTGTTTTGTTTTTATAGTCCTATATATTTATAACCTTTTAATTGTACCCAACTGTTATTCCAGGTAGTCACCAAGAGTGATGACTGTGTGGAAAGTTCATTCAATCTTCCTTGATATACTTTCCATTTTCACAACCTATAATTTGACTTTTTTTTTTTCGTGCTATTTTGTCTCAACTTCTTCACCTTTAGCTTTTCTGCCTGTGACTTAATTAACTGAGCTGGCAGGGTAGAATATCCATCTTGCTCCTTCAACCTCATGCTTTTTCTTTAAGAATTCTGTTCATGTGATGGTTTGACAATCTCATCATGCTCTGAGCTTTAAAAAGAAAATTGAACTTCCTTTTTCTAATTCTTTTCTCCTATGTTTTATTTTTTTTCCTGTTGCCATGAGAACTGACTAACTTTTGCTACATAATTAATGATTCAATATTTCCAGAATATTTTAAAATATACTCTTTCATTGTCTACAGCACTGTATGCATTAACCCATCTATGTGTGGAGGCATCTCTGTGGGTGTGTGTATGTTAGTGAGGACACTTCAAAAAGTTCATGGAAATGGAAAGGAGTTTGTCCAAAAACTATTTGATATAAACATATATATACATATATACACACACACACATATATATATGCTTTAACTCTTACTTCCCAATGATTCTTAGACTATAACCTGTATAGTCAAGCATAATAGCTGCAGGGTTCTAGTCTTCAAAAGATGTTCTAAATGCCATGTTTCAGAGGTTATCTTCCAGTTATTTGCACTGTTAGTCTCTTCCTAATACAGATTAAAATTCCAATGTTACTCTGGTTAATTAGACCCACAATTCTCAATGTCTTTTCCATTCATTTCTTCTTTATAGATTCTATATGTGGAGAGTGACAGATTTGGCCCAATTTAGTTTCATTTCATGAAAACACATTCTCCAATCAAGGACTCACAAATTTCAAACATTTATGCAACACAAAGCTAGTATTTTTGCAAATGCAAATTCAACAAATACAAATTAATTCCAACCATGTTCTGAGTCCTATGATATGTGTTGAGCCTAATAATATTGGTAGCACAATAGGACATAAACTTAGATTGTTGACAGCAGTGTGAATAGTGGAGACCTAAGGAGACAATTTTACCAGGGGTCTATCAGTTTTTCATCCTGTAGTGCCTTGTATGCTGTTGTGACTAAAAGCTATGCCACTGGCATTCCAAATGGACTGGGATTGACAGTTTTGAATAAGGCAATCGCATGATTTACTGTGGGTGAACCAGCACTTGAAGAAGAATGTTATCACATTCATCATCAAAAACACCATTTCAAGATTTATCTTGATGCACAATACTGTCTGTGACAGAATAATATCTATATCCTTCAAGGAGGAGCAGTAAATGCAACCCGTATTCAAATTTAGATTCCAACCACTGAAGCCAATGATGAGCTTGAAGAATCCTACCAATTTCTTTAGTCTGAAATTGATCAAATATGTCATTGAGATACATTGATAACTACTGGTGATTGGAATGCAAAGTTGGAAACAGACAGGAAGAATTGGTAGTTGGAAAATATATGTCTTTTGTGATAGAAACAAAGCAGAGACCAAATAATAGAGTTTTGCAAGACAAATGACTTATTAATTGAACATACCTATTTCAACAACATAAACAGTTACTATACATATGGACTTCACCAGACGGAATACACAGGAATCGGGCTGACTACTTCTGTGGGAAGAGAGAGACACTGGCGAAGCTCAATACCATCTGCTAAAAGTAGGCAAAGGGCCTATGTATTGCTTATCTGGAACTTCAGATTGAAGCTAAAGACAAACTACCACACAAGAGCAAAAATACAACCTATCTTCCATATGAATTTAGAGAAAGAGATTTGATAACATAAAATAGCAATACATGAAAATCAATGAATTATGCAGTGCCATCAAGAATATCATACATAAAGAAAGCACACAGTATGAAGAGGACAGGATAAAGAGAAAATAAAAATAGATGTCAGAAAAGACTCTGAAACTTGATCTTGAACACAGCATAGGTCAAATAACTGGAAGAAATGATGAAGTTAAGGGGCTGAACCGAAAACTTCAAAGGGAAGCTCAAGAAGACAAAGTATTATAATGAAATGTATAAAGAACTGAAGTTAAAAAACCCAAAGGGATCAGCATGCTCAAGCTGAAAGAATGGAAGGAAAATTGAAGCCTCAAGTTGAAATATTGAAGACTTCTATGGAAAAATATGACTGTCTTTTCTCCATTTATTGTGATGTTACCTACTGGTCCCGTTGTGAGGATTTTTATTTTCTTGACATTGAGCTGTAATCTATACTGAAGGCTACAATCCTTGATCTTCATCAGCAAGGGCTTCAAGTCTTCCTCACTTTCAACAAGCAAGGTTATGCAATCTGTTAATAAGTCTTCCTCCAACCCTGACGCCACATTCTTCTTCGTATACTCCAGCTGCTCTGATGATTTGCTCAGCACACAAATTGAATAAGTATAGAGGATACAACAAGAAGGATACAACTTCTCTTAATTTTAAACCATTTAGTATGTCCTTGTTCTGTCCACACAACTGCTTCTTGATCCATGGATAAGTTCTGCGTGAGTACACGTGGTGTTCTGGGATCCTGATTCTTCTCAAGGCTATCCAGAGTTTGTTATGGTCCACACAGTCAAATGCCTTAGGATAGTCAATAACACACAGGTAAACACCTTTCTGGTATTCTCTACTTTCAGCCAAGATTCATCTGACATCAACAATGACAGACACATGTAAACTTAAGAGGTGCGAAAGGCAATAGAAAGAGGGCAGAAAAAATGATTGAGGTAAAGGAAGACACCTCAAGAGTTAAAGGCAACAAAGGTAAATACTATGACATACATAATCCTGCAATGACAGTAATAACAATAGTCAACAAATGGAGACATCCAAGTTGAACAGAAGTAGAAAGGCAAATGGAATTACTTCCATATACATGTATCGGTTTTACAGAATATTTTTTACCTATGTATCTATGTGTGTATCCTGCAAATATGTCCATGAACATAATAGAGAATATGGATAGGAAGCTATGAAAGCATCTTAGCCATGACTGAAGACCTTGCAGGAATGAGTCATTGGGCCTGAGGGTTTAGTCTTGGGACACACCAAGGTCAATTGGCATAATGTAGCCCATAAAATCCATATTCTACACTCTGCTTTGGTGAATAGTGCCTCAGGTGTTAAACGTTGTGAATGGCCATCTAAAAATACAACCATTTGTCTCTCCTTAACCAGAGAAAAGAAGGGTGAAAAATCAAAGACGCAAGGAAACAATTAGCCCAAAGGACTAAGGGACTCTGCAAACCCCAACCTCCATGACCCTGAGACCAAAAGGAACTAGATAGTTCCTAGCAATCATTGCCAACTCTGGAGAGAAGAAAAACTAATCACAATAGAGTAGAAGAAAGGTATCAAACAATACTCATAATAATAAAAAGACCAGGTTCACTGGTCTAAAAGATGACGAAGCCCCTGAAACTTTTGCCTTTCAAAGTAAAATAGAGAAAACACTCATTGCCATCAAGTCAGTTTTGATCCGTATCAAACTTTCTTAGGTCTCCTTCCATTCTAGAGCTGAACTCATCCCTGTGGCTCACCCTTCAGCCACAGCATCTGAGGTGAAAAGAAGAGCACTTAGCCAGGGTATGAAAATGGTGAACAAACAGAGGCAATAAGAAGGGCGCGGTTATTTTGTCGGAATTGCAATCAATGTCATGAAACACCATGTTCTTCATTAAACCATACAATTAATTATTGGAAAACCAAATTTTCCATAAACTTTCATTCACATCTTCTCATCACGGATTTTCCTTTTTCACTCTCCTGCTTTACTAAGGATGATGTCCTTTCCCAGGAAATGCTCTCTCCTGACATGTCCAAAGGGTGTGAAACACGTCTCATCAGCCTCATTTCTAAGGCACATTCTAGCTATACTTCTTCCGGGGCAAATGTGTTCATGCTTCTGGAAATTCATGGGACTTTCAATATTCTTTACCAGTACCATGACACAAATGTATCAATTCTTCTTCAGTCTTCCTTATTCAATGTCTGACTTTTACATACATATGATGTCATTTAAAACCCTTGGGTCACGTACACCTTAGTCCTCAAAGTGACATCCTTGCTCTTCCACACTTTAAAGAGGTCTGGTGCAGCAGATTTGCATCAAAGCATAATTTAGTCTATTGACTGCTGCTTCCCTCAGCCTTGATTGTAGATCTGAATAAGACAAAAATCCTTGAAAAGCTTTATAGTATATATCAAATCTTGCATGATCCAATTAAAGGAACTTTTAAAGAGCATTTAGAATTAAATGCTGGTATCAGTGAACAAAAACTGAAAATTAACAACACCATTGTCCTAAGAAAGGAATAAATATGAAATCAATACCATATACACAATATTTCTGAAGTTTTCTGCATTTGAATAATTTTGTGTTAGATTGAAGAACTTTGATTAAAGACATTACCACAATAAACATATTTACAAGGTTTCTCATAGGCATCCCATATTTCTTACTTTGATAGGATTTTTTTATTAACAGAAAACTAGCATATAATTCACATATCATAGAATTGAATTGTTCAATCATATTAAAAGGAGTTTTACAATCATCACTACAATCATTTTAGAACATTTTTATTTATTTTACCCATTGTTATCAGCTCCCCATTTCTCTGTAACCTCATTAATATCCTCAATGAACCATTAATTCAGTTACCACATCCCCCAATAAACCATTAATCCAGTCTTTATAGACTTGCCTATATTGAATCTCATATACAGAAAAATATACGAAATGACAATAATAAAGTGAGACAGAAAAATCTCAATTGAAAACAAAGCAGAAAATATTAAAAACCAAATCAAATTGAAAATGAGTCCAAAAAGAGATAAAATTATAAGGTGTCAAATTTTAACCTGTGTCTGCAATTATCCACTTTGCAATGCACTTCTGCATGAGAGCAAAGTAAAGTAGGATTTTTATCAGGAATAAGGAAAGATCTCAGGATGAAGACTTGGCCATATTCACTATGGTTATTGTTTTCTCTCCGGTGTGAGTTCACATTTCTACTTTGAAATTTGAAGGACGGTTGAAGACCCACAGTTCTCACACCCAACAACATGCCATCTTTCTTTTCTTTCATGAACCCCAGTTTGGGAATTCCTGTCAAAGGCTTTCCCATGCCGGTTAGACTTACTGAGATTCCCTCGAGTCTATTCTTTATGTACATTTTTATGGAACAGCTGCTGCTGACGAGTTTTCCACACTGGCCTCACTGGTCGGAATGAACCATAATGATGGCCTTAAAAAAATGGCTTTCTCCTCAGCAGGATCTTTCATGTACCGTCCAAGAGATGCAAGTCAACCAAAGATTTTCTCACACGTTCATGGCACTTCCCTCTGCGTGATCATGCCTCTGTCAAGTAAAGTCCAGTGCTTCTGAAAACATGTCCACACTGATTATACAGACAAGTCCTTTTGCCAGTTTGGGCTGGCTTTGTTTTCATGCCATTACACATTCTTTTGTCCTCATATACTTTTGTAGTCGAGCTTTTGGCTATAAGTTGAATCCTCTAGATACAAAAACATGCAAGTGCCCTTGGTTTTATTTCTCTAGGGAACCCAATCCAACACACTGTACAGCCCTCCTACCTGTTTGGCTGTACTCGATTGACTTTTTGCTCAGGGAACTGTTAAGTTGGGCTACTTATGAAAGTGAACTCTTGTGCACACGCGTATCTGCATAGATTTCATAGATATGAAAGATCCTTTCCTTGAGCTACAAAAGACCTGCTATGGGGGACTGCTCCCTGATGCTTCATCACTATGTTGATCCCAATAAGTAGTTTGTCATGCAACACTGTTATTTTATGATCACAGCTTCTCCCTTGATAAAGCACAAATTCCCTCAGATTCCCTACAGGGCCTACACTCAACAAGCAGGCTGTCAGTCTCGGGGGTCCCAACATAAGGGGAAGCTGAAAGTTAGGATGTTGATTCTTGCCTAGAGAGCTTTAGTCTTGCTTAGCTTGTGATTTACGCCATCCATTTAACTACCAGTCTCTCTCCCTTTGGCATCGCAAAGGCCTTAGAACAACATCGTGTCCTCACCTAGCACATACATTTTCCAGACATGTTTACCTCCCACCTTGGCACTAAGCATAAAATATTCCTTAGTGGGCTTCTGTCTCCCAAATGTCTCGGTGCTTTTTCTTCTCTGGCACCTGACATTTTATCAAGTAGTGTAGAGAAAATGTCTTTTCCTGTTATCACAGAAAGTCAGGCAGCCACTATTCACATTTCATTCGGTGGTAATGCACAAGAGAAATAAACATTTGATATTTGTGCCGTCGGCTGGGATTCTGTGGTTATTTACAGTAAGCTCTGGGAGGGTCATCTAGGTAAGAACACCCATTATTTTCCCCTTTGCATTCTTCAGCTTATCTATCCATGGCAACACCAAGCCCAATGGCTGATGAGTTGATTTCAGCTCAGTGACCTTAGGGGGACTCCATAGGTTTTGCAAGGCTGTGTATCTTGACCGAAGCAGAATGCTACACCTTTCTCCCTCTCATGTGCTGGTGGGTTCATATCCCATCCTTACGGTTAGAGGCAAGTCCTTTAAACACTGTGACACCAGAGATCCTTAGTGGGCGCGCCAAACTCACAGCCATCAAGACTATGCCAGCTTACAGTGAGTGACCCTACACAGGATTTTTGTGAATGCAAACCTTTATGGAAGCAGATAGCCTAGTAGTTGGTGGATTAGAACCACTAACCTTGTAGTTAGCAGCCCAATGCCTAACCCACGGTGCCATTAGGGAATATGTTTCTTGAACGATTCATTGGGTTAACTGCTACAAGTAAAAGAATGCAATTAATTATGTATGAAATACAAGGGAAAAGAAAGCTTTAGTTATTACCAAAAATAGATAAATATATTTTAAAACAAATAAACATGTGTAATATGAAAACAATGGAACCAGTATTTTAAGAAATCTGTAATGTAGAAATTGGTTGTTTTATGGGCTCTAAGGGTTGAGGCCTGCCTTAGTTTTCTAGGATTGACAACAAAGTACCCCAAACTGTTTAAATAGAAAATGTTTTGAGAAACGATGTACAAATGCGCTTTACACAATTGATGTGTGTATGGATTGGGATAACAGTTGTATGAGCCCCTAATAAAATGTTAAAAAAAAAATACCCCAAACTGTGTGGCTTATAAACACAAAAATGTAATGCTCAGTTCTTGAGACGAAAATAAAAATTAAGGTGTCAACTGAATTGGTCCCTTTTGTGGGCTCTGGGAGAGGAGGTGTACCATGTGTTTCTTTTAGATTCCGCAAGCTTCAGCTATTTCCCGACTTGCCACTGCAGGATCACGTGATACTCTTCCTCTGTCTCCATGTCTTTGTGTATTTCCTTTTAATTAGTTACATGGTATAGGATTAGAACCCTCTCTACTTTATATACATTCCTGTTAATGTCACCACTGCTCAATGCTCATGCCAGTACTTTCTAGCCAAAGCCAGTGTTTCCATGGAAAAAGATGAAGCGGAAGTTTGCTTAGACTCCCTCTCAATCCCTTTTTAAAGCCTTGCCTTGTTTTTGGTCACATTTATAAAAAAAAATCCCAGGCAAATATTTGGGTAGGTATTACCAGCTCATATTCTTTCTTTTCACTTTCTACTAATGACCTTGAAACAGAGCTAGTATTACTTTTATTACAATCTATTTCCTCTTTCTGACGATCTACAGTACGCTCGTCTCCTCTACAGCAGGATGTCAACTCCACAGACCTCATGGGATCGTCTAGTGTAAACAAGAAGAGTTGAAGTCAAGAAGAGAAAAATTGCACATGTCGCCGGCTTCACCCAGGAGGGTCAAGTTACATAGCCCCGAAGTGTGACATTATGAATGGCATAGTTTACACTCAACTACCAGCTCCACCTGAAGGTTCAAACCCACCCAGGGGCTGGAGGAAGAAAGCCTGATCCTGTGCTCCCACCGAGTTTATGGTCAATAGACTTCTCTGGATCACTTCTACGTTATAAAACTGAAGTCTACCAGGAGTCAGAATTGACTCTACAGCAACAGAGTTCATTTTTGGCTTTTAATTATTAAACTCTACTGCTACTCAATAGCCCGTGTCCCTTCATATTGGATATCATGCATAGCTCTTCATTTTATGTTCAATAAATACAACAAATGAGTAGCCAAATTAATTTTGCCCATTCGTATGAGGGTACTTGCCTATGCTTTATAAATCCTGTTCTCTGGGTCTGCACAAATATGTTAGGAATGTTAGAAGTCTTTTGTGATTGAAGTTAGATATTATGGCTTTGTGTAAAGTTCTATTTTATGCCTTATATTAGAGAAAAATATATAAAATCTGAATAGAATTTCCTTCCCTGCTAGCTCTCAATAATACTCTCATGTGTCTGTAGAGGTGCTTGTTCCTAAATGAAATCAAGTATCTCACTAGAAAGCAAAGAGTAGCAACATTTTCATCTTTATACAGAAAAAAAATGCTATATTTCCTCTAAAATTCAGAATAAAATACATTAGGAAAAAAGGAGTAGGTATTTTACAATGCCACCTCATTAATATCCTTCTATTGTGGAATTGTTGTCATTTGACAGATTTGCTTATCACCTTTAATTTGGCTTACTCATATGTTGTCCCTACATCTACAGAATGCACAGCCTGGTATACTCATGAAATAGTATTCATGCAGATTTTTCTGTAGCTCCACCTGCCAGTTTAGCAGGAAATTAAGCCAATCGCTAACATCCTTTCTTTCCTCTGTTTTTTTTTCCAGTGAGTTCTTTGTGATGTTATCATCTCACAGATGATCATCCAGGTGCTGAGAGAAATGGGGTATTATGTGGATAATGACTTAGAGGTATAAAATAGCTTGGAATATTCACAGGATTACAAACAATTTAAAATTGATAGTGCATAGCATAACACAATGTCACGGACATTAGGATAAGATACTCTAGATAAGACCACAACATACAAAAATGTATTAGCAAAGAATATGGAAATCATAGCGATCAGTAAATAACATGGATACAAAGAAAGATATGAGAAGGAAGTTGCATGAGACCAGGCTGCCTAGAGAAACAATTCCAGTAACACTCATCTATGTCCAAGAAAGAACTTTATATCAAGAAGCAACTTGACGTCAAGAAGGTGTCCCAGGCAAGTCCAACTCAAGTCCATAGGTCCAGTGCTAGCCCACCAGACTCTCTTCAGACTCACACAGCTATATGCCAGTGGTGCAGCATGATGAACGTGAAGCAGGAGATCACATGCTGATGGGTGCAGAGTTGAGGGGACTGGAAGTCTGCAGAAACATGGCAGGACACTGGTAGCTCACGATTCTGTGGGCCCACATGGGGCCAATCCTCAAGGCAGGCAGAGTTCCAGCAACTGAAAGGTGAAGGTAAGTGGAGGGTGGGGGAGAGAGAGTGAGTTCCTAGAGTCCCTCACCCCATACAAAAGGCCACAACCCCAAGGACATGTCATCAAGTTACTACTTGATTGGCAGGTTTGGCTCGCTACGGGTGTCTAGTTGACATAATCTCTAACTACTAAGTGCAGGCCTTCCGGTCCCCCAGGTCCTAACAGGGTGATAGAGTTTTTAATGAAGACACGGTGTTGAGTGGCAGAGTGAGGGTTCTGCACAGGCAAGAGCTTACTTTGTCATTCGTGTAGTGCTTTTTTCTTTCTCACTGATCTCCATGGCCAATGTTCCATACGATTTTTATACACTAAACATGTCTTTGTGCCACTAGGTACACCATTCTTGTGAGAATTTGCCTCAATCGTAACTGTTTGACCAGGAAAAATGAAAATCAGTTTCCATGCATCAGATATTTCAGTCAGCTCAGGATATAGACATTAATGAAGCCTATTCCTAATACTTCCCTAATCCAAAACTCCATATTCACACAAGAAAACTACAACAACAATAAGCAAGTCAAAGAAAAGAAGAAATTGTGGAAACTAACTAAATAAAAATATATCTTCATTTTTATGAACATATTTCATTTGCTTCATTGAGCAATTGTATGAAATGACCTTACCAACTTTGTGAAAAATCATTCACTTGTCGATTTACTCACCAGACTAGAATGTCTAATCTTGGGATTCCTCCAATGGAAAACAAAACCCTGATGTGTTTAGCATCCACCTCACCCTCTTGTGGGACTTTAGGGCAAAGGAACCCAGGATAATATAAGCAACATACTGTTTTGTGAGCAAAAAGACTCTTGTCTCTCTCCTAGGAGTTGGCAACTTTTGACAGAACCTATAAAATTGTGGCAGACCAATTTTTTAACTTGTCAAAGGAGTAAAATCTCAGGTTTCTTACAGTTCTTGACAGGATGTTCTCTAATACTTAATAATTCTCTTCCTTAATTATCATTAGGGACACCTTACAGAAAAATAATCAAATGAAATACTGCTTTCTTTTGGGTCTTCAATTTGTCACTACTTATCTCCTAGACTGGCATCTTTAGTCTTTCCCAGGCTACCCAAATACAATTATAAAAATAGCCTGGTTTTTGATGAAGAGAAGATGATATAGGTCTATCTTGAATATCTCTGTGGTGGAGTGGAATTTCTTAATATGGCTCTTCTACCTCAGTCTCTGTAACCCCCACCAAATGATTGGGTGGGACTATGCAAACAAGGCATGCATCACACTAATAGAAGGGTTTGTTCAGTCTTTGTTTCCACCTTCTTGGCCATAAGGAGGATCCATCAGAACAGAGAGAAAACCCGTGAGGATCTTGACCGAGCACATTGGAGACATCTGTCTGAAGTGGCAAAGGCCACCAGGACCAGATGCATCAGAGACTTTAGCGTGGAGAATCCCACCAAGCCTATGGGATACTTTCCCTCATCTGTCCAGCAACAATGGGATTGTGGGACAGAGTGGCAGGGGGGCTGCCTTTCTAGCCCATGGAGGCAAAGGCCAAGGGACCATGTGGCTGAGGGACCGAGGACAGGGAGAGATTTGACTGCTGGCTAAGGATACCAAGGACTTTATGGTTTGCTGATCCGAACTTGTGGTAACCTATTGACTTCCCTAATAACCTCCCTTACATGTGAATATTGTCTGTGAGTTCTGTGTGGCCATTGCAACAAAGTCTAGAACCCAGCAAAGATTCAAAGAGATGTGGGAGGAATCAAATGGTAATGCAGGATGGAGTGGAGAGGAATTTCTGACTCTTGCTTCACAACAATAGGGAAGCTAGGTCAGATGTGGTCCTCATGTTTATCGCTATTTCAATACTGCATATAGAATCCATAGCAAAGAGTTGATGTATTTGCATCACGGTGTGGGTGAGGAATACTGAAAGTACAATGGACTTACAGAACAAACAAACCAACTTGAAATGAGTACAACCAGGTTGCCTCTTAGGAGCAAGGGTGGCAAGACTTCATCTCAAATCTTTTGGACCTGTTTTCAAGAGAGACCAATCCCTGAAAAAGGATACCATGCTTGGAAAAGGATAAGCAAAAAATAGGAATGCCCTCGACAATATGGATTGAAACAGTGGCTGAAACCATTGGCCAAATATAATAACAATTGTTAAGATGCTGCAGGTCTGGGCGGTGCTTCGTTCTATTGCACATGGGGTTACTCTGAGTCATAAGTGTCTTGACAGTGTCAGCCACAACAAATAGAGAGATAGAGGATGGATTAGATAGATAGAT
>NW_022111306.1:3001434-3002708 GCF_000313985.2 Echinops telfairi
GCTTTACACAATTGATGCATGTATGGATTGTGATAAGAGTTGTATGAGCCCCTAATAAAATGATTTTAAAAAGCAAGAATTTATTTTTATTTCTCATGAACTTTGCTATATATTGGCATACTGTGTTGTACATTCCAATTACATAGTGTCCCCCAAATATCTCTTTGAAAGTTTCTATTTTCTTTTTTCTTACAAACCTTTGATTAGTTTCAAAATGTGCATATCTTGGTGAGTGAGTTCATCTGAATATAAAAAACAAAGGCAGTAAGAAAACACCTCCTTTGATCATCCAGAGTTCAATTTATAGGAAGCTAAACAGAAATAAATGCCTGTGAATCCTTTTAAAAGTTAGAGTTTCTGATTCTGGGCTGGGTTTCAGGGAATAACTATTACAATGCTGTCACAGAATTGTTCTGTCAAGGGAGCTGTTCTTCTATAGCAGTAAGCAATCTTAGGAAATAAGAACCCATTGGCTCCAATCCCTGCCTCCATAAGCACACTGGCTGAGCTATCATCTGTAAATCAGGAAGCCTTTTCAAGAAAACATGGCCATAATGAGTATAAAGACATCAAGAAGGCGCCAGCAGAAATCTTGGCTCCTCCAGTATGCTGCCTTCCTGATCCTGTAGATCGGGAAGTCTTGTCATAACTGGTGTCTCCGAATCTACAGCAGCCAAATGGACACATAGAATGATAAAGTAATTCATAACATTTCTAAACTCAACTCTTTCAGAAACCCATCTGATTGGAAAAAACTAAACTACATCTACAAATAGAACAAAAAGGAATGCTTAGTTGAAAGGAGTGAATTTTAATCTTCTGCCACATCAAAAGAATGGGAGAATGTGACTTAAATGTTAACCGAGTTACCCAGTGATATCTACCATAGACCATCCCTCTGCTTCATGTTTATATATCATTGCCTCATTCCTCAATAACAGCAATAAAATGGTCCTCATGGTGATAGTGATGTTCTGTATCTTGATTGTACTGATGTCAGAGACTAATGAAATTTAAGAAAATAGAGAATGAATGGGTTTATCCTCTGTTCAGTAATAATTAGTCAGGCAGGTCTAGGGTTTGATTATGGAAAAGAAATCCACTGTAGCCACTATAGAAGAGCCAAATAATGTTGGCAGCCATCTGATGGATAGTTAGTTCTATCGTACTGATGTTAGTCAGACATTGATAGCCTTCATAGTAGAATGGAAAGGCTCAGATTCATGCAAGGGAAATGTAAGGAGTGTCCAGGAGATAAGGAAAAAGTTACTCAT
>NW_022111306.1:3003636-3005256 GCF_000313985.2 Echinops telfairi
AGGATGCAGATCAGCAGAAATGACCTAGCTTCTTCACAGTGTCAACCTATATAGGAATAGGTGACCCTGTAAGGAACCTTCCTTCTAATGACATTGGGGTTGGGACCTGATTGAAGGGGTAACACTCCCCCCTAATATTCCCACAACTCATTGGCTGCTTACAACAGATCCCAACACGGAAATGACTGCGTTAGGTCACATCATGGGAAAGGTCTCAATTGCCAAACTACTGAGGATCCTGGACCAGCTAAGCTGACCCAAAACTTAACGACCATAAGCTTTCACAGATTTTCCACCTCCATGCTATTTCATACTGTTTTGTTTCCCTGCCCAAGGAATCTTTCCCCTTTGCCTTTTGCTGCTGCTATTATTAGTACTGATGTTTTGTGTTGGAGAATATTACACAAAGAGATAGTGCTAGAAAACTCATATGACATACAATACATGAGATTAGATGATGGGGCCTTTAAGTTGAAGCATACACTGTTTACAGTAAACTTTTTAGATTAAAAAGTACAGTGTAATACATACAGTACATAGGTATATAACAAATAGCATAGTGGTTACACGGTTACACGTTCGGCTACTAATTGCAAGTTCAGCAGTTAGAAACCACCAGCCACTTAGTGAGAGAAAGACTAGGTTTTCTACTCCCATAAAGAGTTACAGTCTTTAACAAGTGATCTAAAATCAATTGCGAAGAGTATGTAGGATTCCTGGTGGGGGTTGATCAAGTGCAATGTAACCAAAAGGAATTACTGAAACCCAAATGAAGACTGAGCATGATAGTGGGACAAGAGGAAAGTCAAAGGAGATATAGGAAAGAACTAAGAGGCAAAGGACATTTATAGAGGTCTAAATATAGGCATGTACATATGTAAATATATTTATATATAATGATAGGGAAATAGATCTATGTACATATATTTATATGTTAAGCATCAAAATAGCAGCTAGATATTGGGCCTTTACTCAAGTACTCCCTCGATGCAAGAACACTGTTTTCTAATTACCTGGCATTCTGTGATGCTCACCTTCCCGCCATGATCACTGAAGACGAAATGGGTACATAAGCTAATGTGGTGAAAAGAGCAGATGGTGCCCAGCTATCAAAAGATACAACGCCTGGCGTCTTAAAAGCTTGAAGATAAACAAGTGGCCATCTAGCTCAGAAGCAACAAAGCCCACATGAAAGAAGCACACCAGCCTGTGTGATCATGAGGCATCGATGGGATCAGGTATCAGGCATCAAAGACCCAGAACAAAAATATCATATTGATGTGAATGAGGGGGAGGGCAAAGTGGGGACCCAAAGACCATCTGTAGACAATTGGACAACCCCTTACAGAAGAATCACAAGGAAGAAATGAGCCAGTGAGGGTGCAGTATAGCACCAACGAAACATACAACTTTCCTCTAGTTCTTTAATGCTTCCCCACCCCCCAAATATCATGACCTGAATTTTACCTTACAAATATGGCTAAAACAAAGCATGGACACTGGCATAGATAAGAGCTTGCAACACAGGGAATCCAGGACAAATAACCCACCACCACCCCAGGACCAATAATGAGAGTAGCGATACAGGAGGGGAAACGGAAGGGGGGTGGTGAGAAAGGG
>NW_022111306.1:3005781-3023465 GCF_000313985.2 Echinops telfairi
CAACATGAGGAACTTTATCAAAGGGTCACGGCATTATAGTATCATTATGCATCAGAATCAACTCAATGGAAGTGAGTTTGTTTTTTTTATATATAAAGAAATATGTATTGCAGATTATATGAGGAGCCTTCAAGAAGTTCATAGATATAATTAAATTTAAAGATAATGGATTTTTTCCACAAACTTTTTGGAACCTCCTTATTTGTAATGTACTCTTATACTCCTGACAGAGCAATTGCTTTGTACACAAAAGACACAGCAAACATGTGTTGCAGGCAAAAAGCTATGGAGTTTGCTATGTCTCATTCTCCACATGTGATTTCTCCACCATAAGTTTACAGGATCACCCTTTCGTGTTTGCAGTCAGATGTTGCCTCAATAAATATTATGTGGCACATGGTACTATCATTTTTGTTGCCATTGGTACTAAGAGGCTGTTAACATTTCTTTTAAATCATTTTTGTTTTACTTTATAGTAAGAACAATAGCATATCATGTTCTAGTTGTGGATAAAGCAGAAGTAGAACTCAGAATGGGATTCTCGCTTTATTTTGAGGAAGGAAGAATTTTATGATGTTCACAATCGAATGAGTACAACAGAATGTGTTGCCTGGGCATTTCTGGCACGATGTTTCAGAAAGTAGGCAAGAGAGGTAAGGAAAAAGAATGTACAATTGAAAGTAGCTCTAGGTAACGTGAGTTTTTGAGCCTTTGAGATAATTCAATACACAACACCCTGCCATCTAAGAGCTGAACCGATTAAGATACAAAATAGTTACCAGCCAAGGAATTCAAAGCATAACCATATTACTGACACTAGTAAAGCTGGAGGATTTGTGCGCAAATGCCTTGCTAAGACTGAATCTAAGAATTAGAGGAGGTTCCCTCCCCAAGGATAGAAAACGCCCTCTAAGAAGAGAGATGTGACACTTTGGGCAGGAAAGAAGGGGAGTGCCTGTGTGTCCTTGGAAGGCAGCCTTCCCACCACAGGGAAGAAGAGAAAGCCAGGCTGCTCCTGTCCTATTTCCCCTTCCGAAATGCACCAGTCACACAAGTTACTTCACGTCTCTAAATGAAATGAATGATGGCATGAGGAAGCATGGAATCCATGCGTGATCAACCAATAGAGTTGCATTCCTTGAAAGGTGGTCAGAAAGAGACACGTCCTTTCTCCACTGAGATCCTCCAGTTCTTTGTTCTCTGTCATGATTAGAACTAACCAATACACCAAATCCAAAGAGATGGTGGTGTTCCTCTCAGGGATGAAATCAGCCTATGTATATACAGTGCTGCAATAATAGCAGAAACTACTCTGAAGGGAACTTTGCAGGGACCTCAGTGGGTAGAGCTTCTCCCAGAAGCTCTAAAGTGAATATGAGAACAAATTAATTGTATTAATTTATAATCCAGTCTTAGGATGCTCAGTGGCACAGTGGTAAAGCACGCAACTGCAAATACAAAAAAAGTTCAGTAACTCAAAGCTAACAGCTGGCCCACAGAACAAAAATGTGACAGTCTATTTCGATAAAGTTCACAGCCTAGGAAAACCTACGGGGTTCTTCTCTTGTCCAATGAGGTTACTATGCACCAGAAACCAGTCTGTCCCCAAGGCCACATGCTCACTCTACGTGGCATATCCCATCTCATCTCAAATTGTCCCTGGTCATACTACTTGACTTAGGCTAGGCAGGGTTCTACTAGGAAATCAAATGGCACAATTAAATCACTGTAAAAATAAATTCTCAAACTATGAAATTGCCCCAAATTTGCAAAGAAACTACTCCCATTACAAAATTTTCAGGAAGATTTTAAAGTTCAAAAATGAAATCTATTTACAAGTTGAAGTCCGCAGATAAAATCCAAGGAATTAAATCACAAATCAAATTCTCTTGTCCTTGTGAGGAAGAGTTCAAAGAAATTACACATAAAGCTGTTCCCGTTCAGAGTATAATTCTGCTGGGTTTCACTGAAGGAATTTTTAGAAGTCTTTGGTGGAGGTGGGATTTCTCAAGGGTCTGTGGCTTAGATGTTTCTGACCAGAATTGGAATTGAAGTTGCGGGTGTTCAAGATGACACGTCTCAAGAAAATCACTTTTACCATGAGAGGCTAAGAGGAAGAAAGAGCTCACCATGGCAATGCATGGCATTTCATAAACAAACTATTCTTCAGATGCTGAAACAGATGGCCGAGCCTAGATCCTACTCCCCAAGGTGAACATCTAGCTCCACATTGACTTGTCTTGAGGACATGCTCCTCCACAAGGCTTCCTTGATGCTGAACACAGGAGATAATGTGAATCAACAGATCTTATGTCAACTGCTAAAGACAGGCAGCAGCCCCTTACTATGCTGCCTGCCAGAGGCAAAGCTTATTTGCATTGAAAAAACAGTGATAGGATGGTGCTTCCAAAAATTCATGAAAGAATGGAATTAAGATGATAGAAATTTCATGTGGACTTTGGAAGTGTCCTAAATCTATGGAGCCCTCCTGGTGTAGGGGGTACAAAGGGGCTATGATCAGCACGGTCGGCGCCTCAAAAAACCACCAGCAACTCCGCAGAAGGACGACTAGACTTTCTACTCCCACAGACAGTTAAAGTCTCAGGAAACTACAGGGGCTAAAAATAAGTCAGCGTTGACTCGATGGCAGTGAGTGGGACTATTTAACTGCCTTCCAAGGTCAAGGTTAAATAAGAAAAGTTTTATCAACTTTACATAGTCCAATTCCTTCAGCTACAATAAAGGACCTCTGTGCCCTAACAGCATAGTTTTTGACCTCCTGATGACCATTCATAGGAGCACTGGTGGCATAGTGCTTATGCATTGGGCTGCTAAATGCAAAATCATCAGTTCAAAGTCACCAGCTGCTCTGCAGAACAAGGACGAGGCTTTGTACTCCCAATTTCACCCTGTCCTACAGGGTCGCTATGTGACAGAATCAACTCAATGGCGTGAGTTGGTTTGATTTGGCATAACCACAAGTATGACTCAAGGTCAGTTGAACAAGCTGGATTAGTCTGCACCCTAACTTAATCTATATAATCAACCTAGTACGTGGCTTAGGGCACCCATATGGTCCACTGCCTTTAATAAGGTATGTCCCAAGAAAAATTGTACTCAAATATTAAACTAAAGATTGGTAGATCAGACTCAATCAGAAGTGCTGCAGGAAAGAAAGAAAGAAAGAAAGAAAGAAAGAAAGAAAGAAAGAAAGAAAGAAAGAAAGAAAGAAAGAAAGAAAGAAAGAAAGAAAGAAAGAAAGAAAGAAAGAAAGAAAGGAAGAAAGAAAGAAAGAAAGAAAGCCAGGCTCTTGTGAAGATTATTGCTGAGAAAACCTTGTGGGCAATTCTATATCAAATTGGGGTGGACGCTCTGAGTAACAGAAGGTCTTTGTTTATTTTGGTTTTCTAATCGCTTAAAGGGCAGTGGTGATGCTGCTGTAGGATTTTGAAGGAGACCTGGGTTTGATCCCCAGCCAGTGTCCTTCATGCTCAGCTGGTACTCATTTCTCAAGGGAGGCTTGCCTGTGGCCATGATGCTGGTGAGGCTTCCCTGGAGCTTCTAGATTAAGATAGCCTAATCCGCCAATCAAACGCAATAGACGGCAGCATGCTGAGTCACAATCGTCCACAGGAAGGTACAGAAATGGACAGCATTTTGTTCTGTTGTGCATAGTGACTTCATGAGTTGGAAAATGGATAAGACCAGCTAACAATGACAGCAACAACTCCCATAACATTGCTGCACCCCTAACTTTTTTTATTCAATATTCCTCCTGAAACATTGCTTTCATTAAAAGTCACTCAATTCTGAATAAATGCACTCAATGTAAAAGAGACCTCATTGACTTAAAATATACACAGCTAAAGCCAGTTATGGAGCTGTCTAAAGGGCCCGCTGTAAGCTTGTAAGTCACAGCGGTTCTCAACCTGTAGGTCGCGACCCTTTGGGGGATTGAATGACCCTTTCACAGGGGTCGCCTGATTCATAACAATAGCAAAATTATGAAGTAGCAATGAAAATAATTTTATGGTTGGGGGTCACTACAACATGAGGAACTGTGTTAAAGGGTCGCGGCATTAGGTAGGTTGAGAACCACTGTTCTAAGAGATAACGACAACAAAAATAGTTACTATCAAACTTATTCCAACTCACAGTGATGCTTTAGGTGAAAATAAACAAAATCACTACCATCAAGTAAATTATGACTCCCGGCAAAGCTATTGAATGGTAGAATTGCCCCTGTGGGTTTATGAGATCACAACTTTTTATAGGAGTAGAAAAACCCATCTTTCCCTTCATGGAGTGATGGGAAGTTTCCTCTGGTTAGCTGACCAACACATAATCACTATGCCACCAAGGCTCTTTAGTGATGCTTTGTTGTTGTTGTTGTTGTTGTTGTTGTTGTTGTTAAGTGCCATCCGTCAGTTCCAGCTCATGGCAATCCCATGCATGACAGAAGGAAACACTGCATGGTCCTGCATCATCCTCACAATCATTCCTATGCTTGTGCCCATATTGTTGACACTGTGTCAGTTCATCTCATTGAGGGCCTTTCTCTTTTACTTGGCCCCTCCACTCTACCAAACATGATGTCCTTCTCCAGGGACTGGTCTCTCCTGACAATATGCCCGAAGTACATAAGATGAAGTTTCACCATCCTTGCCTGTAGGAGGCTCTTTGGCCATGCTTCTTCCAAGACAGATAAGTTTATCCTTTTAGTGGTCCATGTTGCTTTCAGTATTCTTCTCCAGCACAATTCAAATTCGTTGATACTTCTTCAGTTGTCCTTATTCAATGTCCCACTTTTACGTGCATATAAGAAGATTGAAAATACCAAGGCTTGGGTCAGGTGCACCTTGATCAAAATCGCATCCTTGCTTTACAATAAAGAGGTCTGAGCGGCAGATTTACCTAATGGAACACGTCTTTTAATCTCTTAACTGCTGCTTCCATGAGTATTGATTGTGGATCTAAGCATAACAAAATCCTTGACCACTTCAATCTTGTCTCCATTTATTTTGATGTTACCTATTGGCATAGTTGTGAGGATTTTGGTCTTCTTTACATTGAGTTGTACTCCATCCTGAAGGCTGCCATCCTTTATCTTCGTCAGCAAGTGCTTCAAGTCCTCATCACTTTCAGCCAGCAAGTTTGCATCATCTGCATATGGAAAATTGTGAATTATTTGTCGTCTGATAGTGATGCCACATTCTTCTTCATAATCCAGATTCTCTGGTTATTTGCTCCTCAGAAAGAGTGAATAAGTCCAGTGAGTGAATACAGCTATGACACCTTTTCTTATGCTAAACCATGCAGTGTTTCCTTGTTTTGTTCCCACAACTGCCTCTTGATCAGTAGACAAGTTCTACAGGAGTACAATGAGGTTTTCTGGAATTCCCATTCTTCTAAATGTCAATTTTATAGTTGTTTTTTTACCCTACACAGTCAAATATGTTGGCATAGTCAGCCAAACCCAAGTAGACATCTTTCGGGCATGCTCTGCTTTGAGCCAAGATCAATCTGACATCAGCAATGATGTCCCTTGTTCCACATCCACTTCTAAACCGTCTGAACCTCTCGCAACCGCCTGTCATCCTGCTGCAACTGCTGTTGAACAATCTTCAGCAAAATTTTACTTCCATGAAATATCAATGATATTGTTCTACAATGTGAGCATTCTGTTGGGTCACCCCTCTTTGGAGTGAGTACAAATATGGATCTCTTCAAGTCAGGTGGCCAAGTAGCTGTCGTCCAAATTTCCTGCCATAGACGAAAGTGCTTGTAGGGCTTAATCAACTTGTTAAAACCTTTTAATTCGTATGTCATCACTCTTGGAGCCTTGGTTTGGGCTAATGCTTTTATTACTGCAGCTTCAACTTTTCCTTCAGCATCATTGGTTCTTGCTCATCTGCTACCTTCTGAATGGTGGAATATCAGCTAGTTCTTTTAAGTACAGTGACACTTAGTGCTTCCTGCATCATTAAAAAAATTTCCGACTGAATCTTTCCAAATTGCAACTATAGGCTTGAATTTTTTTTCTTGAGTTCTTTCCATTTCAGATATGATGAGCTTGTTCTTCCTTTTTGATTTATTAACTCTAGGTCTTTGCCCATTCCATTAGATATTTTAATATGTCTTCTGAAGCCGCCCTTTGAAATGATCTATTCAGCTCTTTGACATCACGTTGTATTCCCTTTGCTTTAGCAACTCTATGATTGATAGAAGTGTCAGTTTCTTCTGACATTCATTTTAATCTTTTCTTTCTTTCCTGCCTTTTTAATAAGCTTTTGTTCTCTTCATGAAATGATGTTCTTTTTTTTTTTTTAATGAATGATGTTCTTGATGTCCTCCCACAGATCATCAATTCTTCTGTTCTTAGTTTTCAATGAGTCAGGTCTGTTCTCAAGATGGGCTCAATGTTTAGGTAGAATAGACTCAAGGTCATATTTTGGTTCTTGTGGACTTGTTTTCATGTTCTTCAGCTTTAAAATGAACTCATATGTGAGTAACTGTGATAGGTAGTTATATTGTGCCAACCTGACCGATAGGAACATGTGGGATTAATCAGGTCACAGTTTGATTGGAGGGTAAAGAGATAAACAGCTCAGCAAGGCCCAACCCTCTCTCTCTCTCTCTCTCTCTCTCTCTCTCTCTCTCTCTCTCTCTCTCTCTCTCTCTCTCTCTCTCTCTCTCTCTTGCTTTCTGGTGATCAGACCAGGGGGTGGTTGTGTTAGCTAGTTCTCTGCCTCAAATTGAGAGCTACACTACCTGTGGGACAGCCAACCCATGGATTGTGTTGCTAGAGCTGGAGGTTCCTTCAAGACTTGCTTTGCCAACTGCTGGTGTATACATCACTTGAGCTTGAGGCTGGTGGATCCTGTCATGTTGCATTGCTAGAACAAACAAATCTATCTTGAAATAAATGAAAAATGCTCATTACAAAGGTTGGTGACTATTCATTTCACATACTTTGAACCATTATCCAGAAAGACCAGTCCCTGAAAAGGACAACATGCTTGATAGAGTTATTGTTGAGTCTGTTTTTGATAGGCCAGGGTGACTAGAGAAACAAATCCAGAGCCACTTATATGTGTGTGAGAGAGAGCTTTATATCAATGAGCAATTTTATATTGGGGAAAAAAAATATAGTCCAGATCAAGTCCATAAGTCCAATATTATCCCACATGCCTAATACTAGTCCATAGATCCCTCTTCAGACTCACACAGTCACATGCAAAATGCAGGAAGACCACATGCCAGTGGGTGCAAAGTCTTGTGGATCCATTGGTGGTGGAAAACCTCAGCACTGGCGCTGGTCTCCACATGGCTACTCCTGCTCTCTGAGTGTAGCTTTTCAACAGGAAGGTGAAGCAGAGAGAGGAAGTTCCCAGAATCCTCTTGAGAAGGCCACACCTACAAGGAGGCATCACCAGGCTGTGATCTCAAAGACAGGCTAGACTGCACCCCTACACTTATTTATCAAACTGACATGAAACTATGTAACTACCACACTGTTCCAACTCATAACAACCCTATGTACAACAGAAAGAAACAGGGCCTGGGCTTGCACCATCCTCACAATTGTTCCTATATTTGATCCTAGTGCTGCAGCTACTGTGTCCATCCACCTCACCGAGGGCCTTCCTCGTTTTCTATGCCCCTCCACTTTTCCAAGCATGGTGTCCTTCACCAGGAAGTGGTCTCTCCTGATAACATGTCCAAATCATGTAAGAGGAAGTCAACCAGTTCTTTCTGGTACAATGACTGTGTATTCTTCCCATCTTCTTTTAAGGCTTCCTGCATTGCTCAATATTTTGCCCATAGAATCTGTCAATATTTCAACTTGAGGCATGGATTTTCTCTTGATTTCTTTTAGTTCTAGATATGGTGATCCTGTTCTTGCCTTTGGGTTTTATCATTCTATGTCTGCACATTTCATTGCAACATTTCTCTTTGTCTTCTCAAGCTGGCCTTTGAAGTTTTCTGGGCAGCTCTTTTACTTCGTCATTTTTCTTAGCTACTCCACAATTAAGAGCAAGTTTCAGAGTCTCTTCTGACATCCACTTTTATCTTTTTTTTCTTTCTTGTCTTTTTAATGACCTTCTGCTTTCTTCATGTACCATGTTCTTGATGTCAGCTTACAGCTCATCTGGTCTTCTGTCAGAGTTCAATGTGTCAAGTCTGGTCCTTGAGATGTTCTAGAAATTCAGATGGGGTGGACTCAAGGTCATATTTTGGCCTTCATAGGCTTGTTTTCTTTTTTTTCAGCTATAACTTGAAGTTACATGTTAGCAATTGATGGGCTGTGCCTCAGTCTGTCTCTGGCCTGGGTTTAACTGTTGATATTAAGCTTCATTGTTTCTTCCCACAGATGGGATCAATTTGATTTCTGTGTGTTCCATCTGGGGAAGTCCACATATATAGCTGCCTTTGGTGTTGCTATAAACAAATCATTGTCTTGCTAAATTCTACCATGCCATCTCTAGCTTCATTTCTATTACCAACACCATATTTTCCAACTTATTGTTCCTTCCTCTTGTAGATTCCAATTGCTAATAGTTATCAATACATCTTGATTGACTATTTGAGTAATTTCAGACTGATGATGTTAACAGAAGCCTTTAAATTTTTTCATCATCAGCTTTAATAATTGGTGTATAAATTTGAATAATAGTATTGATTTTATTTCCTTGAATGGGGGGATAGACAGTATCCTATCAAAACAGCATTGTACTTCAAGGCAGATCTTGAAGCATCCTTTTTGATGAATGCAAAACCATTTCTCTTAATTGTGTCTTTCCTGGCATAGTAAACCATACATTTGAGTTAGTTTATTGTGCCAGCCTGGCTGATAAACACAAGTGGGGTTAATTGAAGGGTGGAGGGATAAATGGCTCAGTGAGCCTCACCTTTCCAGTTCTCAGGTCTCTTGCTTTCTGATGGTTGAACCAGGGTGCAGCTGCCTTAGCCAGTTCCCTGCTTTAGCTTGCAAGGCTCACTTCCTACAAGATATCCCTGAGAGAAGCCACATGGACCTGCCCCAATGCAGCCCTGGGTGCTGGAGCAGCCATGTGGAGACCCCTGCCAGCGCTGAGATGTTTACACACTCATTAACTCGGCTTTCCTACTGCAGTCAGCCTCATTGTGTCTGTTTTGTGAGATGGAGGAGGACTTCATGGATTGGTGTCGGCCATATGGGTTAATGGGTTAATGTTGGACTTGTGGGCTTGGGCAGCACTGGGTTGGGATGTTTTCTTGATGTCCACTTAACCTTTATATAAAACTCTCTCTTATACATGAGTTTCTGTGGATTTGTTTCTCTAAAGTACTCAGACTAATACACGTCTTTATGTTTCAAAATGGCCAGTCCATTTGAGCTCACAAATATCTAGAATATTGATCTTCATGTATTCCATTTCATTTTTAATGGCTTCCAATTTTCCTAGGTTCATACTTGGTACTCTCAAAGTTCCAACTTTTAATTGATGTTTGCAACTGTTTCTCATTTTCTGTAGTGCCCCAATAAGCAAATGAAGGTCCTGAAGGCTTTCCTCCCAAAGGTTTTACTCCATCGGAGTCATTAGGGTTGACTCCACTTTGAGAAGGTAGTTCTTCCTCAGTCATATTGTGAGTGTCTTCCCACCTGAGGAATGGGATTCCTTTCCTGGCACCATCTCAAACAGTGCTCTGCTTCTGTTCATTAAATGTTCGGTAACAGACAATGCTTCCATGCTGTGCATAAGACTTTCGGTGGCTAATTCCTCTGAAGTGGACAGCGTATTCCTTCTTGGCAGTCTGCTCTTCATTTGGAGGCTCTGCTGAAGTCTTGGTGACCCTGCTGGCATTTGAATACTAGTGACATAGCTTTCAGCATCATAAGAACACACAAGCCACTGAAGTATGACAAACTGGCAGACAAATGATGGGGTAAAGTCGAGGGTTGGCTAAAAAGAGGAAAACTTTTGACAAAAAGATTCACCCAGTGGGTGCAACTATGTCCTTGAACATACAACAATGATATGGATGATGCAAAACCAGACAGTTTTTGTTCTGTTGTACATTGTGATTCTATGGGTTAAATACCTAACAACACCATCAACAACATGCTGCTTTTCAAAAGTTTGCGTTTCAAACTTTTTAAGGATACAGGGTTTTTTCAGATTCCAATAGTTTAAAACTCATACTGGAAGTTGTGAAGAAGATAAGAAGTTTTTATTTGAGAAATTAAAAGGCACAGTAAATAAAGGTCCATTAATATTAGTGATTTTTAAAAGATATCAGATGGCTCAGAATAATTTTTTCTATTTCCACTTAGTTTTCACAGAATAGAGCATTTCTTCTTTGTTTTTCTTAATTTATCCTGTATTCTGATCATCTCATCCTTACTTTTATTCCTCTCCCTCACCTGCCTCCCCATTTATATATACTTTTCCCTTTCAAATTTAATTTCTTTACCTTTTTTTCTTTTTATCACTTTAATTTATTTTTAATCTCCAAATTTGTTACTATTCCTTATTATCTTAATTTCTTGTGCATTGGTGATAAAATAGTCTGTATCACTCTTTGAACTAGTGTAAAAGAAGCACTGGTCCCAAGAGATAAAATATTTTAAAGTACTTCTTAAAATTTCCTTTAGTATATCTAAGAACTTCATCTTCAAATGTAACAACAGCTCTTTAAAATATTCCTTTGCATGAAAAAGATTAAACAGAGCTGATAGTGTATTTAACTTTTACATAAATGTGAGTAGTCTCCAAAACCTACTTCATATATCATTGATATATTAATTCAATTCAAGCCATTATCCTGCTTTTGCTATCCTCTAGATAAAATTACATATAGATTTATTTATTCCTAAATAGTGTGTCACTTCAATGCTATTTTCTTAAGAGCACATATTAAATGAACTGCCCATAAAAATAGGAAGAAACTTTACCAAAATAAAATGCTATAAAACAAATCTTATCCATAGAAATGTTCAAGGGTAGAGTCTTTTTCAAGCCAAGAAATCTTAATGTAGGCTATTAGCCAAATACCAATTGGTATCATTTTGTCCTTTTGTTCTACAATGAAGAATATAATTTGTGGTAAACACTAATGTTAAATCCATAGTTTCATTTATTCTGGATTATAAATGAAATAATGCAGGGATGGGATGAAGCTTAACCAGATAATCAGGGAATCTGGGCTAAAATTCTATCTTTGTCATTAGCTAACCCGTGGCCATGGCCAAGTTACTCCTTTCTGTGGCTGTTTTTAAAATATCATATGTAAGGTTCTCAATATGGAGCATTCAAGAACAATAAATGGAAAAACATGAAAATAAAAAGCAAAAAAAGAACAATAAATGGGATATGAGGATAAAATATCAAAATTATCTGGGATGCTTTTCCAACTATACACACCTCTGCATGCCCTCTCCCTGCCCACTATCAAAGACGTGTTTTCCTGAAAGGTCTCATCTAAAACTCAGAATATAGGAGGCGAGGACAGGAAAGAGGTCATGAGAGGAGAAATGATCAGGCAAGTTTTAAGTTTTAAAATCTCCTAAGGGAAACTTGATACTCAGTCCTTTCCTCTGCTTCCTTCAAAATAAGATGGATGCGCGGAAGTTTTCTTTTCCTCTGTTTCTAACATGTTATGTCTAGGGAGCACTGTGTATGGCACAGCATCTAGTCTGCATAGTATGGGTATGTGAACTTTAAATTAGTCATTCTAATATATTTCCATTTTCTAAGCTTATGATGTTGTGTATGCGATCAAGTTGGAAGGAATATGAAGCTCACTCAAATCATTCATGACCTCTTTTAATTTTGCCTTAAAATCCACCAACTTATTTACTTTGCCCACTGACATTACTGGTGCTGGTGTCCCTTAGTGTGGTAACTCATGTTTTGTCACCACTAACCCCATCAGCCACCTCCCATATCAGATCATACAGAATCTTTCGTAGTGTTTATTAGAAATCTTAATCATCAATTAAGGTGTGATCAATGTAATTCTAAATTGCTTAAGTGGAATGATGTTTAACTGTCATGAATACACACACAAAAATTATTTTGTAAGTTTTTCCACATTAAATCCTAACATTATTAATTAGAGCACCATTAGTAACTAAGAGAAAGTCTTTTAAATTTTTTGTCCTTTTCCTTCACTTACTACTTCATTTGCAATAAAAGTTATGGCTATAAGCTTACAAATACTAGCTACCACAATATTGTAGTCAAAGCACGAGAACATTTGACAAAATTGGCAATTAAAAAAAGCACAGCAGCAATGAAGACACATGGAGACAAACCTCTTATCTCACCGGACACATTCAGCCAGACCTTCCATCACTGGAAGTAGGTGGTAATGCTGCCTCTGATAAGAGCGGAACCGACTACCAGGAGCTACATGTGACCTCCTCCCTGGGGACGGACAACTGAAAAGTGGGTGAGGGGAGATGTCAGACAGGGCAAGATATGACAAAATACCAATTTATAAACTATCAAGGGCTCATGAGGGAGGGGGGAGAGGGGAGGGAGGGGAAAAATGAGGACCTAATGCCGGGGGCTTAAGTGGAGAGGAAATGTTTTGAGAATGATGTACAAATGCACTTTACACAATTGATGTGTGTATGGATTGTGATAAGAGTTGTAAGAGCCCCTAATAAAATGATTACAAAAAAAAAAGAAAGAAAATGCAGAAGGTAAATTTGCAGAGTTCTAGCCTGATAGGTATATTGATGTAGATAGGCTAGGTTTGTAAAAAAGGTTTTTGTTGTTATAATTACAGAAATAGTTTAACAAAAATGTAATAAATTTCTACTGAAAACAAATTCACTGTTGTCAAGTGGATTCTGACTCATAAATGACCCTCAGAGCCCTGGTGGAGTAGTGAGTGACCCATTGGGCTGCTAATCACAGGTCACCAGTTCAAAACTGCCAGCCACTCTATGGGAGAAAGATGAGGCTTTCTACAGCACTGCTGACTGTACAGCCCCACCTTATGTGATTGAACAACAGAATTGTATGTGAATGGACATATTGGGATGTATAAGATATGTCAATAAAGAGTATTTTAAAAAATGCATAGTCGACAAAACCTACGGGGGCAGCTCTACTCTGTCATATAGAGTCATTATGAATCTCCAGAAACAAGAAAGTCATTTTGTTGTCACCCCATTTGACAGTATCACCCAGTGCAGTCCACACCCTTTGCATATAACTAGTAATGCCACCACTGTCCTCTCCTACACATTTTTTCCTTCAGTTCAACACAAATCACTGGCTTCAATGATCAAAAGAACTGGCTACACTATGAGTTGTACAACTGTGTGCTGTGTGGTAGATGATTTCAGTGTCTCCACTCACAAAATGTAAGAGATGCCCCAGATTTGTACAGGACAGATAACCCCTCAGGACCAATAATGAGAGTAGTGATACCAGCAGGGTAGGAGAGGTTGGTGGGAGAAAGGGGGAACCGATCATAATGATCTACATATAACCCCTCCCAGAGGAACGGACAACAGAAAAGTGGGTGAAGGGAAACAGAGGTTGATGTAAGACATGAAAAAAAAATTATAAATTATCACAGGTTCATGAGGGAGGGAGGATGGGAGAGGGTAAAAGTGAGCTGATGCCAAGGGCTCATATCAAAAGAAAATGTCTATGGCAACATATATACAAATGTGCTTGACGCGATGAATGTATGGATGGATTGTGATAAGAGCTGTAAGAGCCCCCAATAAAATGATGTTTAAATAAACCAAAGCTGTCACCTCGAGGACTGAGATGGGCCCGACCACCTGTGCCGTGCTGTTACTTGCACAGGTTCATCCGGAGTGAGAATGGGCTGGACGGCAGGGAGCTGGAACATGAAAGCGGGACAAGGAATAAAGAAGGATGTGCAACTGATGCCCTTAAGTCACGGTGTTGACGACAATGTTCAACATGCCATGGCTTTCAGAAGAGTAACAAAATCTGCCCTGGGAGAAGTACAGTCAATGTTCCACAAAATCGAGGATGGCAAGACTCCTCCATTTTGGCAGAGACAAGGCATGGATTGATTTTTTTTTAATATGCGGATATTAGTAACTATGCTCTTCAGTCTGGCCATTATACCAGTTGTCCGTCAGAAGAAATGACTGCTTCCTGTGCATTGGGAAAGAAGAGTCTTCAGAGTGAGTGTGGTGCTCCCCTCAGTGCCCGCGCCTCGTTCCATCAACAAAGCACTGTGCTCTTGAAAAAAATAAAAAGGCTAATGAAAATCAAGATGGAAGACATTTTTGCATCGTGAAATAAAGAATTTTACTTTTAATTTATGAAGGAAGTAATTAAACAGGTGATTCCACTTTTTTTTGCATGAAAAGGGTGTAGATGAGAAAGATTATTCCATGTTTTCTTGATAGTTTCATTTAACTGACCCACCTAAAGTATTTAAAAATTGTTTTGGCATTGTCAGACACCAGTTCAAACTTTTTGGAAAGATCTTGGGTTGGAAGATAATCCATCTGTTATTTTCTAAGCATTCTAAAAGATATGTTCAAATCATGCCTTCTAATTGCCTTCTCCTAAGCTGCTCCACTCCTCCCCAGTACTCTAAACTTAGTTATTCAATCATAAATATTTTGTATTACTTTTATGATTTTCATTGTCGCACTCTCCACAGCTCAAAAGAACTCATGTAGTAGGCTACTCATTAGCTGCTAGCAACAAGTTCTGGGAGTTGAACTCACCAGCTGCTCCAGAGATAAAAGATGAGGCTGTCTATTCTTGTAAAGATATAAAGTCTTGGAAATCAAAAAGAGCAGGACCACTCTGCCTTGTATGGTCATGATAAGTCTCCACACAACAGCCATCAACAAGTCCTTCCAATTCTACAACACAATTTATACAGAATTTATCTGCTTTTCTCCAGCTGCACAAATACCCCTGCTAGTGTAAGCCACCATTATCTCGAGCCTGTAAAAGCCCCTGGGTGGCTCTATGTTTCTATAGCTAACTCATCTCCAATTCATTCTCCACAAATAGAATGCGCTTCATAATAACAGGTGTTGGTCTCCAGAAACCACGGTATCTTACATCTTAGAAATGGTCATAAGAGATCTTCAACGGTTT
The DNA here is from genome assembly GCF_000313985.2 of Echinops telfairi. Taxonomy (NCBI): domain Eukaryota; kingdom Metazoa; phylum Chordata; class Mammalia; order Afrosoricida; family Tenrecidae; genus Echinops; species Echinops telfairi. The sequence continues at coordinate 3,020,886 of NW_022111306.1, forward strand.
AAGTAATCACCACTAACAGATCACATAGACCTCACATTACTGTAAAGCTATTGTGTTAGACAGGGTTCTCTAGAGAGACAAAACCAGATTGCTAATAATTTTACTCTAGATAGATAAATAACACAAGAAATAAACAGTTAAATTATAAAGCCGTACAAATGGCTCAGTGTAACTCACTCTCGTGAGACAGTTGTGAGACACTGGTAGTCCTTCAAGTCTTGAGGGCTGCAGGGTAGCCCTCTGTAGAGAAATTCAGGCTATCCGGCCACAGGCAGCAAACAGCAAGGCAGGTCACCAACAATCAGTCAGGTGACAGGGTACAACAGTCCCCAGCTCAAGAGATGTGAATTCCAATGGTGTGGCGAAGCAGGTCTTGAAGGAACCTCAAATTATAGTGACACAGTCCACAGGTTAGGTGTCCCACAGGTAGTGTAGCTTGCAAATTGAGGCACAGAACAAGCATGGCAGCCACACACTCATCCGATGATCAAAGATCAAGAGACAAGACAGGTGAGGCTCGCCTAGCCATTTATCTCTCTGCCCTTCAATTAACCCCACATGTGTTCTTTGGCCAGGTAGGCACAATAAACTAACTACCTCAGCTATTGACCAAAGGAATCTTCCCTTGCTTGCTAGAAGAGGCTTCTGAACAGAATAATTAATTTGTCCTTTATAAAGTATCCAATTAGAAAAGAAAATGGTATGAGATTTGTCCCTGACATATCCTTAAGTGATCAGTGATATAATCTTGCGATGGGGTGTGGGGGGCAGTGGGGAAATCACGTACTCCTTAACTGACTGGCCAGTGTGGCTGTAAATGGTAGTTCTTTGTACTTCTTCCTTACAAGCCAAGGTAGAGTCTGCATAAGCATCGAGGCAACGTGCTAGACAGCGACGAAGTTCTCAGTCCAAGTAGAAGTTTAATACAGAAATTTAAGAAAGAAGGCACTTGGCATTCTAAGGAAACCTCTCACATTTGTGGGACTTGTTCAGCTAATTATATCTGAAACATTTAACAAATTCCACCAATTGGAGAGTGTTTGAGAATTTACCTTACCAATATTGCACTTTGGTTTCATGTTTTAGATTGATATGCTGCTGGCAGAATACTTCATTAATTTTTTTAGAAATACTGAATAAATTTAATTGTTCAGAATATCAACGTAACCAACATAATGACATATACACAGGAATATTCTCCACAAGCAATGGCAATATAAAACAAGGAGTGACTATTTGGGGGAGAAAATTCTTCATGAGCCTGCCATATTTGTGAACAACTTACACTGTTTGCATAGTTATCAGTCTTAGAAGATTGAGATAATGTTACCATCCAGAGCTCAGTTTTAGAAAATAGATATAATGTCTCTTTCCAGTGCAAAGGGAAGCATTCTGACTGTCCAGTAGAGTAAAAATAGTTACCTTCTGGCTCAAAAAGCAGACATGTTTACTACCTACTATAAATGAGTTGGGTTTGTAAGCCAATTCCTCTCACATAATAAAATGATGTATTCAAGCTTCCATTTGGATCCATTCAAACTGCCCCTAGAAGAAAAGGGTTGAGGAAAATTGATACAGGAACACTGATACTCAGGTTGTTTGCTCATCTGTGTATCGTTCTTCCCTCAGCCATGAGTCTCATGTTTTCTGGAGAAGGTTAATACTTTAATTTATTTTATTTAAGTAAAGCTTGTATTAAAGTCTTCAATTCCAAAGACAAAGTTGAATTACTATACAGAATTCACGATTATAAGAAGAAAACTGCAAGGAAGCACCTTTGTAGGTAATAAAAATAATTGAACTTTATGTGAAAATTAAGTGGTACTTATCCTTATTAGATAATTTAGGTAATTGAATTTTCTCTTAAGTAAACCATAATATAGGGAAAGTATTTCCATTAGAATAAGTTTATTTTAGTGGTGATTTATTTCTCCCCCTTACTCTTCACTATGGCTTCTGGTGACTGGGGTAAACTACGGAAGATGGTCTAAATTATGACCGAGAGTATATCCTACCTGAATTGACAAACTATCTCAGGACTAGATTTGATGCAGTGAACATGAATAACCAAGCACCAAACAAGTTGTGGAATTGTATCAAGAATTGTATCATAGAAGAAACACATTATTTTTAAAAGGAAATGAGCAAAATGAATGTCAGAAGAGCCTCTGAAACTTGCTACTGAGAGTAGCTGAAACAAACGATGAAGGGAAAGGCCTAAACAGAAGATGTCAAAGGGCAGCTCAAGTGACAGAGTAAATGTTACAATGGCATGTGCAGCCAATGTGCCAAGTGGGTCCTTAGAAAAACAAAAGGGAAGAACACTCTTAGTATTTCTCCAGCTGGAGGAAATAAAGAAAAAATTCAAGGCTTGGGTTGAAGAATCTATTGGTGAATATCAAAACTACAACTTGCTTTTTTTATTTATTAAATAATCATTTTAAATAGGGGCTCATACAACTCATCACAATCTGTACATACGTCATTGTGTCCAGCACATTAGTACATATATTGACTTCATCATTCTTACGACACCCGCTTTCCACTTGAGCCCTTGGTGTCAGCTCATTTTTCCCCCTC
>NW_022111306.1:3024073-3043483 GCF_000313985.2 Echinops telfairi
TGTGGAACCCCAGATTCTGTGTAATTTGACAGCTTGGCACCATCAACTTTCTTCATGGCATTTGCATATGTACCCACGGGGTAGGCTGGTGTGCTTCTTCCTTGTGGGTTTTGTTGTTTCTTAGCTAGATGGCCACCTGTTTGTCTTCAAGCCTTTAAGACCCCAGATGCTGTATCATTTTATATCCGGGCACCATCTGCCTTCTTCACCACTTTTGCTAATGCACCCCCTTTGTCCTCAGTGATCGAGTAGGGGCCGGCTGGTGTGCTTCTTTCGTGTGGGCTTTGTTGTCTCTCAGCTAGATGGTAAACAAATGGATTTTATCTGCTTGTTTATCTTCAGGTCTTTAAGGCTTCAGGTGCTATATCTTTTGGTATCTGGGCACCATCAGCTTTCTTCACCACACTTGATTGTGCACCCATTGTCTTCAGTGACTTCAGGTGTCATATCTTTTGGTAGCCAAGCATCACTTTGTTCTAACAATTCGGCAGTCTGAGATGCTCACCTGCCTGGCATGATCACTAAAGACAATGGGTGCGCAAGAAAATATGGTGAAGAAAGCGGATGATACAACTTGCTTTTAAAACCATTTTATTGACATACCCTTTACCTATCATGCTATTCAATGGTTTAAATATATTTTTAAAGAGCTGTGCAATCATATCATTAATCTTAGAACATTTTCTCCATTCTTTACCCATTATTATTAACTCCCCTTACTATCCAACTTCCCCTGCTATAAACTATTGAGTTACTGTTTCTATCAGTTTACCTATTCTGGATTTCATATAAGGAAAATTATACCCCCAAAAAATGATAACAAAATAAAACAGAGAACTCTCAACCTAAGAGAAAGCAGACAATAATAGAAACCAGAAAAAATAAAAAATGGTTCAAGAGGGGGGGGAAATGATGTTACATTTAACCTAATTGCATCTTAAGTAATCTGCTTTGCAAGGCATTCTGTCTGGTCCATGATCCATGCGCATTCAATGGAAATTTAATACATGTGGGGACTCTGAAAATGAATTTTGGGCTCTCACAGTCATCCATCACTTTCTGAAAATAGGGTACTCATCATTTAAGCTCTAATGCAAATCCCTCCTTTGGTCTTGGATCTGACTGTTTACAATTAGCTGGTGTGATCCTTCCGTGTGGACTTAACCTCACTTAGATGGCTGTTTGTTTAAAGACAAGGCTTTAAGACTGCAGAATCTATTTTTCTGATAGCTTGGCACCATTTGATTTGTTTACCATAAATTACTATAATCTTTAGGGATCACTTCATGAGTTCGAGGGATCACTTATCTTCAGGGGTTACTTCATGAGTTCAAGCATTGAACAGGGCCACATCATAAGAACTAATTATTCTAATATTGGGGCTTACAATTAAGTATGAGCTCCAAATCCATTCATATATCTAAAGTGTGTGTGTGTGTGTGTGTGTGTGCATCCTGACCCACTTTAGAGGTAGCAATATCAGCTTATTGAAAAATGATTTAAGTAAACTCAATGAGTCATTTGGTAATTGAAATCACTCTAATAATTTTCTAATTATTACTCTAACCCTCGGTATAGATTTTAGAATACTATTAAGCAAAGGGTATATATGAAAGTTTTTAGACCAACATGCATAGGATGTAAGGCAAAAAATTTTAAATGCTCATTCACTAAGGAAAAACTGTCCGCAAGAATAAAGCAAATCTCAAAAAGCAAACAAATTATGACAATCGCAAGCTAGTATGTGATGGTCTTAAGCTATCAATAATGGGGTAACCTCAAAAACAAGAGATTTGAACCAAAGTCCAATGACTTCCAAACCTGTGATCTGGGAAGAGCAGTCCTCTGCTGCTTCTTACAATAGCGCACCAGCTCTCCGTGCAAAGAAGCATTTCAGGTGTTTGAATCTGCAACAAGCGTGTTTAAGGGAAGACCTGGCTTCCTCTTATCTTATCAAATAATTCTGATGTGAAGACTACAACTTTCCATGTGGATTACACCTCAACATCAAGGAAACAAACACCCTAACAAATGGACCAATAAGCAACATCATAACAAGTGAAGAAATGAATGAAGGGGCCAAGGATTTACTTTTACTTTAATCCACAATTAACAACCATAGAAGCAGCCATCAGGGAATTGAATGATGTATTTCATGTCTTCAGCCAAGGACCTCTTGAAAGGGCTAAGAGGAAGATGTACTGAAGACTAGCACACACCTGAACCTGGCCACGTGCCAGCGGGACACGGATGGAAGAAGACCAAAGAAGAATTTAGGCTTTTGAACTGTGGTGTCAATGGAGAATTTTAAAACTACTATGGACTGCCAAAAATGAACAGATCTGTCTTTGAAGAAATGTCACTGGAATTGTCCTTGGAAGGGAGACCCCTCCTTAAGCACTTTTCACTTGTAATCAGGAGGGACCATCCCTGGGAAGGGACACCATGCGTGGGGAAGTGGAGGTCCAATACACAGTGGCCGGCAGCAACGGGATCAAACATAGCTGGAATTGTAAGTGTCGGCAGAATGGGGGGTGGGTGTCATTCTGTTGTACAAGGATTGTTATAGAAGAGCCAACCCGACAGCACTTAACAATAAAACCACCAACTTTTTAGCCCAAAATAGCTAGCTGGAATGTTCACTCTGCAGTAAGGAAGTACAAGGGGGAAGAACCAGCAAAACTGAACTCTCCATTTCTTAAATAAAACAATCATGACTATTCCATCCTCTTGAATTTCTTAGTCTCACAGCTGAAAGCTTTCCATCAAAACTCACCTTAGCAACAAGACTGGTTTCAAAAAGACACATGCTCCATTGATGAGGCCCCTGGCTTTCTTTGCTGCAAAAGGTATGATCACTTTAGGCCTGCATTAGTTTGTGGCTAAGGAGTTTGTTGCTGCCAGCAACTTGCTATAAAATGATGCAGAGAGGAAACCAGCCCTGCCTTCCTGTTCATCTGACATTACTCCCACCACTGCTGTGGCTGTTGCTATGTTATTAGATGCCACTTCGTTGGCTGCAGCCCATAGCAGCCGGTGCATGCAAAACACAGCACAGTACTGTGCTGTCCTCACAGTGTGCTGTGCCTGAGCTCACTGACTCGCCCACTGTGCCAATCCATCTCCTTGAGGGCCTTCCTCTGGTTGTCCGCCCTCCATTTGGTGTCCTCTTCCCATGACTGGTCTCTCCTGACAACATATCCAATATATAAGTTGAAGTCTTGCCATCCTTGCCGCTAAGGAGCACTCTGGCCTTCCTTCTTCCAATAGAGATCGAGTGTCCTTTGAACAGTCAATGGTAATTCCAATATTCTTCTCTGGCACCACAATTCAAATACATGGGTCCTTCTACAGTGTTCCTTATTCGATGTGCATCTTTTACATGCATAAAATGCAATGGAGAATGCCATGGTTTGGATCAGGTACACCATAATCTTCAACGTAATATCCTTGCTTTTCAACATTCTAAAGAGGTCTTGTGTAGCAGATTTACCTAATGCAATGTGTCTTTTGATCTCTTGGCTGCTGTTTCCCTGAGCATTGATTGTGGATCCAAGTAAAACAAATTCCTCGACAAATTGAACCTTTTGTCCATTAATCATAATGTTACCTATTGGTCCAGTTGTAAGGATTTTGGTCTTCCTTCCTTTGAGTTGTCATCCATACTGAAAGCTACCACCATCGTTGATCCTCATTAGTGAGTGGCTCAAGTCCTCCTCACTTTCAGCAAGCAAGTTTGCATCATCTGTATACCACAGACTGTTAAGATGTCCTCCAATCCTGATGCTACATTCTTCTTCATCTAATCCAGCTTCTCTGGGAATTCGCTCAGAATATAGATTGAACAAATATGGTGAGAAGATCCAACCCTGACACACTCCTTTCCTGATGTTAAACCATGCAGTATTCCCTGGCTCTGTTCACACAACTGCCTCTTGATCCATGTGCAAGTTCCAAATGAGCACAATGAAGGATTCTGGAATTCCCATTCTTTTCAAAGTTATCCATAGTTTATGATGGTCCACATAGCCGAATACCTTTGCATAGTCAATGAAGCACAGGTAAACATCTTTGTGGTATTCTGTGCTTGGAGCCAAGATCCATCTGACATCAGCAATGATATCCTTTGTTTCACATCCTCTTCTGAATCCAGTCTGAACTTCTGGCAGTTCACTGTCAATGGACTGCTGCAACCTTTGTTGGATGGTCTTCAGCAAATTTATAGTCTTTTTAGAATCATAGGGCCAAAATGTGTTTTTTTTAACAATAGTATCCATCAATAGACAACACCTGCATTTTATTCTATCCTGTACTCATGATATCCTGGATAACTGAGAACCCATTCCATTGTTTAAAGTGCTGAGACCCCATTTCCTGTGTTTATAACTTTATTAGCACCAAGTGCCATTCTCTGAGGCCAGTAGTTGCTCAGTATTCCTGATGGATTATTTATTATCCTTAAAGTTCGTGAATGCATAATCTCTCATTATTATGTTTTTGTTTTTGTTTTATTATTCCATCAATTCTTGATTATCCTATGCTAGAGTTACCGAAAGTAAGTAACAAAAGGCCTAAGGCCCTGAAATGCAGACTCAATCTTTTGGGGAGGTGTATCACTATAAATTGATATTGATTCGACAGCAGTGAGTTTGGTTTGGGTTTGTTTTTTTTATATGCAAATATATTAAGTGGTATTTAAACCTGACTTTATACTGGTAGTTTTATCTGTATTACCTAATATAATTCACAAAACAACCTATAAACTATGTGTTATTATTATTCCCATTCTGCAATAAAGGAAGCTGAGAAGGAAAGGATTATAAAAAACGGAAATCACATGTAGTGTGTTTTAGAGAAAGGCCATGAATCTAAGTGCTCTCATTTTAGAGTTTATGGTTTTCCACTATCAATTGGTTATGTGCATGGACACAAATGTACTTGAAATCAAAAACATACTGCATCAATGGTGGTATGTAGAAAACTCCGTTTATGGCACTGTTACAGAATAAATTGTGATCCTCTCCCCCCACCAATACATGTATCGGTCCCCTAATCACTGTACCGAGGGATATAATCTGCTTAAAAGTCCAGTTTGCTCTGGTTTGTTAATTAGTTCATACCCAAGTATGGTGGGATCTGAAACAAATCTTTTCTGAGTTAAGAAAAGAGCAGATAAGACACAGAGACTTACAAGAACACTCCGGGGAAGACAGCTATCGTGTGAGCATCGCCAAGGAATACAGCAACACCCAAGGCTACAGATTAAAAAGAGGAATCAACACAGGCAAGATCCTTATTTGCACTTTTGGTTTCCATAGCGATGAGAGTATAAACTCGCTCTTGAAAGCCAAGCACTTGTGGGTCCTCTTCAAGCAGGACTAGAAAGCATAGATAGGCACCCAGATGTTAGCATGCAGAAATCCAGCAAGAGAGAGTTTTTTGTTTTGTTTTTTAAAATTTTAACCTTTTTTTAAAATAAATCATTTCATTGGGGGCTCTTACAGCTTTTAGAACAATCCATACATCAATTGTATTAAGCACATTTGTACATGTGTTGCCATCATCATTTCCAAAACATTTTCTTTCTACTTTGAGCCCTTTGCATAAGCTCCTCTTTTTTCTGCTCCTCCCCCCATCCTCCCACACTCGTGAACCCTTGATAATTTATAAATTATTTATATTTTCATATTTTACGCCGTCTGCTGTCTCCCTTCACCAACATTTCTGTTGTTCATCCCCCTGGGTGGAGGGGGTGTGTTGTACATCGATCGTTGCAATCAGTTCCCCTTCTCTCCCTGTTTCTCTCCCTACCTTCCCCCACCCTCCTGGTGTCGCTACTCTCATTATTGGTGCTGAGGGCTTTGTCTGTCCAGATTCTGTGTGTCCAGAGCCTCTTGTTTAACTTCAAGCCTTTAAGACTGCAGATGCTGTATCGTGTAATAACCAGGCCCCATCAGCTTTCCTCACCACATTAGCTTATGCACACCTTTTGTCTTCAGCCATCATGTCGGGAAGGCGAGCATCACAGAATGCCAGGTTATTAGAACAAAGTGTTCTTGTGTTGAGAGAGGACTTGAGTAGAGGCCCAATGTCCGTCTGCTACCTTAATACCTCGCCTATAAATATATGTACATAGACCTATATCCCTGTTGTTATATATTAATATATGTACTTATGTACATGCCTATGTTTATACCTCTACAAATGTCTTCTGCCTCCTCGTTCTGAGAAAGTTTAATCACTGAGATTTTCATTGTAATATTCTCTTTCAGAAGAAATGAGAGTTGTTCTGTAAAGGACGTTGGAAGGGAAGGAATACAGGTGCTCCCATTAGAGTGAAGGGAGCATCGGAAGGCATTTCCTTTGGAAAATCGATGCAGTGTCTGTCAGCCATCTGTACCGCTACTGCTACTTTGAATACCTACACATTTTAACGGGAATTGCAAAGGAACTAAGGAAAGCAGGATGAAGCAATGCTTGTAGACACAAGGGGGGCGGGGGGTAGACATGGTAGCATAGCCATCAGAGACCTTTTGGGGTCCTTTCAAAATGAACATTCTGGGGAACCTTAATAGCTTGCTGATATTTGAGCAATGCTATTTTGGTTTTGCAAAACACATTGCCTTGTTGAAAAGGTGATGCAGCAGCTGCATTTCTGAACTATAAGGATGAGGAGAACGCCCAAGGGTAGCTTATGAAGTGAATTTTGCCTCTGTCACCAGTATAACCGATTACCAATATAACTTAAACACATAGCAGAACCCAGGCAGGTGCGACTTCCTGCTCTGTTAAGGATACAAAGTAGTTTCAAAACATCTGTGGAAAACTAGACTTAAAAGATAATGGATGTCTTTCCAAAAATCTTTTGAAGCCGCTTGCATATTCTTTAATGTATTTAAATTTACAAGTTTCAATTATTCTGTTATCAATTACAATTCACTGTCTCCGTTTTAAAGCTTCCCAGAACAAATTTATAAGAGCCATGAGGAAATTCTTTAGGAAAAACGTCCTTTTTTTAGTTTTGTGAAATTCAAGAAAACTCCTACTCTTGGAAAAACCAATATTTTCTTGAAAATTTGGTGCAATTGCATGAAAAACCAATTTTTCTTAAAAATCTTATTTTTCTTCCTTCGCCACAAAGTAGAAGGAAAAAAAGCATATTTTCCCATGATATTTAAAATTGTTTTGGCTTATTTTCTAAACATTGTGTGTTTAATGCTAGCAAGAAACCTCTCCAATATTGGGGTGGATTTCAAATGACAGCTATTAATCCCTCAGAAACAAAATATCACTTCTCTTCACTCATAGAGACCCAGAGGTGGGAGGGTGAAGAAAATGTTGGCGTGTTGATTCCATGATAATTAGAGTGTCTGTTCTTCCTTTGCGATGATGACACGCTTCTATTTTATATAGTCCATTGGACTAATTATTGCCACGTCTTCGTTTTGTTTCCACTCCATATAGAGAAAAACCAATCGCTGCATCATCTGTGTCTTTTCATCAGCTTTTAAGACCCCAGCCACTATTCCTCAAAGGAGGGTATAGAAGATGGTCTTTGTGTACTCAAGGAAACATCACCCTGAGGTGGAGGCAGCAAGGCAGTGACACCACTGGAGCCATGTGGAACGACATGACCATAAGCAATTTGGCCATTTGGTCCTGGTTTCTGAGCCTTTCCCAGTAACTAGCCTTGATGGGGACTCCTTTGGGAACTGCACCCAGTCTGATCTTTATACAGATTTACTTGGGAGCTCGCACTCAGTAACTCACCTTCAGACTAATAGAGTACAATCCTTAGAGTTTGACTTTTAATGGGCTGTGGGGAGAAAGAGTATCTATTGACTTCTAAAAACCCTGGAATGCAGAGCTCAAATGGGGTTTCCAGATCAAGTCTCTAGAGGGGAGTAAATCATTTAGTCACAGGGGCCTGTGCAGAAGCCCTCTCACACTGGGTAAACCCGTGAGTTCAATGGAGGCAGCAGATTGGAAGGTACTAGAAGAGGCAAAGGCAAGGGCAGCAGAGTATAAACAGAAAATCCAAGACAGAGAGCTAACCACTCTGAGGGTTGTTTCACCCCCACTTGGAGCCCCCCCACAAAATAGGGGTCCTCCTTAAACTGTTCTGGAATTGGCTGGGAAGAGCCAGGAGTCAGCCGAAAAGAGTAGCCAATTGCAGACCCTGCCAGATGACAGCAAGGCGTTTCCTGCTTCAACGTTTCCAGAGAGGTGAGAATGAACATTGATTGTGGGGGAGGGTAAGCAGGCCCCCTTTTAGATGTAATCAGGTACCCTGAATGTGTTGAAACCCTATGCTGGACCCTTCTTATCCTCATTCTGCATAGCTTTGGCTTCTGTTTATATCCTTCTCTGTTATGTTGAGGTTGGTATTGTAGATGTGATTGCAATCGTTGTGTTTTTTTTGGAAAAGGAAGGAAAATGCCCCCAAAATCTATAGACTTAGAATTAACTGCATCGGAAAAAGATTTCATATTTTCAAAACCAGAACATTATTACAATGTTATGATAGCAGTGTTGGTAGACTGTCACCCAATACTAGTGTTATTTCAATTCCTTACTTATGAGAAGGGCTAGTAATTTTGTCCTGAAGTACTATTCTAATATACGCATAGCGAAGACCCCACTGCCACCGTGTCAATACCCACCATAGTGACCCTGTGTACGGTTTCTGAGGCTGGAAATAGTTACAGAACCAGAAACCTCATCTTTCTCCCTGAGAGTGACTGGTGGGTTTGAACTGCCCAACTTTCAGTTAGCAGCCAAACACTTCCCCAACAGCACCACCAGGATTCTTTAGTAGTAGGATACGAAGAGTGAAATGCTAGAGAAGCCTATGAGGCAACATCAACCACGGCGAGAGGACCCCGAAGGCGGGCTTCTAGGAAAAGGTGATGTTCAAGTGAGGAGGGAAGGATGAGTGTAGCTTAGCTGGGGGACAGCATTCCTGGAAGAGGAGAGAGAATTTAAAATCATAAAATGATTACTTGTTTTGTGTTATTCGACATGAATTAAATGACATTTTTTCTTGTGTTCACATGTAACGATTATTATAAGGAGCCCTAGTGGTATAGTGGTCGTGAGTTGTGCTGAAATCGGAATGGTTGGCAGTTCAGAACCACCAGCAGCTCCTTGGGAGAAAGACTGGACTTTCCACTCCTGCAAAGTTACCATCTTGGAACTTTGGAAACCCACAGGGGGTCCCTATGAGTCAGCATTGACTCGATGACAGTGAGAGAACTGATATTAGAGGAATAGGAGAATAAAGGAATCCCTGGGTAATATGCATGACTAATGCCTTCAGTGGCTAACTAAAATGTTAGAGGTTTAAGTCCCACACAAATGTACCGCAAAAGAAAGACCCAGCAGTCTGTTTTCAAACATCAACCACTGGAAACCCTATGGGATATAGTTTCATTCTGAGACTCACAGGGTTGCCCTGAGACAAAATCCCTTCGATAGCAACTGTCGTATTTTGGTTTGTTTGGTTTTGTTTTGGACTGACCGAAATGTTGCTTAGAAGAGACTAAATGAGCACTTTTGGAGCATAAAGTTATGCCAAAGGGTGACAGAAAGGCACCGGGGTCAGAAGAGGTGGACTTGTGTGTAGGACGAGGCCAGAGAGCAGAGATGGGCTAAGGTTGAATATATCAATGACACATACTGCATTCATTTTCCAAATAAATACATTTTCCCAAAGATAAATAAATTATTTTCTTTTTCCTTTGTTTATTCATTCCACAGGTATTTATAGAGGAACCTAACCTGTGCAGAAAATATTCAGAGTCCTAAAGATTAAAAAGCAAGACAACTTTATTAAGATTCCATCAACACCTGGTACCGTGAGAGCCTATGAATGAATCAACCCAAGGAGAAATGAGATCAGAGAGCTTGCCCCTGTGGTCATGGTACCTGTACAGGGTTTATAAAGAATAATTATTAAGAAGGAAAAGAGAGATAATTAAAGACAGGTTCCTAGCCCCTGCAAAATTCATAATGAGGAAGCGGAAGCTTAGCTTTAATGGCGTTGCAACGTGGAGATACAGTTGCTACAAAGGGCACACGGAATGAGATCAGCTGAGTGATTAATTGAGATGGTTGCAGAATGCAGAAGCAGATGGGAAAAGGCAATTGCCAAGACATCAGAGAGAAATCTGGAGGCTACAGACTTAGTTCTGAACTGAACATATTAGAGGGAAAAAACCAAAGACAAAATGTTTACCGGTGATATCTCAAAACTGGTATCATTTAGGAGAAAACTGAATCTTAAATTTATTTTTTAATCACAGTCATCAACAGAAGATTAAAATTCATATAGTACTGACTAAAGATTGACTAAGGGAATAAATATTACTTTTTTTCTATTGATGCCATTCGCTAACAACTAATGCAATCAGAGGAGTGTTATATAATACAGCTATTCTTAAAGACTTCAATCTTGAATTCTGTGATTTTGTTTTCAAGATGATGTTTGAATAGTTTTTTTGGTTTTGGGGGGGTGGGTGGGTGGGGGGTGGTGGTAATTAAATCCCTGTGTCTCTTCATGCAGTTAAAGAACATCTATCCAGTCTGGAAAACCCAACAAATCTTTCTGCACTCTCTTGCTCGAATGTTATCTTATCCAGTCTAGCCCATTGACTAGAGACCCGCCAGGTAATTGTAAAACGCCTCCTCTCCATATTTTGATGGCAGAGCCTGAGACCGAACCCATGGAAACATCCAGGTGGTGCCATTTTTCTGGGACACATATTTTGCTTGGTTTCTGCCTGCCTTCTCTGCTTTCATCACTCAAAAGACTGTTTATGTGTTGTGTTTGTTTTTACTTTAGTTTGATTGCTTTGTTTTTGCTGAAGATCAGCAAAAGCACGTATCTATTTCTCACTTACTGACATAGTGCTGGGTTCCAAAGAAGTGAGTCACTAGGTGAACACGTGCATTATGTGAAAATGGAAGATAACATATAAGATCACAAAATGGGCATGACGACATCAGTCTGTCACAGTCACATCATCGACAGTCATGGCCCACCCAGGCTGACACATTACCTGAGCCATCACCGCCAAGGTAATCTCATCTCACAGCAGGGTATTCACAGCTGCCAGACATGCCTTGTTCATGTGTAAAATAAAGTGTAGATTTTTTTCACTACTGTTATAAATATGCATGTCAGATAATGAGATACTTGATAAGTAAGGAGCAGGCAAAATTTTAGTTCAGTACTACAAACATAGACATCTAAGACATGCAATTGCATGAATTTGATTATGAGAGTGGAGAGCAATTGGAATGAGTTGCTAAGTGATGAGCAGTGTTTAGTTCACAAACCTGCCAATAATAATGGTGATGGTCCAGGACTGGGCAGCTCAGAGATGTGTTATTCATAAGATAATCATGAGGCAGAGACACCGCAATGACAGCATATGACACACACGTGCCTTTTAGTTCAAAATATGTGTCCCTGGCCTGATCCTGATGTTGCTCCCTGCACTATGCACACCTCAACCACAGAACTTAATCACATGGCACTGAAATGATCATTTATTTATAATCATTATAGTATGCTTCTCAAAGTCCAGACTTGGATCATATTCTGATTTATATCTGTGCCATCTAGTAGAATGTGTAACATAATGTACATGCACCAAAATATTCATTAAGTAAATTAAGTAAATGACTAAATGAAAGTCTCATTTGTCTGCCAAAATCAATTCATCTTGCTCTCTTTGAGGAGAGGGAGCGGATAGAGGAAGCTGTCAATTCTGCAAGATTATTCTCATTGCAAAGACAATTGTCTTTTGTTAACCATCTCTGTTGCCTTCACACATGACAATAGAAATCATTTTATAACTAAAAGAAACCTCAGAACAACCTTTTGTACAGAAGCACAAAGATAATGTCAGTGATTTAGATACACTGAAAACTCTACATGCACCTTCTTCTGTCTCAAAGTTCTGTTCCCTCCCCTGGCTTCTCTCGTTCCCTCAAATACAGTTCCTCTTTCCCCTGAAAACTGACAGTGCTGTGCAAGACATTAGGGAGCATGCTAAATTTTGTGACAATCTTAGGTTCAACAATTTTTCTTCTCACGTGTTTCTAATGTACTCTCATTCTCTCATATAGTCAATGTACTAGGCATGTTTGGGGGTACCTGCCTTTGGCGGTCAATGTTCTGGGTCAGCATAGCTAGGTTACAGTCCCTAGATAGTCAATCAAACATGATCTTAGGAGTTAGTGTGAAAATATTTTGCAGATATCTACAATCAACTGACTTTAAGAAAAGGAGGTTCTTCTATACTCTGAGTATACTCCTTCAATCAGTTGAAATCCTTAAGAGCAAAACAGATTTCCTTGAGAAAGAAGAATTTCTTCCTCTGAGCTACTCTATTCACTTCTGCCTGAAAATTATAGCTTGATAACCAGTTTGAAAATTTTCAGACTGGCTGGTCAATGTCCACAATCATGTAAGCTAACTCTTTGAAACAATTTGAATGCAAAAAATACAAAGAATTTTCTCTGTATATGTGTATGTCCATGTGTTTCTGTCTCTCTAGTGTATATATGAAGATGTCATCAACACTTCACGGAAAAATCGAATTAAAAGATGATGGAATTTCTTCCATGAACTTTTTGAGATGTGTGTGTGTGTGTGTGTGTGTGTATAGTATATATATCACTGCCATCAGCCCAATGCTGACTCAAAGCAACCCATTGGTGTCTGAAACTGTAACTGTTTATGAGAGTAGAAAGCCCAGTCTTTCTCCTGTGGAGTTGCTGGTGGTTCGAACTGCTGACCAGGCAGATTGCAGCCCAACACATGACCACTATACTACCAGGGCTGCATATATAGATATGCATCAGACCCATCAAACAAAAAGGACATCTTATTTGGTAGAAAGTCTTCAAAAATCAGGGAAAACCTCAATAAGATGGATTATCACAATAACTACTCCAATGCATACAAATATGCCAATAATAATGGAGATGGTGCAGGAGTGGGCAACACTGATTTGTGTTAAGCATAAGATAATCATGAGGCAGAGAAAGCTCAATGTGAACTAATAATATAAGCTCATACCCACACCACCCCCACGACAGTGCTGCTATGGCTTAGACTCAGGCCTCTGATACAAAAGCAGGCACATTTGCTCTCCAGCATCCTGATGTATGCTGGCTCGCTTCAGAGGCATAGAAAGCATTCATCTAATTTTGCTCCTTAACACTTAGAATTCTAACATTTTGGAAATCTCTAAGGGCCTTTGTGACTACTTGGGGACTGAAAATGCAAAAAAGTCAAGCTACAGGAAGTGAAAACTGGAGAGAAATATAAATAAAAGGCTTGATGATTAAAAGAGGGAGGCAGAGAACGACAGGAAATTTTCTGAATTACTTTTTGGTCCCTGATGAATTTTTCTACTCTGGTTCCACTGTGATATTCTTCACCAGGCAGCTGGAATCATTCTCCCTTCGAGCTAAGGCACTGATGACCAAATGATTCTGGCCTGGAATTATGAATATGCTTCAATGCTTCAATATCTCCTGGGGTGGTGTTCTGATTATAGAAAAAGCTAAAAAAGAAGAATCTGCTGTATATCCTCTAAGAGGACACAGCTAGCCAGTGACAGAACAGAAAGCAGATCTACAGTATGCAGTAGAGTGACCTTTGAGTATAGAACTAAAACGGATTGAGTTGGGATCTTACATTTATATGTACTCCTTCTTACAGAATATCTGGATTTGGAAGACCGCAGAAATATCAGTGCATAGTGAGAAAAATAATTTTAACCAAATCTTTATTGCTTTTAAAAAAAGAGAAAGTCCTCTTTATCTGGCAAAACAATTATTTATTCTCTCCCCATTCCTTTGAAAACTAAGAATGAAAGACAACATATTTCTATAACCTTCTGCAATTACAAAGTGCTCTTCAACATTATCTCATTTCTTATATTATAATTATCCAATGAAAGGACAGAGTTCATGTTAAAGATTTGGTAATTGATGCATTTGGAGGTTAAATGCATAGTAAAGGGAAGAGAAAATGTAAATCAAGCTCTGGTTTCAACTGAAAATGAAATCTCTGGAAGAATGAAATTAGTAATAAGAGGTCCTTTAGAAGCTAATTACAGATTTCTAAAATATAGCACCTTTCTACAAAACACACACAGCACACGGTCATTTTAAATGATCGCTGTATGACCTTATATGTGACTTCTCCCTTGTGTGCAGATCTCTGTACGGAAACTTCTCTTTTTAAACTTAAAATAATTTCATTTGGAAACCCATCTACCTGAGTATGATCTAATTGACATAACAAGGAAAATCCTATTTCCTAAATAGATTACAGCCAATGATATAGATGTTAGGATTTCAGCAAACATATTGGGATATAGAGGGGCACAATTTAATATTTTAAAAGTCACCATGGAAAAATCCTTCTCATATACATAGAATTTCTGGTTCTCTTTTTGATGTTTCTCTTAAATATATATTTAAAAAAAAGCATACATGAAAATAAGATGATTAGAAAATTTGAGGAAATTTTCTTACAAGAAAGATAAAGATAAAATAAGGAAGCATGTGTTTTAGGGGGAAAGTGAAAGAAATTTTAAAAATGCAAACAACAGATGTTTGGGGAGGAAATAAAATTAATATCTTCTGAATGAAAAGAGAATATATTATATCCATGAAGTGAAAACAGGGCACAATAAAGGATCAATATTCTTAAGACATTTAAAACATGACATGGAAACTGACAACACCATATAAGAACAACAACAAAAACCTGAAAAGTCTTCAGAAAATAGAACAAATACAAAAGTTTGGAAAACCAGTTAGAAAAGTTGGAAGATAAATCAACAGGATCCAACATCTTATAAGAATTTCAGAAATCAGAAAATGAAGGTTACAGTTAAAAATTATTATTTCAAGAAAATTATGCAAGACATATTAGAGACCCTACTACATTGATTTAAAATATTTACATCAAGTTATTCATTGTGAAGGTTTTAGACCCTTCAATAAACATGATATATTAAAGGCTTCCAGAGACACACACAAAAAAAGGGAGAAATAAAACAAACAAAAAAGAAACCACACTCAACTGAATGAGAAGATGAGTGGTGCCAGGCAAGATGATAATGGAAACTGAACAAAATGTAACAGTGCCTTTAAAACGTCTTAGTGGGATGATACCCAAATAAGATTGCTGTACCCCACTACCAGCCATATGTATGCACAGAATAACAGCATCCTCAAACACACAAGGCCTCAGAAAAATGTACCCCTGTGCAAAAAGCCTCTGAGCATCGGTGAACAGGAAATCCAATACACGGTTTTTAGGACCATGGAGACAAGAAGATGCCATGATGACAGGAGTGCAGCAGCTGGAGAGGACAGCTGGTCCAGATTGGAGAGGAAAACCAATGACCATTTAGCAAAAACCAATGACAAAAAGTGCCTACTGCTTTCAATACCAAGTCCATTCTGGAGGAGAAATTACAGATGTATTATGATTGGTAAGTAGAGAATGAATTAAATGAATCCACCACCACCCCCAATAAAAGGATCATAATGATTAAACCCAGAAAACAAGGCAAAGAAAACCCCAAAACATGTTTAAAATGAGATAGATGGTTATATTGTACTATAATTATTAGGTGTCCCAGTTAAGATTTATTTAGCCTTAATAAGGTAAAAATTATTATTGTCTTACAACTATTCAGATGGGACAGAGCTAAAACCACATTTTTCTTACTTTCAAATCAATTAGCAAAATCTGAAACTGAAGAAATAGTATCATATGCTTAATATTTAGAAATAAGAGCATAAATATCTTGAAGAAATAAAGAACTGGGAGTAATAAGACAGAAAGAGTATCTTGTTTCTAGTATCAGCCCCATATATTTACCAAAACATGTGCATGTACATATACACCATACAATTAAAGTTATATAAGAACAAGAATGAGTCATTTTTAAGGTTTATTAGCACTTTTAAAAGGATTTATATTAATTGAAGCATGATTGACTGCACATAACTACATTTGAACATTTATACACACATCTTCTATACATTATGCACATTATACACATCTATATTTTCTGTCTAGAGAAAAATGTGTGCTGCACATAGATGATTTCTCCAAGTCTAGTAATAACTAACTCTTCCTCCTCCTGAAAGTTTACTGTTCACAAATTTTACAGCATTGCTTTAAATCTTAAGTTGTAACTCAATGGGATCCA
The DNA here is from genome assembly GCF_000313985.2 of Echinops telfairi. NCBI lineage: Eukaryota > Metazoa > Chordata > Mammalia > Afrosoricida > Tenrecidae > Echinops > Echinops telfairi. The sequence continues at coordinate 3,040,327 of NW_022111306.1, forward strand.
GCTGGAAAAAAAAAAACTATAATGATTGCTCACAAAATAGTTCATGAACCATATAATTTCTTGATTGTGTGATCAATGGAATATATTGTTAAAAAATGCCATTTCCTGAAGAGAAGGTATGTGGTAGTTACATAATTTCATGTCAACTCGATAAATTGAATGAAGGGGTGGAATGTAGCCTGCCAATCAGGTCACAACCTGATTGATGCCTCCTTGTGGGCATGGCCTTCCCATAGGATTCTGGAAACTTCCTTCTTCCTCCCTGGAGGTGGGACACACTCTCTCTCTGCCTAACTTTCCCAAAGTTGAGACACCTAGAAAGCTGGGGGAGCCACATGGAGACCCACACCAGCACTGAGATGCCACCACCGCCACTGGATCCCCAAGACTTTCCAACCATCGGTCTGTGATCTTCCTGAAAAGGGCATCATTGTATATCCTGCATGAGTCTGAAGAGAAATTCATGGACTAATATTGGACATTTGGGCTAATATCAAACTTATGGACTTGATCTGGACTAGGCTGGGATGTTTTATTGATGCATAATTACTTATTGATATAAAGTTCTTTTACACATATATGAGTGTCAGTGAATTTGCTTGTCTAGTCAATCTGTTCTAACACACGGTGCTATAATAAAATGTGTACTAATGAAGGATGATTTTTAGAGTGTTTAGGCATGAAAAAATGAAGTCTTAAAATGAACCCATTTTTAAAATCCTTCTTCTGAGATAAAGGAGAGAGAAACTCAATGGGAGAAAAAAAAAATCACAAAAACACCTAGAGGTGGTTTTTGTTCTTTGGGTTTATTTTTCTCTTCTTCTTCATGAAAAGAACTAACCTGAAATTTTACCTGCTCGATAGAGTAGTTAATTATCTGTCTTGTTGCTAAGGCATTAATTGCTGAGATTATACAACATTGTGTTAGTTAATCTCCTCTGGAAAACAGAGTCCAAACAGCTTAAGACTAACCTGCATTTTCTTTTTCAAATTAACCATGTAAAACTCACTCAGTAAGCACATATTCAATCAAATAAAAGATGAAGAAAAAAGCATCTAATTCTGCCATGCCTATCAGAGATTATTACTAAAGGCATCCATGTTAAAGGTACAAATGCGTTCTAGCAAAAAGCATCCGTTCAGGTGAGTTTTTCTGCTGATGTTCTGAAAATTGCCCTGTCGTAGGTCTAGAACTATGAAGGCTTCAACTGCACTTTAGGACCTCAATTTTTTTCTTCCACATATTCTATTGACCTTTTCAAGAGTTCGCCATTATACAAGCTTTTGTTTAATGACCTCTGCATATAACAACTAACAACCACTTACTTGTTTGTCAGTTTGTCGCAGTGTGGTGGCTTGTGCGTTGCGCTGCTGCTGCTGGAAGCTATGTCGCTGGTATTTCAAATGCCAGCAGAGTCCGCCATAGGGAACAGATTTCAGCACAGATTCCAGAGTAAGAACCAATTACGAAGAGGATGAGGCTGTCCACTTGTGGGGAATTAGCCACTGGAAACCTTTGGAGAGAATCAAACATTGTCAGACACTGAAGGCCTAATGAACAGAATCAGAACGGTGTCAGAGAGAGTGCCAGAAGATAAGCACCTTGGGTTAGAAGTCTCAAAATATGGCTGAGGAAGAGCTGTCTCCTCAAAATAGAATCTACCATAGTGACATGAATAGATTAAAGCCTGTGGGAACAAAGCCTTTGCAACCTTCACTGCTGATGGTGCATGAGTCAAAATGAAAACAAATAGTTGCAAAAATCTACTAATAATGGGAACTTGCAATGTACAAGGTCAGGATTAGTGAGCTGAAGTAGACTGTATTGGCCATTTTGAATGAAAAAATCATGTATACACTATGCTGGAAATTACATAGTCCAGAGGAGTAGCCATACATTCATCATTAAAACAGATATTTCAAGCTCTATCTTGAAGTACAATGCCGTCTGTGATAAGATTATATTTCTCAACATTCAAGGAAATCAAATCAATAAGATTACTATTCAAATGTATGCACCAACCACAATAGCTAGTAATGAAGAAAATGAAGAATTCTACCAATATCTTCAGTCTGAAATTGATCAAACATGTGATCAAGATGCATTGATAATTATCAGTGATTGGAATGCAAAAGTTGGAAGCAAAGAGGAAAATGTTGGAAAATATGAATGGGTGATAAAATGAAGCAAGAGATTACATGATAGAATTTTACAAGATCAATGACTTGTTCGTAGCAAATGCATTTTTTCAGTAACACAAAAGGCAACTACACACATGGACTTATCCTGATGGAATACACAGAAATCAAAGTAACTATGGCTGTGGGAAGAGACGACGAAGAAGCTCAATATCAGCAGCTAAGACCAGGCCAGAGTGACTGTAGAAGTAACCACCAACTGCTTCATGTGTAAGTTCAAGGCAAAGCTGCAGAAAATTAGAACAAGTCCACAAGAGCCCAAAGATGACATAGATTATATCCCACCCGAATTTTAAGAACATCTCAAGAACAGCTCTGCTGCTTTGAACACTAATGACAAAAGACCTGCTGATCTGTGGGAGGACATCAGGAACATATTCTTTGAAGAAAGCACAAGGTCGTTAAAAAGAGGGAAAAAAGAAAAAACCAAAGTGGATGCCAGAAGAGACTCTGAAACTTGCTCTTAATTAGAGCAGATAAGGCAAATAGAAGAAATGGTGAAGTAAGGGGAGCTGAACAGAACATTTCAAAGAAGACAAAGGAAGATATTCTACTGGCCTTTGGTATAGATTACAACCCGATGTAAGGAAGACCAAACCCCCCACAACTAGGCCAAGTGTAACATCGTGTTAAATGGATAAAAGGTTACAGTTGCCAAGGATTTCCTCTTGCTTGGATCCACAATCGTGCTCATGGAGGCAGCACTCAAGAGATCAAATGAGGCCAGGCACTGGCTAAATCTGCTGCACAAGACCTCTTTCAAGTGTGGAAAGGGGAGGAGGTTATCTTGAGGACTAAAGTGTGCATGAACCAAGCCATGGTGTTTTCAATTACCTCCTTGTGAAAGTTAGCCATTGAATAAGGAAGACCAAAGAATAATCTGTGTGTCTGGCTGACAGTTCTGGTAAGAATGTTCAAAGCACCATGGACTGCCAAAAGGATAAACAGATCTGTCTTA
>NW_022111306.1:3044123-3057051 GCF_000313985.2 Echinops telfairi
AGGCTCACCGAGCCATTTATCCCTCCGCCCTTCAATTAACCCCACATGTGTTTATCAGCCAGGTTGGCACAATAAACTAACTACATCCATGTGAGACATGTCAATGCTTTGTTTTGTTATACATAGGGTTGTTGTGATAGAAACCGAGTGAATGGTACCTAACAGCAACACACATCAACTAAAGTAGCCCTTGCCATCAATGGTGAGATTCAAATCATTTAACAAATGGTTCACTACCCTAATTACTGTTTTAACTATTTTTTAAAAAGCAATTTGCCAAGAGATAGTTTGTTATTTCATACAGTTAATACTTAAATCAGAACAGTAAAAGTACACAACGACTTGAAGATAAACAAGTGGCCATCCAGCCAATAAGCAAGAGTCCACATGGAAGAAGCACACTAGCCTGTGTGATCATGGGGTTTTAATAGGATCTGGTATCAGACAAAAAAGACACAGAATGAAAAATCATATCGATGTGAATGAGGGGGAGTTCAGAGTGGAAACCCAAAGCCCATCTCTAGACAATGGGACATCCCTTACAGAAGGGTCACAAGGAAGATACAGGCCAGTCAGGGTGCAGTATAGCATTGATGAAACATACAACTTTCCTCTAGTTCTTTTAATGCTTCCTCCCACCCACTATCATGACTCCAATTCTACCTTACAAATCCAGCTAGACTAGAGCGTGTACACAGGTACAGATAAGAGCTGGAAATACAGAGAATCCAGGACAGATAAACCCCTCAGGACGAATAATGAGAGTAGCAATAACAGGAGAGGAAGGGGAAGGTGGGGAGGGGCAGGGGAAACCAATCACAATGATCTATGTATAAGCCCCTCCCAGGGGGACAGACAATAGAAATGTGGGTGAAGGGAGGCATCGGTCAGTGTAAGACATGAAAAAATAATAATAATTTATAAATTATCAAGAGTTCATGAAGGAGGGAGGTGGGAGTGGGAGGGGCAAAAATGAGGAGCTGATACCAAGGCCTCAAGTAGAAAGAAAATGTTTTGAGAATGATGAGGGCAACAAATGTACAAAAGTGCTTGACACAATGGATGGATGTCTGGATTGGGATATGAGCTGTATGAGCCCTCAATAAAATGACTTATTTTTAAAGAAAAGGTTTTAAATATTAATGGAAACTATTAAATAAGACCTGACAAAACAGTAAAACTGTTATTTAAGATATTCTCATTTTGTGTCTTGCCTGTTGTCCTCACGCGCAATATTCTTTGCTTTTATCCAAGCATCCTTGGCTGAGTGATTTTTCCTTAACCATGTTTTCACTTTGGAAGTAGGATCCCATTCCTTTAGAGGTAGGCAATTAGAAAATACTCATTGTGTTTGACATATTAGAAACAGATGATGTCTCTTCTCAGAACATATTATCAACATCTTTGAAAAAGCATTTTCCATTTCTGCTGAGCTTACAGGAATTGTTCTGACAATAGTTCTAACCCTTTGAATACTTTCAGGAATTACATAACCCACTCAGAATACCTCATGGGAATTTGGGGCATAGCACACAGCTGGCCCAGATGACAGAGGGTCACTCTCTGGTTGTCGGGCACCTTTCTCTTTACTTTATGTGCTTGTTTTCTGAAGTAACAAATACAAGGAAATAAAATTGTCGATTTAATCTACAGTAGAATGTGTTTTATGAAACAAACAAATATTTCAAGCATAAAAAAAACAAACTCACTGCCATTGAGTCAATGCTGACTCAATCATAGGTCAGTCTAAATTTTTATACCTATGGATGGAATAACATGACTACAGAACACACTGTTGCTCAGATAAATGATAAAAAGGAGTAAGGAATGTAAATTTGTGATTTCCACAGTTGTCTACCGTAGAAAGAATTCTGATCACAAGTGCCATTTTAACAACCAGTTCTGGGCTCAACAACAAAACAAAGGTAGCCAGTTCTGCCAAACTGGTAGAAACCAGTGTATATTGATGGTCTAAATGTACCAGGCAGTTGAATGAAAAGGATGTGACCGTCTGCTTTTTGTAAAGATTTACAACCCTGGAGACCCTGTGGGTCCGCTCTACCTTATCTGTGAGTCAAAATTGATGTAATGGAAATGGGTCTGGAATCCCTGGACATTGCAAACGGTAAAGTACTCACCTAGCCAATGGTTAGTGATTCAATAGGCTAGTGAGTGCAATTCACCTAGAATACCCCTCCACCATATAAAAACCCACTGCCATCTGGTTGATGGTCCTAGGTAGAACATAGTAGAATTGCTGTTTAAGGGTTTCAGAGACTGTAAATCTTTTCTGATCTTTCTCCCAGAGAACAGCTGATGGGTTTTACTTAATGGTATTGTGATTAGTAGGCCAATGCTTAGCCCACAGCACCACCACAGAAAATTACCGTATATACTCATGTATAAGCCAAGTTTTTCAGCACATTTTTAATGCAGTTTTTGTGGTAAAATTAGGTGTCTTGGCTGATATCTGGGTCAACTTATACTAGAGTATATAAGGTAACTCACCCAGGGGAGCCTTGAAGGACAGGCCTAAAGAGCTGCTTCTCAAAAGCCACAGCATAAAAACCCTATAGGGCAGTCATGCTCTGCACACATGGGGTGGCCATGCGTCAGACCCAACTGGAAGGCAGCTCACACCAACAGCATTCACTACTGTGGCCCAGCCTATGCGAAACCCACAAAGAGACACGTTTTCTCTGTCCTTCAAAAGGTCTCAATCTAATAAGGAAGAAAAAAGCAAGCCCATAACTGCATGAATGTGATATATTGATATAATGGAACTTTGCTACTATTTTTAAGAATAAATTACGGGTAAATATAACAACATGAATAAATGTGGCTAATGTAACACATTAACAGAACAAGTAAATTGCAAGAGATTAACACAGAATGATTCCATTTATATAAGATGTTAAGTATCTTCAAAACTGAACAATCTATTGTTTAGGGATACAGACATAAGTGATAAAATTATAAAGAAAAACAAGAGAGTGATAAACACCAAATTCAGAGTAGTGATTTATTCTCAGGAACCCCCAAACTCTTTAAAATCTCCCCACTGTGTTTTCCTCCCAGTCAACAGTCTACAATGACTGTCCACTGAATCTCAAACATTTCTTCTGCTTTAGTCAGAGAAGTCCTCATGGTCCAAAGTAGTAGCGATTTTCCATTTACAAGTTTAATAAAGGTTATCTAATTTATGATGTTTATACTATCCATATGTTTTACAAATTTTATCCCATACACTATTTAAAAGTAGCCATAAGGTGTTGTTGTTGTTTTTAATGGCATTTTCAGGAAGCTATATGGAACTTGGGTATTCATAAGACCTTCAGTAGATGACCTGTTCTGCGGAGTAGAAAGTTTTCACCAATTGATGGTATCTTACTTCTCTTTAATGCTCCCACATCCTTCTGCCTCTTCCACCTTGTCTCAAATTGCCCCAAAGCCGCTCTTTCCTCCCGAGATGCCACATTGTGGATTACTCAAGGAGCTGCCGCCTCTTCTTGAGTGAAATAAAGTCTCTCTGAAAATTGTGTGGTCACCCTGAGTGCCTTAAAAAACATGCTGAGCTAGAAAAGTACACTGACCACCAGAAAGTTTAGTGATAATCATTTTGGGCTCAAAGAGCCAGCTATTTCTATATGCAGAATATAAATTAATACACATTGATGTCATTAACAACTTTTTTGGATAAAAGTGTGTGTGTGTGTGTGTGTGTGTGTGTGTGTGTGTGTCGATCTAGCAGTCAAATATATCTTCCAGATGTGTGAAGGAGGTCCAGCTCAAGCCAACTGGTAGCATTCCTAACACAAAAAAGCAAGCAAACCTGAAAGTTTCCATATAATAAAGATTTAAATTGACTTAAAGCAAAATTGTAAAGTGGGCAGTGTTTCAGAGTGTTGGCAAATGCCAAAAGTCTGGCACCCTCCCTCCAAGTCCTTGTGTCAGCAGCAAAATCTCCCAAAATATCATTGTAGCGTGTCTCTCTGAACTTAGAATCCATAATAACTACCTCAGATTGCTGATGCAGTTAGAAAAATCTCTTCCTTTTCCCCAGTTGGCAATCCATAATGCTGTCTGCACGCATGGTCCATGTTGTTCCTCACCTGAAGGTCCTCTACTCTCATGCCTTGCAGACCTTTGCTCCAGTCTGCCTCCTAAACGCAGGTTCTCTGAGAACCTCACCTAGGCTGACGTTCTCAGCAGCCTCACGCTAGTCGATCACAGCAGATTTGGATTCACGGTGATCACATGTGTTGCACAGTAATACTATGAGCCAAAAGATTTCTAAGGCTGTGACCCTTAGGAACAACTTTCTTCTGAGGTACTTTTCTTTTTCTTTTTTTAGTATTATCTTAGTGAATTTTTAAAAATTCATTTTATTGGGGGCTCCTACAGCTCTTATCACAATCCAGACATCCATCCACTGTGTCAAGCACATATGTACATATATTGCCATCAATATTTTCAAAACATTTGCTTTCTACCGAATCCTTGGTATCAGCTCCTCATTTTTTCCCTCCCTCCCACACCCTTCCTCCCTCATAAACCCTTGATAATTTATAAATTATTTTCATGTCTTACACTGACCAGTGTCTCCCTTCACCCACTTTTCTGTTGTCCATGCCCCTGGGAGGGGGTTGTATGTAGATCCTTGTGGTCAGTTCCCCCTGTCTCCCCCCACTTTCCCTTTACCCTCCTGGTATCACTTCTCTCATTATTGGTCCTGAGGGGTTTATCTGTCCTGGATTCCCTGTGTTTCCAGCTCTTATCTGTACCCGTGTACATGGTCTGGTCTACCCGGATTTGTAAGGTAGAATTGGGGTCATGATAGTGGCGGGGAGGAAGCCTGAGGTACTTTGAGATAGGTTCAAACTGCCAACCTCTTTGTCCGTACTCCAGTTCTTAGCCATTTGTGACACCCAGAGACTCCTTTCATCTAATAGCCTTTATCCACTGACACGAATACATATCAAAAGCTGTGTATTTAAATATCCTTTATTCATGCCCCTAGAGCATCAATTCTGTTGTATCCTGTTCTTCACTTTGTGTGTTCCACCTACTCTTCAGTGTTCTCAAGTAATTCTTGCTGAAATGTACTTATTTGTTGGCTGATTGTAGCGTGAGTGGATATTCATGAAGTTTTAGAGTGGATCACTTTCCTTCTCCTCAATATTCTATCTCTTTAGGTATCTCCAAACCCATGGCCATCCAGTGCATTCTGACTCCTTTAAGAGAGAGTAGATCTGCCTCTGTGGGGTAATAACTCTTTAAGGGAGTAGAGAGCCTCATCTATCACCTGAGGAACAGCTACTGGTTTTGAATTGCTAATATTTCAGTTACCAGCCCGGCCTGTAACCCACTACACTACTGTGGTTGTTGGTTTTTCCTCCATGTAGATGGATCTTATTATTACTGCTGCTCACAAAGTAGCCCAGATTTGATGCCTTGAAGCAATACTTAATTTGACTATGATCATAGATTCTGTAGGTGAAAAGTTAAGGAAGTGCTCAGTTGAAAGGTTCTTACTCGGAGTCTCTCATGAATTCAGATTTGGGGGATTCTGTCACTCATTAGGCAGGCAAGTTTGGCAAATTTTGCATTTCTGTTTCCTTTGCCACGAAATGGAAATATTGATAGCCACCTCACCGGTTGCTGGAAATGAAGATCACCCAAATGAGAACCAGAAACACTATTAATTCAAAATGGACAAGGGAGCCAATTGCCATCATTTTCATTTGAAAGAGACACAAAGTAAGCAGGGGAGCAGGAAAGCTTTAAACCGGCCCCAAACAAAAACCCTGAACTCCTGGCCATCAAGTTGATTCTGATGCACAGAGATCCAAGCGTAGGGGCGGGAGGGACAGGATTACATATTCCCTAATTTGAGGCTGTTGCCAGGAGGAAGTTAGAGCAGGCTAACTAGAAATGAGGGATCCCATGTGATTGATTAAGGAGCATCTTTGGCTCTTTCCAGTTGGTCCTAAATTGGGGGGGGGGGGGAATGGGGACAAAAGTTAGTAAGCAGCAGTGTAAACCTAACCATGGGGAGGTAATTGTGACAGAGTTTGTGTTTTGTTTCCTGGATTGGATGCAGCAGATTGTGGGGTAACGCTCCATTTTATGGTATGACCCTTTTCCATCTGTGTATACAACATTCACAAGGGTGCCATTGTAGCATGAATGTAGCCTAAGGTCATCCTAAGAGTGGTTTTTGTGCTGGCAGTTATGATTTAGTACAAATCATTATTATTAAGCTATTACTACCAATCATGTACACAGAATTGTGTCAAATGTTAGAAATAAAAACATACATAAAATAGAGGTACTGTTTATTTTCAGGTTGTTATCATCTAGGAGGAGAGGCAAGATGAACTTCTAAATTTTTGGTAGAAACAATTTCATATGTATTCACCTAGATTCTATAAAAATACAAAAAGAGACGTTACACTGCTGATAATGAAAGGGAGTAGCTCAAGTGAGTCTTCAAAAGGAAATTTGAAGTTCAAAAGAATGAGGACATTTCAAATAGAAAACAAGGCCAAGGTTTTCACATCAAACACACACTGACACACACACGTCTATATGCATTTTACCTGACCTTTCCAGAAAATAGGGAGCATAGGCCATTTAGCGAATTTCCTGAAGTAAGAATTCCACTCACCATGCCATCCAGTACATTTCCAAAGACAGAAAACATAGTTTGTTACAAGGCAGTCCATTGTTTTTAATAGCTCTAGTTGTTAGAAAAGATCCCTAGGAAACACAAAAACTGAGTGTCCCACTACTAGTCAAAAGGCTGATGATTTAAACCCACCAAGAGGTTCCTTGGAAAAGAGGTTTAGCAATCTGCTTCCAAAATATTACAATATAACTGGGCTCTGTGGCGCAATAGATAGTGCATTGGACTCCTAACTCTTCTCAACAAGTGATTCAAAATATTACAATATGAAAACCACTGTGGAGCCACAATTTTACTTTGCACACATGCACAACAATGAGAAAGCCCTCACCTAGCCCAGCTGTCACCACAGTGAAACGCAGGGGGGCTGTTGAGGCAGGACTGATGCTTGTCACAGCTTGTCTCCGGAGCTGAGGTAGTTAGTTTATTGTGCCAACCTGGCTGATAAACACATTGGGTTAATTGAAGGGCGGAGGGATAAATGGCACAGTGTGCCTGGCCTTTCGAGTTCTTGCTCTCTGATGGTCAGACCAGGGTGCAGCTGCCTGAGCCAGTTCCCTGCTTCAGCTGGCAAGGCTCATTTCCTGCAAGACATCCCTGAGGAGAATCCGCATGGACCTACTCTGATGCAGCCCTGGGTGCTGGGGCTCCCATGTGGAGACCCCTGCCAGCACTGAGATGCTTACACTTCACTGATTCGGCTTTCCTCCTGCAGTCAGCATCATAGTGTGTGTTTTGTGAGATGGAGGAGGACTTTGTGGATTGGTATTGGACATATGGGTTAATGTTGGACTTGTGGGCTTGGGCAGCACTGGGTTGGGATATTTTCCTTGATGCGCACTTAACCTTTATATAAAACTCTCTCATATACATGAGTTTCTGTGGATTTGTTTCTCTAAAGTACCCAGACTAACATAAGAGCTCACACTCCTTGAAGTCTGAGTGGAGGGGAATCAACTTGGTGGGAACATCAAAAACAACAAATCTTTAGAAGATCTTTCTCTGAATTGAGTCAAAACCCACCATCCTCTAACTTTCAATCATTTACCCTTGGTCTGTGATCTAGTCTTTCAAAAAATAAATATCAATCTTTAAAAATGCAATGCTATTTTATTGAAACCTATATTATTTGATGCATCAAATACAATATCAGGATTGTCAATTCAACCTGTAATGATTAAAACTAACCTGTTAATACAATCTTTTTCCTTACTGAGTGTTGGAATTAAGAATAATACAAAACATGGGTTTGAAAGTAGTTTCTCAGATCTGGCAGTTTTACTTGTCTCTTGAGTTTAACTTGCTTCCATTTTGCAAGATTTACAAAATGAAATGACAAATGGCTCCCCTAAGGGCTGCTGACTGAAATTAATATTTGTGAAAATTCACTTTTAATTGTCAGTCTTATCCTTATCCTGTGGTTCCAATACCTGTGAAAGTCCTAGAGCACTCATAGGCAAGCTCCCTGCAATTAATACTTTGTGGCACGGAGATCACTCCTTGAATTAAAGCAAAGATATTATACAACAAAAATGATCCCAAAGAAACTCGGGAAAGGTTTCACAGAGATTGAAACTTTGGGAGTGAGCACAACATAAGCAGTGAACTTCTTGAATTGATATTGTTTCTGGCCAATTAGATAATAACAAAGTGAAACACTGAAGAAACATGTTTATCGGCAAAAGAATGGAATCAAGAGCCACTCTGCGGCATGTGCAAACTATACACAATATCCCAGATTGTAGCTTAATAATGAAATTAAGCTTTCATTATAAAGAAAAGAATAGTGGGTGGAAGTGTAAAATCCTAAAGACTGAAATAACAGTAAAAAAATTATATTCCATGTAACTCCAGACATGAAAAAAATGTCAAGTAGCCTTACTTTCTGTGGGCAGTCATAAACTCGTTCTGTCTTATGTATCTCAGTGCATGATTTGTTCTTCCTACAGTTCACTTAAAGTTCTTGTACGAGCTCATATCAGGTTTTTCTTGTGGATTAAAGAAAGTCAAGAGTCAGCTTGGAAGTATTTGCTGAAAATCTAACAATATAAGTACAATAGAAAGCATAGTAAAATCATTTTCTGTTGAGTTTAGTATACTTACAAGTATATGAAATGCTTAAGTCATAATATATTTTAAATCTATATTAAAAGTACACCTTGTGGAAGAAAATGTTCTCAAACTGATTATGGTAGTGATTTGTTCAACACTTCTTCATATGACCGAACGATTGAATTGTGTGATATCTGGATTGTGTCCTGATAAAATTGTTTGTACATAATTTTTAAGTAAAAGGCAGAATATGTCTAATGTACATATACAAATACAGCTTTATATAAAAGTAGAAATAATAAAGAGCATGGTATATATTACATTCTTTTTTAATATGTGTGTTATGGACCAGTTAGGATTGCCTATTTGAACACCCCAGCAAAGCTCAAACTGAAAATACTGAAGAAGAAATTCAGAACCCCAGTTGGCATATTCAAGGATTCTATTGACAAAATATTGAATGATATAGAAAACAACCAAAGAAGAGGAGAGGAATACACAGTCTTCATCCTAAAAAGAATTGGTTGGCCAACAGATGTTTACAGAGGTAGCACAGGCTCAAGAACCAATGGTACTGGAAGGTAAAAGTCCAAGCTTCCCTAGACACATTAGCAGAAAACAGGGTCCCAGGAGTTAATGGAATGCTGACTGAAATGCTTTTTTAACAACCAAATGAAACACTAGAAACACTCACTCATCGATGTCAAGAAATCTGGAAGACAGCTCCTTGGCTGGATCCATCTATGTGCCCAAAGAAAGATAACTCAACAGAAAATAGAAATGAATGCAACAATATCATTAATAACCCATGTAAGCAAATTTTTGCTGAAAATCGTTCATCACCAATCGCAATAGTACATCAACCGGAAGCTGCTAGAAGTTCAAACTGGATTCACAAGAGAATGTGGCACAAGAAATATTGTTGCAAATATCAGAGGCTCTTTGCTGAGAACAGATTACAAGTTTACTTGTGTTTTATTGACTATGCAAAGGCATTCAACTGTGTGGATCAGAGCACACTTTGTTTAGCACTGAGAAGAGTAGGAATTCCAGAACATTTAACCCATGCAGAACCTATACGTGGACCAAGATGCAGAATCAAGAACAGAACAAGAGAATATTCTGTGGTTTAAAATCATGCTTCAGGATTGTATCATTTCACTATACTTATTCAGCCTGTGTGGTAGCCAAAGAATCTAAAAAGTTGGGCTATATGAAGACCAATATAACATCAAGGTTGGAGGAAAGCTTGTTAAGAACCTTTGAAATGCAGATGACACAATCTTACTGCTAAAAATGAAGACTCGCAGCGTTTGCTGATGAAAATCCCTTCCATAGGGATTGCAATTCAATGTGAAGAAAATAAAAATCCTCACAACTGAACCAATGACAACCTCAAGATAAATGGAGAAAAGCTTTAAGGTGCCTAAGATTTCATGTTGCTTGAATCCACAATCAACGCTCAAGGAATCAGAGATGAAGAAATAAACAACGTGTTCTGTTAGGCATATCTGCTGCACGAGACAACTTTAAAATGTTGAAGAGCCAGGTTGTCAATTTCAGACTAAAGTGGGTCTGACGCCAGCTATGAGAAGCCCTGTTGGCATAGTGATGCGTGTTAGGCTGTGATCCTCAAGGTTCAAACCACCAGTGACTCTGCGGGGGGTGGGGAGGGGGATGGAGTATTCTCCTGCTTCTAATTGTTAGAACCTCGGAAACACAGAAGGCAGTTCTACCTTGTCCTATAGGATTGCTGCGTCAGCAACAATTCGAGGGCAGTGCTGCGGGAGTGATCCAAGTCATGGTATCTGCAATCACCTCATATACTGAGAATGTTGGACAATGTATAAAGATCAAGGAAGAATTAGCACATTTGAATTATGCTGCTGAAAAGAATGTTGAAAGTACCATGAATTGCCAGAAGAACAAACAAATCTGTCTTGGAAGGACAGTAAGAGTAATTCTTGGGAGCAAGCAGTGTTTCCCAAAGTGGTCATACTCTCCTCTGGGTGGGGTGTGCTGGAACGATGAGGGGTGAGGGGCTGGGACAGCAAAAGCAGATACCTACACTTTATCCTGGACTTTGAACTACAATACAAATGTTTTCAATTGTTTAGGGTAGTGATGAGTAATTAGCTTTTTTTCTGAAAAAGGGTCAGTAAGCCACATGAATTTGGGAACCTGTAAAAGCAAGGGTGGCGAGACTTTGTCTGATGTTCTTCAGATATGTTACCAAGGAAGATCAGTTCTTGGTAAAGTAATAAGACAGCAAAAAGGTGGAAAATCCTAAACGAGATGGAGTGACACATTGGTTGCAAAATGGGCTCAGGTGCAGCAGCAATTCTGAGGACGGTGCAGCGCCTGTTGGAATTTCTTTCGCTTCCACATAGCGTTGCGGACTCAGAATCAACACCTAACAACATTTGACTTTTAAGAGTTGAACCAAAACCACAATGGTGATCATTTCAAAGTCCAATTTCATTTGTGATTTCTTCTCTCTCTGTTCTACATAGAATTATTATTTATTAGGTACTGTTATATGCCAGGTTTCTCGGTAGCACAAATTGGCCTGCACTTGACTTCCATAGCTGACCTCTGTTATTGTTGTTGGATTGCCAGACCTTTCTTCCATGGTGCTTCCTGGGTGGATGCAATCTCTGACCTATAGTGAGTCCACAGGACAGGGTAAAACTGCCCCTGTGGTTTTCTGAGACTAATTCTTTACAGGCATAGAAAGGCCCCTCTTTCTCCTGAGCCTAGTGTCTTAACCATTTGGACAACCGGGTTCTCCAAAATTCATACTAAGTGTCTAAAAAACCATTACCTCTCAGAAGTGCAATGACTCTCCTGATGCCAAATATCATTCAATATTAAAATTTAATGCAAATTATTAAGTATTAAAAGCATGAATTTCTTTTGTGAGCAGAAAACATTATTATTTTTAAGTCTTTCTTAGAATATATTTGTATGTTTTACTTCCTGCCCACACATGCAAACTTTTTGAATCTTTCTCCAACAAATGTATTTTTCCAACAAAGATAGTTCCAGTAAAATATAGGAAAAGCAGGCAGCTATATTTCTATTTTCTAATTTTTATTTACCCATAATCATCTTTGTTATTTTCACCTTATAAAATGACATAACAAGAATGTTAATTTTTCCTTAGTGCAGATTGTGTTGCTGATAGCAGGGGTGGGGTTAGGTCTGAAGCACCTCTTAAAAAGCTGTTTTTAATCTTTTGCTTCCTTCACTAAACTGAATAAAGATCATCTCTAAGGCCCCTTCTGGCATTAAAATTCTGAGATTCTAAGTCTATGCCTGTATTCAATCTCAGTTACCAATTTCACTTTGATATTTTACATGTATTTGACTATCTCAACCTGCTTATTTGGCCTTGATTCACCTTTTTCATAAGCCTTTTATACAAACTAATAAAATTGAGTTATTACAACTTTAAAATCTTTCAAAGTCTGCTATTGAAACTTTCTGATGCTTAATAACACTATGTTTAGTGGCATGGAATTATATTAACTTGTCTTCTACCCTAAAATTTAGCTGTTCAATATTTCTTTCCTTTTCCTTAAAGAACAGATGTCAGAAAATTGAGATCTATGATAAGTTTTGAGTTGTGTGATTTATTGTTCACTTTTTTTTGAGGTGGGGGGAGCTCTGGTGGTGTAGTGGTTACAAGTTGGGCTGCTAACCACAATGTCTGAAGTTCAAAACCATCAACTGCAACTCAGGAGAAAGATGGAGCTTGTGTGCCTATAAAGAATTAGTCTCAGAAAACCACAAGGGCAGTTTCATCCTACCCTATTGGCTCACTATGGGTCAGAATTGACTCTGTGGCAATGAGGTTTTCTGTTTGTTTGTCTGTTTGAGGGTAGTGGGGTGACAAGTTTTATGGCAATTTCTTTGTAACTGATGCAAAGGTATACTAACATTCATGTGAGGATGTGGATCTGCAGAATTTTTATCATTTGGACATCTGCCCTTTGGATAGCAATATATCCATGCATGATCTATTTATTTTGAATTCATAAGAGGAAAGGAAATGAATATCTGCTATATAGCTTAGCTTTCTCTTTAAATCAGTGATTATCCACCTTCCTAATGCCATGACCCTTTCATACACTTCCTCATGGGGTGGTGACCCCCAACCATAAAATTATTTTCGTTGCTACTTCA
>NW_022111306.1:3058640-3076170 GCF_000313985.2 Echinops telfairi
GCTTCCCTGCTAGAGGGCCGTTGTTCAAGTCTTTAAGACCCCAGACACTATATCTTGTAATAGAAGGGCACCATTAGCTTTCTTCACCATGTTAGCTTATGCACATCTTCAGCGATCATGTTGGAAAGGTGAGCATCATGCCAGGTTATCAGAACTAAAGTGTTCTTCCATCGAGAGAGGACTTGAGTAGAGGGCCAAAGTCCATCTGCTACCTTACTACTTAACCTATAAATATATGTATATAGACCTATGTCCCTATCATTATGCATTAATATATTTACATACAAACATGCCTGTGTTTATACCTCTATAAATGTCTTTTGCCTCCTAGTTACTTCCTATATTTCCTTTTACTTTCCTCCTGTCCCAGTACCATGTTCAACCTTCATTCGGCTCTCTGTACTTCCTCTTGGCTACATTGCATTTGATGGAACCCCACCAAGCGTTTTATGCCCTCCTTGCCATCGATTTTAGATCTCTTGTTGCTCCCTTGTCCCTAGGTTTACTGGTTCCTCCTTTCATTCCCCCACCCCCACCCAACCCCTACCCCCACTCCCCCTTCCTTCCCTCCCCTGTCCCCTGCAGAACCGTTGGTCCCATTGTTTTCTCCTTGGGATTGTTTGTCTTGCTTAGCTTATCTAGATAGACATGAGCAAAAAAGAGAGAGAGAGAGAGAGAGAGAATAGCCTATGAATAGTTCCAGGTCTGTCTGCTGACTCTTAGGAATGTTTTCTGATCAGGTCTGATGCAATGCCAACCCCTGCCCCCAGAGTCCAAAGTCTATTTTCAGAATTCCTCAAGAACTTTGTTGTTTTGCTCCCCTTGCTGCTCTGTTGCACTCCCTTGGTGTTACACCCTGGTGTATGTGTGTGTGGTGGCGAAAGGGAGGCGGTGTCAGATCGAGCACAATTCCTGTGCTGTGCCTCCAGTGCTGCCCCCCCACGACGTAGTGCTGTGGCATCATGTCTCATGATGAGGCAGATCCTACCATCTTCTCTGTGCATTGGCTGCTCCAAGAGGGAATGTGGTCCTCCAAGCTTGGTGGGCCAGGAGGCTGTTCTCTCTCTCTCTCTCTCTCTCTCTCTCTCTATCTCTCTCTCCCCCTCCCACACCCCCTCTCCCTCCCCCCTCTCCCTCTCTCCTTTCCCCCTCTCTTTCCCCTCTTAGTTTGCTCCCTGTGCTCTAGGAAAGCCATTCATTCTCCCGGGCTGTATCTTGTGTGCTGCCCTCTGTAGTGCATCCTTGTGGGGAGGGGGCCAATGTGGCTGTGGCAGGGGCCGGCCGCAGACCTCTCTGTTCATTCACTGCTTCGTGCGGGTATGTTAGCCTCTAGGCTTGGCACACCAGGTTGAGGTCTAGTCCCTCTCTTCCTTTCCTGAATCCCGCACTCAGTATCCTAATCGGGGAATTTATTCCTCACTACTGAGCTCTCCATGCAAGCTGCTTACCTGGGCGCCATCTTTTTGGAAGTCTGTTTTGAAATTTGTGAGCCACGAAAAAACACTGAATAGCTTGAAATCTTTTAAAGCAAACATTTGAGTTAAATCACGTGCTAATAAAAAGTGATGGCGTTGAGGAAAGTGCCTTTGAAAGGTGTGTGCTAACAGAGCCGGAGTAAGCAAGGCAAGCTTTCCTAAACGAAGCTCTGACACCTGTGAACGGAGACGGAAATGAAGGACTGTTCAGGTAGAAGCCTCAGCTCCAAACCGACTCAGCTAGTACAACGTGGACCACCTTACAAAGACATACACCGAGCCCTGTCCCACCGCCTTGCTCAGTCATGGACTGGGCCTGCCTGAGAGAGTCACCCTGCTGCTGGGTGTGAAGCTACTGGCTGGGCTCTGGTGGAGCATCCCCTTAGGCTCTCACTCAGCTTTAGAGTCAAGACCTTGTCCTTGGACCATGCCTTTGCACATTTACAATTGACAAGATAATATATTCAGCACTTGAAGGACCCACAATCCAAACCCATGGAAGCAGGAGTCAATGGAGGAAAGAATTGGTTGCATCGGCCAATACACTGCACAAGATCTCTTGAGAGCATTGAAGAGTGAAGCTATCACTGTGGGGTGCACCTGAGCCACTCCAAGATGTCTACAATCCCTCACGTGTGTGAGAGAGCCGGACAATGAAGAATGAAGGCTGGGAAAGAACTGCTGCACTTGAATTCGAGTGTTAGTAGAGCCTATGGAACATTCCATGGCCTGCTATAGGAATGTGTCTTCATGTAAGAATGCCAAGACTTCCTCTCACGTACTTTGGACTTGTCAGGAAGAAGTCCCTGGAGAAGGACATCATGCTTGGTAATGCAGAAGGTCAGCCAAAAAAAGGAAGCTCCCCAGTCAATTAGATGGAGCGGTGCTGTGGCGGCAACCATTGGCTCACACATAGTAACCACAGTGAGAGGGCACAGGACTGGGCTGCACTTTGTTTGGCTGCGCTGACTGGACAGCATCTAACAAAAGCCATACCATGAGCAACATCAATGTTTAAAAATCTGGGCTGGAAATTGTCTCAGGTCTGATCATTCAATCCTTATTTTCTTAATCTGCTATATATCATTGTGAATGAAGGTAAATGCCTCTATAGAAAGCATGCCAGTAATATAAATAGCATTTAAATATAAATCTATTCATAACCTCATAAATGATTTTAAAGTTTTATTTAAAACACTATAGTGCCTTTGCTACAATAAAGAAATTGAAGGGAAGATAATTTGCAGAACTGGTGAAATCAAGCGAGTTGGATATTCTCGTACAAGTCTGGTAAAGGTGTAAGTCGATATTTCCTTTCCTTATGATATTTCCCATACAAATTAAAAAGTGCATATGCCATCTGATCTAATTTTTTTTTGAGGAAGCAATACAGGCATATGTACTTCCAAGCACTAGTGGCACAATGATTAAGCACAAAGCTACAATTGGGAAAATGCTGGCAATTCTAATTCACCAGCAGTTCCAGAGGAGCAAAAAGAGAGAGTCGATGACATCCAATAACAGAAGTATATTTACTTGTATATACTCATTACCACATTGGTCAAAAAATTAACTGTCCATCAACAGGTCTCATTAAATATATCACAACCTAGCCTTTCATAATGCATGCATTGTCCTTTGCCACCCCAACCAGCACACCTTTACATTTCCGCTTTCTCTGCCACATATTATTATGAAAGCGGAAGTTGTGGCCTCTGGCTCTCTTCAATACTTTTGACTCTGCATTGCCATTTCTCATTAGCTGCTGGCCACAGCCTGAAACTCCTATTTCTGACCCCTCCATAGCAAACTACTGTGTCTCTTCAGGTCCTGTGGAAAAGGTTGTTCCGGAACTTCCTACTTCCCTTTACTACTCTGACCTTTAATTCTTTGAAATGCCACCCTACTGGGCAGACTAGCCAACAGTGTGGGGTAATGAGAGCTACTCACAGAGAACATGTCTACGTGCCATTGTTTTTCCTTTAACTGGACGTGAAACTTTCACAAGAGGCTCTTCTCTCATGGCCACAGGCATTTTTTACCCTGTTTTCCAAGAAATAAATATAAATGAATAGTTACATACAAGCATGTTCATTGTTGTTGTTGGCTACCACCCACCCTGATTCAAGGTGACTCAATGAACAACAAACCCAATACTATGTGGTCCTGCACCATTCCCATAATCCATTGCAGATTACACTGTCATGATCTGTACAGTTTCCTTCGGCTAATTTTAGAAATAGATGGCCAGGCCTTTCTTCTTTGTCTGTCTTAGTCTGGAGGCTTTGCTGAGACCTGTTCAGCATCTCGGCAACATGCATACCTCCACGGGCAAGATGATTGGTCGTTTAGCATGAGCTGCATTTGGATGTTACAGAATTTGGGGCAGGGGCGGGGGCAGTAAGAAGAGAAAAACTCTTGTTTTTCTAACTAGTCTGATTCTTCTCAACCACAGAACTGAACTGCTGACAAGTTCTTTACCTGTTTTCAGCAGCACCCTTCACCACGCATGAGTCATTCATCATGGAGGGTCTTAAGGGGCTAAGGGGGCCAATCAATGATGACCCAAGGCAGATCCAGAAAGCTCTGGTAGCATAATGGGTTAAGTTTTGAGCTACTAACCATGACATCAGTGGTTTGAACCCATAGCTACTCCCCCAGGAGGATGAAGTGGGGGCTGACTTTATTCTTGTAAAGATTTAAAGTTGCAGACACCCAAAAGGCCCATTCTACTCTGTCCTCTGAATCACAATCAACTCAATGACTATGAGTTTGAGCTTAGGAAAGCAGATATTGTGTCAGAAATTCTGTGGTGCTGCTCTTATTAACAAAAGTCCAAACACTCTGACTCATGTTTTTGCCCTGAATAATGTAGTTTCAAATTAATTCTCTAGTTTTAGAATTGTCATAAAGTACTACACAGATAAATCTGTCTTAAATCCATCCTTAAACATACCCTGTACATTTCCACTACACTGTCTGGACTTAAATCCTTACCACTTCCTAAAAGGCACATCCCAATTCTTCCCCAGATAGAAGCCCCAATTTTCAAGGTAAATTCAATTGTTAGAGTTTAGCAACTTTTATAATTGCCCCTCCAGACTTCTGTAATTTCTTTTCCCTCTGAGCTTCATAAAAAAATTTTTTCTGTGGCTTTTGCATAGAGAGATAATATTTTATATTTCTTTTTATCCCTACTAATACTATACATTGGCATTCCCTGTTATTGGCCAATAGATGTGACTAACATAAATATATAGTAATATAATATATTATATACATATATATTTAGTGAAGTTCATTACCATGAATGTGTGTATTCTGATAGCTATCCATCTGACAGGAAGGAAATAAATTATAGGCCTGATGTTAACCCCATCCCTCCCACCACCTGTGATCAAGTAACCAAATAGTAAGTCCTTTCCCAAAATTTAGCAAAATTCACATAAGGAAATACTCACCTACTCATTCGACAACAACAACAACAAATTGTGGGACCTTTATATGGAAGCTCTAAGCCAATTAGATGCAGATTCTTAACTTGGCTAGTTTATAATTAGTGAAGATAATGCATGCAAGTCACATGTGATCACTTTTAATTCCCAATTACTATATGTATTTTAAAACACAACTTCTAATTAAATAGGAATGGAGATGAAATGGAGGGAGATAACATTAATGGAATGGAGAGTTTTCTCTCTCTCTCTCTCTCTCTCTCTCTCTCTGTGTGTGTGTGTGTGTGTGTGTGTGTGTGTGTAAGGAGTATTTAAAGGGTGAGTAAAAGTTGACTATGAAACATATATGGACAAATAAATTTCATGTGAAAAGAATTTCCTGGGACAGAAATTGTGGCCATGGTTTAGAAATAAAGTGACAGATGGCCTTAAAGCACATAGTGTAGTAAGAGAAAACATGTCTAGGGGAAAAACGGTGAATGTTAATGAAAGGTTCTAGACACCTGTCAAACTCTCATAATGCAGGTTACTTCTAACCACCATCATTTGTTCATTTGCATTGCACATAGGTTATCAGAACTATGAAACATCTTGAAGTCAGTGTGGAGATGGCAATGTCCCCAGCACCAGCACGAAACAATCTGAATGTAATCTAAAATTTTGTGTTTCTGGTTGCTCTCGTTTACTTTTTTTTCAAAGAGGTTCATTGTCACGTGGCACCATTGTACTGTGTGTGACTAATCTCCTCGTCCTTTCCTCTTGTCTGGAGCCTGGGGGCGAGGCATGCTAGCTCTGCACAATGATGAAGGGCAAGTGGAGAGAGAAGAAAGTGAGAACTGGCCACAGACAAGACCAAAAAAGAAGATCAATGTGAGTGAAGATGACCTACCTACAAAAATTGACAAAAAGGACCAGCTGAATAAACAAAACAGAGCCCACAATATGAACAAATGTTGTGTCTCATACATAGTGCTATGTGACAGAGAATACCATTAACTTCAAATTATATGTAAGTAAACAAGAAACTTTGAAATCCTACAGTGGCATCACTGCATGGCCTTTGGTCTTTGAAAGTCAGTGGATGAGGGAAGTGGGGAAGGAAACCTTAAAAGACCCTTGAAAGTGAAAAATCAAACTCCCCCAAAATCAAACTCACTGCCATCAAGTCCATGGAAACTCTGAGTGACCCTATAGGACAGGGTAGAACTGCCCCACGTCTGATAACCTTGAGGATCGCAGCCCGACTTGTAACCACTAGCCACCAGGGCTCCGAAACAGAGAGGACAGGGAAGAGAGGAAAAAACACACGACTGAAATGGGTGGGGGCGACTTCCTTGAAAGGGGTAAGTGCATATGAAGATATAAAACACTAGATGGTAACAGTATTTATTAGTTCAGAGAACCAGCTACAGACACGGTGCTAGAAAGTGAGCAAAATCAGAAATGGTAGGTCACAGAAGCATGGATTCTTAGGAGAATGAGCTAAATTGCAAAGTTTTGGGACTCCTTAGACATTTAGCAGTATAGAGGAAAGGGGATATATAATTGGAATGTAAAGATTTTGTTTGAAAGTGATATAAAAACATAATTCTATCCCCTCTTTGCCTCTGCCACAAACAATATCATTCATTAAAGAAATTATAATTTAAGTAGCCCAGGTGGAACAGTCAGTTACACATTGTGCTGCTAACTGCAAGGTCAGTAGTTCAAATTCAATAGCACGCCCAGGGAGAAAGATAAGTCTGTTCACTCTTATATAAATTTACAGTTTCAGAATTACCAAAGAAACAAGTCCATCGTTTCCTACAGGGTCACTGTGAGTGGAAATGGCCCTAATAGCAGTGGCTATTCTGGCAGATGAGGATGTACCTGAACATCTATTGTAAGATAGGCTCATACAACCTAGTACAACCAAGAGATAATTGGAGAAATTGGGACAACGGATGGATAATGAGTATTTAAGAGTTTTATTTGTAGACCTAAGAATAATACATGTGTGGGGACATAGCTGGAAAAAAGCATACAACCAGTATGGAATGTAAAAACAAGGGATTTTCCCATGAACTTCTTGAAGCCCTTTGAACTATAGAAAGAGTGAAAGGAATGCAAAATAGAAAATGAAGAGAGAGTAAATTAAAAGAAAGTAAAGAATATCCATGAATACGGCATGAGTAATAGCTTGGTATTAAAATACACCATTTCAACAGGTAAACTATATGATGAAAGTTTGTATTTAAAAAAGAAAAATAGGACAGGGTACTAATGAAGATTTAAATTAAAACGTCTTAAATAATAAAAGAAATATTTTCAAAAGGAGCAAAGAGCATTCCACATAGAAAATAAATGTGCAAAACAAAATATAAATCAGAATTAAAACATAAAATAATGGAACAGAATTGATACCGAACCTATAAGACACACTACTGAATATTAACGGGTTTACCTTGCCCATTAACAGGTTTACAAATTAACTCAGAGTAAACCCACTTATGCTGTAAATAAAGACATATCTAAAGCACAATAATTCCAGAAAGTCTAAATATAAAAAGACATACCTAAAATAATAACACAAAAAGAAACTCTAAGATGATAATTAAAGATGTTCCAGGCAAAATTAAAACAGTAATAAAGCATGTATTATGATCCCATCATCACACAATGTAGAACTCAGACCAGAAATTATTCATTGCAACTGAGATGATTATTTTATTATGATGTGATTAAAAAAAACCCAACTCAAATGCATTGCCATTGAACCCATTCTGACTCACAGCTTGAACACAAGCACTATGCTAACAGGGCTCCAATGGTGTGATCCCTAAGGTATTATGTCAACTTGGCTGGGCCAAAATTCTCAGCGGTTTGTTTGGCAGTTAATGAAATAGATAAGGGAGGAATGCAACACCTTTACTAAGATCACAGCACTGACACAATGATTGTTTCTTGGGGGTAGCCTGCTTGTTCACCCCCTATCTGACAGCTTGGCACACTGTGGTGGTTTCCATGTTGCTATGATGCTGGAAACTGTGTTACTAATATTTCAAATAGCAGCAGAGTCACCCTAGGTGAACAGGTTTCAACAGAACTTCCAAACTAAGAACAGACTATAAAGAAAGAATGGACTATGCACTTCTGAGGAGTTAGCTGCTGAAAACCTAATGACTCACAGCGGCATATCATCAGGTACTGAAGACCTCATGCTAGAAGCAGAGCACTGTCAGATATCTTACAGGAAGACAAGCCCCTCCACTTGGAAGGCACTGGATGTATGACTGAAGAATGGCTACCTTCTCAAAGTAGAGTCAACCATATGGTTTACTATATCTGGAATGAGGAATTCAAAAAGAATGGCATTGCCTCCATCATCAAAAAGAACATTTCAATGTCTATCTTGAAGTACAGTATTATCTGTGATAGGATAATACCAAGATGCATACAAAAAAATCCAGGCAATACAACTATTACTCAAATGTACATAAAAACCACTAAAGCTAGTGATGAAAAATCCCTTATTCATTCTTAAATTCATCAAGCATGCAGTCAAAATTCATTTATAGTTATTGGCAATTAAAATCCATAAATTGGAAACAAAGAGGAAAGTATGGTAGTTGTAAAATATAACCTTGGTGATAGAAACAAAACCGAAATGGCATGCTGAAATTTTGCAAAACCAGTAACTTACTAATTGCAAATCTCTTTTTCAACAACATAAACAACAAGTGTACACATGGATTTGTCCAGATGGAATAAATAGAAATCAAATGGACAACATCAAATTGAAGTTGAAGAAAAGTAAAACAAATCTAAGAAAGTCAAAATAAGATCTTGCTTGAATTCCACCTGAATTTCAAGAATAGATTTGACTCATTGAGCAAATGACAGAAGGTCTGATGAGCTGTGGAATGACATCAAGAACATAACACATGAGTAAGGCCAAAACATCACTAAACAGACAGGAAAGAAAGGAAAGAGCAAATTAGATTTTGATTGTAGAGTAGCTAAAACAAATGGAAGAAATTATGAAGTAAAATAATTGAACAGAAATTTTCAAAGGACACCTGGAAAAGACAAATAGAGGTATTATGATGAAATGTACAAAGACCTGACGTGAGAAAACTAAAAAGAAGGACATGCTTATATAGAACTAAAAGAACTGACTGCAAACTTCAAGCCTCCGGTGGTAATATGAAAAGATTGTGTAGGGTCATCATGAGTCAGAAGCAAACCGATGACAGTGCGTTTCCTTTGAGTTTTTGGTGGGCAACCTGCTGAATGGAGTAGAAAGCATGAAAAAGCATATAGAAGGAATACCCAGAGTCACTACACGGAGAAGAAGTAGGAATTGAAAGAAGACCAACCGAAATGTTTCAACGTGCTGGCGAAGAACTGGAAACTCTCAGACATACACCGGGAAATCTGGAAGACAGGTATCTGTCCAACTGACGGGAATACTGTTAACTTCAAATTACACGTAAGTAATGAAGAAAGCAAAATATCATTAAATCGACTTAAAACTGACTGGAAGAGATTCATATTTGTACTCATTTCAAAAAAGATAACCCCACTGAATGCTGAAATTATTTAACAATCTAAACAATGTGATGTGCAAGTAAAATTTTGCTGAATATCATTCAACAGTGGTTGCAGTAGTACGTTGATAGGGAGCTGTCAATTTCAAGCCAGATATGGAACAAGGATAGTATTGTTGACCTCTGATGGATCTTGGCTCAAAGCAGAGAATACTAGAAATATGTTTATGTGTATTAGTGTTTTACTGACTATTCTAAGGCATTCAACTCTGTGTACCATAACAAACTAACAAATTATCCTTGAGGATAATAGAAATTCCAGAATACACATACTGTTCATGCAGTGCTGTACATGGACCCAAAAGCAATTGTGCAAACAGAAGGAGGGAATACAGCCTAGTTTAATATCAGGAAGTGTGTATGTCAAGGTTCTATCCTCTCACCATAGTTCTTTAACCTATACGCTGATCAAATAATCAGAGAAGCTAGATTAGATGAAGAAAAAGGTAGCATAGGGCTTGGGGGAAGGCTTATTAACTACCTTTGATATGCAGATCAACCAACTTTGTTTGCTGACAGTGAGAGAGAAGCACTTCTGATAAAGATCAAGGACTGCAGCCTTGACTATGAATTATGACTGAACGTTAAGGACAACAATATCCTCACACCCAGACCTGCAGGTAACATCGTGATAAACAGAAAAAAGATAGAAGTCGTCAAAGAATTTTGCTTTGCTTAGATCTATAAATAAGGCTTATGGAAGCAGTAGTCAGAGATAAAATGATACACTGCATTTGGGTAAAACTGCCACACAAGATCTTTTTAAAGTGCTGAAGAGCAAGGATGTCATCTTACGGATTACAATGTGCCTGACCTAACCCATGGTACTTGCAAACATTTCATAGGAATGTGAAAGTTGGACATTGACTAAATAAGACGGTGGAAGAAACGATCTATATGAATGATGGTGCTGTCAAAGAGTATGAAAGTGCCATGGATTGCAAAAAACAAAACAAAACCAAACAGATCTGTCTTGGAAGAAGTACAGCCAGAATGCTCTTTAGAAGAGAGGATGGTGAGACGTTACTTCACTTGTCAGACAAAAGCAGTCTCTGGAAAAGGGCAGCCTACTTGGTAAAGTCCAAGGGCAGTGAAAAAGAGGAAGACCTTTAATGAGATGGATTGACATAGTAGCTGCAGCCATGGGGTCAAACATAACAATAACTGTGAGGATGGCATGGGCCATGTTTAGTTCTGTTGTACATCGAGTCACCATGGGTTGGAATTGACTCAGTGGTACTTAACAGCAACAATATGCTTCTGATAGAAATGAATGGTGTGGAAAAGCTTTTTTGCTCTTTGCTAGGTCTGGATCCTGTAAATGGTTGATTAACCTCTGGCTCTTTGGACTTGAACCAATGGCCTGACATACTGCACGCCAACTTCCAGTCACAAGCCGGACTTTCTGACTTAGAGATAATCATTTCTGCAGCCACCAGCCTGTGGTCTTTCTACAGCTCCTGGCTCATCAACTCCAACACTAGGGAAGTCAGGATGTCTCTAGCTTATTTAACCCAACAGATTTAGAACTTGGCTGGATTTAAACTTCCTCAATTCTAAAACTATATGAGTCATTTTCTTGATGTAAGTTATGTGTTGCTGGTTTTGCTTCTCTGGAGAACTCAGCTTAAGACAAATAACACATACTACATACTATAGTTTACAAGGAATATGCATGGGTTAGAAATATCTATGCACAAAAACCTCACAATAACAAAAGCAACAAAATCAGCGCCCACCCATTAAAAGCCACAACTTCAGAACAAGTAAAAAAAAAAAAAGCACAATAATAATCAAAGACTTTAGCCTTTTTTAATCAATACTGATTAATAGGAAAAAACTCAGTATACAAAAGATCTAAACAGAAAACTCAATGAAATAGAATTTATCTATCTGTATGAATCAAACACTACGATCTGCTTTTTAATGCTGGTGAAATAGTCATACAAAGAAAATCACACAGAAATATTTTATCAGTGCTAAAATTCCTGAATTTTATAGCTGTGCTAAAATTATAAAAGCAAATATATCTTTATTCATGGGAAATACTTGTATATTCTGAAATAATAAGGGACAAAGGAAATCATAAAGAATTATAGAAAATGAACAAAGGATATATAAGAAAGGATATGAAGAATACAATCAGAAAACTCAGTTTGGGTTGATGACTTTTTTTTCTCCTGTGGGTCTAATTTTTCTAGCTTTTGTGTGTGTGTTGCTGGGCTACAATTATATGCTTTGTGTAACCAACAAAAATCCAACTGGCTGAACAAGTTGATCTCCACCAGCATTTTAAAAAATGGTTCATGTTATTAGAATTGAGATTTTTAATTAAGAACATTCTTATGATTTATAATTATTATTATTATTATTAAGATCTCATCTTGATAACTAAAGGTCCTTCTAAATATTAAGAGATTTAAGACTATTTAACTTTATTTTATTTGCAATGGCAAATATACATAATTTCAAACATAAGAGAATGGCTAGCCGGCAGGTAACTTAGTTCTGATTAATTCTGTGTCTATTAAGTTAAATAATGATTCTGTATCTATGAAGTTAAATAATGATGAGAAGCAGATGTCAACCAGATATAAACTACTTTGACCTGAGGTCACTGATCACCCATGTACTCCATTACAGAAGAAAACCCTATGTGCAAAAGATGGTATAATCATCTCTATTCTCTGGTAGGTGAAAAACTATCCATCGTAAAATGTACTTTGGAAATCCAAATGACACAACAAATTGACTGATGGTTACTAAGAACAAGGCCAGCTGGTAATATGGGAGAAGGTCTTAGAGCTTCAAAACAGGAAGCGTTTCGAATGTGGTTCACAAATACAACTACTATTATTTCTAGTAATTATAGTCAAGTCTGTTCTGATTCATAGCAACTCTACAGGACAGAGTATAACTGCCCCCTAAAATTTCCCAGGCTGCAATATTTAAGGAAGCAGATTGCCACACCTTTCTCCCTCGGAGCTGCCGAAGGTTTCCAACTGTCAATATGATCAAAGAGAAAATCAACTCCACCAAATCTGGCTCTATGAAAATATCCATAAGATCTATAAGTGTCTAGCAGGTTTGCCCCCAAAAAATGAAAAAAGAGAGATAAATTACCAATATCAGAATGAAAATGGGGTCATCACTAATGATCCTATGCACATTTAAAGGACAGTACAAAAATATCCACAAATTTTATCATTGCAATAAAATTATATAATGTACCAAAACTCATATGAAAAGGAATAAATAATCTGAATAGATCTATTTTGTAATTTGTGATCAAGTCAAACTCATGGGGACCTCATGTTTGCAAAGTAAACTGTCATAGAGTATCAAAATCTTCAAAAGCAGATCAACAAACCTGTTTTCCAAGATGCTAGTGCATAGGTTTGAACCAATAAACCTTTGGTTAGTTATCCAGTGCGAAACCATTTGCTCCCCCGGGACTCCTTCCTACATGTATCAAAACATAAGACACCAGGCACAGGTGGATTCACTGGTTAACTTTAGCAAAAATTTTAAAAATAATGAATACCAATTCTCTACAATTGCTTCCAGAACTTGGAAGCAGAGAAAACACTTCCTAATTCATTCTAGGCGGTAAATATTTTTATCCTATTATCAAAATATTATCTTAATATCAAAACCACATAAATGTGTCATAAAAAGAAACACAGACCAATATCTCTCAGGATTATAGATGCAAAAACTCTTCAGGAAAATATACACTAATTGAGTCTAACACTCCATAATCAAATAGGATTTATATAAGACACAGAAGTCAAGTCTGCTTCAGTGTACAAGAATCAATCAATGAAATCATCAAAGCTCTAAAGAATAAAAACAATTTAATCCTGTCAATTGGTGCCAAAAATATTTGACAAATCTCATTCATTTAAAAAATTCACAGATATATAGGAAATTTCTTCAACTACCAAAATAAAAATCTACAACTATCTTCATGCGTAAAGATGAGAAACTGGATACTTAACTCTGAGAAATAATGCAAGTATTTCATCCCTCACTATTTCTATTCAACATCATACTGAAAGTTCTATCTAGTACAATTGAGAAAGAAGAAATAAAATTATTTTTTTTCTCACAGATGATATGATTATCTATATAGAAAACTTTAAATCATTAACATTTTTAAGTTCCTGAATCAAATAAAGAAATTTATTAAGGTCTTAGGATAGATATAACTAATATACAAAAGTCAATTGATTCCCTATACACTAGCAATGAACAATTCAGATCTTTTTTATAAAATGTGTTATTTATAACAGTACCAAAAATAATTAGGCATACACATTGATGGATAAATATATAGAAGAGATTATAGATAGGTAGTATGATAGATAGATAGATAGATGATAGATAGATAGATAGATAGAAAGAAAGAAAGAAAATTTAAGAAAGCATAACTCTTAGAAAAAATTAAAGGATGTGAAATGAAATTACTTAATATGGCTCTTCTATCCATATCTTTGTAACTGCCACCGAATGATTGAATGGGACCATGCAAATGGCCTTTGCGAAACACTTATATAAGGTATTGTTTACTTTGGGGTATATAAGTGAGCCATCTGAGAAACATGAAGAGAGAGAACCCTATGACCATGAAAATGAAGAGCCATCAGTGGAGCATGTACGAGATCCTTGTCTATAGTGGTAGAGGCAGCAGAAGTAGAGGCCACAGCATCAGGATCATGAGAGAGAAAAGAACCTGTCCTGAGCCTTGAGGCAAAGCAGATGTTGTAGTTACATACTCTGTTGTCAACTTGAGACTGTTAAGAGTGAAGGGATGGAGGTTAGCCTGTCAATCAGGTCGCAGGTTGTTGACCTCATTTAGAGGTACTAAGAAGATACATAACTCACTGGAGGCCGGACACAGACACTCTCCCTGTGAGTCATTCCTGTTGACAAGCCACCTAGAGCTACACAGATAGATCCAGAGCCCTGGAGCTGAAGGAACCACATGGAGACCCACACCAGCGCTGATATGCTTCCACCACCACTGGATCCACAAGACTTTCACTCATTGGCCTGTGATCTTCTTGCATTTGGCATCATTGCATATGTTGCATGAATCTGAAGAGGAATTTATATATTGGTATCAGACAGATGGGCTAATATTGTACTTATGAACTTCATATGGACTGGGCTGGGATGTTTTCTCAATGTTCAATTACTCTTTTATATAAAGCTCTTTCTTAAACACATATGAGTGTCTATGAATTTGTCTCTCTAGTCAACCCAGACTAACACAGCATAGGAGCAACAGAAAATCTTCCTTGCACACAGAACGAAGCAGAGGCCAAGGAACCCTGTGACTGAAAGGTCAAGGAAAAGAGAGAGACATACCTGCCAGTATAACTGAGAACAGGTATAGGAGACAAATGAAGTGTATCCTTAACATTTTATAACCTATTGGTGGTGGTATTTAGGTGCCATCGAGTTGGTTCAAAATCAGAGCAACCCTGTATACAACAGAACAAAATACTGCTCATTCCTCTTCCATCCTCACAATTGTTCTTATTGTTGGAGCCACTGAGTCAATCCATCTCATTGAGGGCCTTCCTCTTTTGGGCTGACCCTCCACTTTACCAAGGCTGATGTCCTTCTCCAGAGACTGGTCTCTCCTACAGTATGTCCAAAGTACGTGAAACAAAGTCTCTCCATCCTTGCCTCTAAGGATGTTAGTCTCCTTAATAGACCCCATAATTGTGAGCACTGCCTTTGAGTTCTCTGTGGCCATTACAACAAATTCTCAAACTCAGCAGAGAACTAGAATAGCACGGGAGGATGTCAGAACAGGGTAAAGAAGGATGGAGATGGGAGCAATTTTGGCCTCTGTCTTGTGGCAGCCAGCCTTGGGCCGGTGTGGAGTTGGATTCCCCTTCTCCTTTGTGTAGCCAGAGAAGCTCAGATGTGGGCCCTACCCATTTCTTCAATACATAAATAAGTGGATAGATTCTGTGAACAGTGGGAAAATGTTCATAAATTGGAAAAAGGCCTTCTATTTTGAATTGATTTAGATCAATTCCATTCCAATCTATGCCAGCAACTTATTTTGTAAGTATTGACAAATGGACTTTCAAGGTTATATGGAAAATAGAAGGATCTAGAATAGCCAACACATAATGAACATTAACAACAAAACTAGAGGACTCACACTATCGGATTTCAAGGCTTAACTCTAACACTGCCAGACAGTTTTATTGGTAAATAAATGGACCTTTAAATCAATGAAACAAACCAGAGATTCCATAAATAAACACACACAAATATAGTTAATCTTAGGGGGAAAAGGTAAAGGCTATTCAATGGGAAATAAATAATCTTTTCAACAGATGGTTGGACTGGTTAAATGTCTATATGAAAAATAACAAACAAAACAAAAACCACACACAATTTAGACCTTTCACAAAAATTAAGAGGAAAAATTTTGTAAAACCAACTATAAAATACAAAACAATAAAACTTCTAGAAGAAAATCAAGAACAAAATCTAGATGACCTCATGTTTGGTCATAGCTTTCTGGGTAGAACAGTGAAAGAAATTCATGAAACAAATAAACTGATGAATTTTTAAAACTTCTTTCTTAGATTTTTATTATTAAACTTTCTTAAAATTAAGAATGTATAAAAAGAAACCATCTGATGCAAATAGCACCTGTGTTGAAAGACATCTCCCCACCAGCCCCACCCTGCCCAGCCTTTCATATGCCTTTAAGGGCCACAAGGGGTAGGGGAGAAAACAGGTCCTGTTCACTACTTAACAGAGGGAAGAGATTCATCTACTCATCTACTCTGGATCAGGATACCAGTTAGACTTGGAACTACTTGTATGGACTTTCGCTTCTTTTTTGGGGTGGTGGTGGTGATGTTTATCTATATAAGACAGGCAGGATAAGCAACCCCAAGCCGACAGTGACAAAATCGATGGTTGTGGGGAGGGGGGACAGTCAGGCACAGGAAGGGAGGCGGCAGTGGGGAGGTGAGCAATAAGCCAATGACTACAGGAACAGGGGAAGAGCAAGGGTTCTAAAATTGATGGTGAGGAGGGTGTAATGTTCCTTGTAGTGCTTGATCCATCGAAATGTATCTAAGAGGGATTACTGAGAGGTGACAAAAGGACAAACATGATAGTGGAGCAGGAGGAGAGAAAAAAGAATAAGAGGACAGAAAAAGAAAGTAAAAATTATATATATATATGTATAAATATAGATATGTAAATGTAGGTGGATCTGTGTGTATATATGTAAATACAACAAGGAAGCAGATGGACTTTGGATCTCTACTTAACTCTTACCTCAGTACAAGAACGGTTTGTTCTAATAATGTAGCACTGCACAATACTCACCTTCTCAACACGATCACTGAAGAAAAAAATGGGTGCATAAGCAAATGTGAAGAAAGCTGATGGTGCCCAGCTATTAAAAGATATAGCATCTGGTGTCTTAAAGACTTTAAATTAAACAAGTGACCATCTAGCACAAAGTCCATATGGAAGAAGCCTACCAGCCTGTGGTATCAATGGAGTTCAGAACAGGTATCAGAAGTTCAAAAACAACAATCAAATTGATGAGAAAGAAAGTGGACAAAGAGGAAATTCAACACCCACCTGCAAGATAATTGGGCAATCCTTCACAGAAGGGCTACATGGACTGGAGTGTGGTGTAGCACTGATGAACCATATAACTATCCTCTAGTTCTTTAATATTTCCTCCCCTCACTACTATGGTCTTTTTTTTTTTACCTCATTAATCTTGTTAGACCTGCATATGTTCGTTTGTATAATTAAGATTGTGTGATGCATGAAAGCCAAGATAGATAACTGTTCAGAAACAGTAACGGGAGTAATGATTCCCTGAGGATACAGGAAGAGAAGGGGGAGAAGAAGGAGAGCTAATAGCAAGGATGACTGTATAACTCGGGGAAGCAAATAACAGAACCGTAGGTGAATGGATAGATTGGATGGGGTAAGATACAAGGGGGGG
>NW_022111306.1:3076621-3078433 GCF_000313985.2 Echinops telfairi
TCAGGAAGAAGACTAGTGACCAACTTCTGAATATTCTGTCAATAAAAATTCTGTGGTGCACTGGTCTGCTCTCAGACAAATGGAGTCACCAAGAGTCAGAATCAACTCAGCAGCAAAGTTTTATCAAATATTCCTAATGTCATCAAATCAGATACAAATGATATTCTCGCTGATCATATAAATAGCTTTCTGGCTCAAGTTTTAAATTACTTGAGAGATAAAGCAAACAACAAAAAATACAAAAAGATAGGTGGATGTAGTTCAGAATATCCAATTTATTAGTAGTATAGTAAAATCTTGGTCGTAGGTCAGAGCTTATGTGTGTTAGATGGACTTCCCAACACTAAAACCCCAAATTAAGCACAGGCAGCACTAGTGTGGTGCAATGAATTACATAACATTGTTCTTCTAGCCACAATCTTCGTAACTCCCACCAAATGATTGGGTGAGACTATACAAATGAAATACTTGTGGCCCACTAAGGGCATTGGCAGACTCACTAATAAATAAGGTGAATACACCATTGGGGGGGTGAGATCATGCAAATAAGATGTAGGGGACCCTAACAAGGGGAATGGTCACTTTTGCTTTCCTTGTAGGCTTGAAATGAATCTTCCCAGAGGTATAAAGGAGCACTTCATGATCAAAGAAGAACAGATGGGAATGGAGAGAGTCTTTGGGCTTGGTATCCCAGAACTGAGAATTTCTCTGACTCACGAGGAAGAAAGTTGTAACCCTGGATATGGAGAGAGATGACCAAAAAAGCAACAACAGAGACCAGTAGGAGACGGGCAGGAAACACATAGGAAATGGTGTGATGGGCTTCCTGGACCATGGAGCAAGAAAGTTGAGCACCTTTGGGCAGGAGGGTTGCTGGCTGAGCAGAGTGCCCCTGGGAACTAGGTGGGGCTTAGTGTGCATGCCCATAGAGCAAGAATTGAGTACATCAAGGCTGAAGTTTTCTGGCAGATTGGAGTACCTCTGTGAAGTTGTCTGCAGAGATAAAAGAGCTTTGTAAAACATGAGAGTAGGGCAGAGGCAAGGCCAAGGGAACAAGAGACCAAGGGATAAAGAGAGACTTGATTGAAGACATGTCTAAGAATAGGCTGTTCCTATGGAAGAATTGGATCCTGAGATTCCTGAACCTGAATTGTAACTTTTTTTCCCTAATAAATCCCACAATAGTCAGTATGGATTGTAAGTTCTGGGTGGCCATTGCAATGAATTATCAAACCTATCAGAGAACTAGAGGGTGTCATGGAAGGGGAAGTTGATATCAGAATATCAGACTTGGTTTTAGAAAGAAGGTTGGAAGATAGAGGAATGCCTGTCTACCATCTCCTAAGAATCAGCCTTGGGCTGTTAATATAAATAATGACTCTCTCCTTTCCTTCATAAGGAGGTCAGATACCATCATAATGACATTTTTACAACTGAACAATTTTATCCCTCCACCATAGAGTCCCTCTCCTTAAACACCCACCATAAAATCATGAAATGTTGGTATTTCTTCTGATAGCAGCCTCCCAATATTAGGAATGAAGGTGGGATGAGAAACTCATGCCCCATTTTTCACTTAAACATCAACATTCACAAAATAAGGAAGGAAGGAGTGAAAGTGGATAAATGGAGAGGGTGGCAAAAAATCTCCAAGAGGCTTTTTTGGAGAAGCTGACATTTCAGAAAGGGCAGGGACTGGGCCTGCCTCATTTTTTGCCGTCGTGTTTTAACACGAACAACACTTCCTACCACTTAGTAAATCACAATACGTTAGTTGACTGCTGATAACAGGAAATAAAAATTATAGACTTA
>NW_022111306.1:3079321-3080150 GCF_000313985.2 Echinops telfairi
TGAGGTAATCATTTAGGCAAAGAATTTCTTCCAAGAAAAATATATCACTAGAGAATAATATCACTTACGCAGAGAAAGTGGCACTCAGTTCAGTCTAAAGCAGAGAGTAACCCACTATCCCTTTGCCTACTGCCAATAAGCTTTATCTAGCCAAAAGAAAAAAAAAATTTTTTTTAAGCTACCTTTGGCTCAAGTAAAGCCCAAACACTTCTGCAGGACTCCCATACTCCCAGTTTCAAATGAAAGATTTAAGCAATTCAGAAAATATAATTAAACCTATCTTTGTCTTTCATCTGTTGGGCACAAACAAGAATACAAAGGCATATACAAAAGAAAAGGAATTGGAAATAAAAATGTTTCCATTACACTGTCTAAATGATATTCCTTTATTTGTTTAAATTATATGACAAATCCCCCAATTATTAGGCCTAGGCTGGAAAAGGAGAGAGTAATCTTCACATTTCCTGCAAAGCTGTCAGAATATAATTAAGCATGAGAAGTGTTTGCTTGCAGGCCCTGGGAGGGGACTGGGTGCAGAGAGACTTCTATTGGGAACTCATCTCTGACTTTGGAAGTATTTGGTCATTTGTCAGTTAAATTTTAGTTAAAATATCTATTTGAGCTTACTGGTGCTGCTATAACAGAAATACCACAAATGTAGCTTTAAGGAACAAAAACCTATCTTCTCAAGTTTAGGAGGCTAGAAGTTCAAATATAGGGCACAGGCTCTTAAAAAAGGTTCACATTCACCGGCGTGGAATAGGGAACCAGTGGAGAGGTCTGGGGGGCTGGCCACAATCCCAACTGCTAAGTGGACACCTGCCCCTCC
>NW_022111306.1:3081929-3083406 GCF_000313985.2 Echinops telfairi
AAAAAAGGTTCACATTCTTGATCAGTTAAGAGAAGAATCCCTGTGGTCTCCATTTCTGGCCCTGGGACCCTTGACTCTTTTCAAGATATTTCTTGTTTCTGTGCCTGATCTGTTGTTTTCCACATCAAGTATTATTAGTTTAAGACAGACTTACAATTCAATACCCCCATTACTGTGACAAAGAAATCCTTAGCCTCAAATGCAGTTAAATTCACAGTACAGGGGACTTACAAAACATTTTTTTTGTAGTTGGAACTCTATATCGGTGGCACCAACAACACAGCCATGGGAACCAGCTCATTGACATAAATTACTCCGTGAAGTGTTGTCGTTAGGTGACCTCGACTAGCGGCTTTACCGTTTGCCTATGTGAATAGGGTAAAGACTGAAGAAAGTTAGATAAATGTGATATTGGGCTTTCTGCATCAATTAATTCATTATTGTTATTGCCTATATGATTTTTAAATAATTTTTATTAAAAGCAAATATTAGTTCTTTATAATTTAGAAGTATTTGAACTTAAAGTAGTAAACCTTCAGTAAACTTTCAGCAGTCATCTGAAGAATTTCTAACATTATGTTGGATAGATGATGATCCAGTACTAAAAACTTTTAAGGGAAAAAATGGCTTCCAAATCTCTAAACTTATCAATTTAAGGTTCCCAAGATACATGCTATGTCCCTAAAATATCCAGCCAATAACTACATCCTGAACTATATTAGTAATTGAATGGAACTCTCTTTTCAAGCCAACTTGTCTGCAATGTTTACACTAAAAAAGGGTGAACCGTGATCTGGGAGATCAGCTTGAGTGCGAGACACAAGGTTGGGATTCGGTCACAGATGAAGGTAATGTCATAGGCTAGCAACCCTCGTATTCTTCCCACTCACTTCGGTCCCTAATAAGGTTATAATCTCAGGCTTCCTAGGCTGTCAAGCTTCCATTTTCGTCTCCTCAGCAGGCTGGAGCTTCAACAATCCTTTGCATGTGCTCAGTCAGATCTGCCAATAAATATGTGGCAGCTTTTAATCCCATATACACTTTTAATAATAAACCATACACATGACTGGTAGATTTTTAGGTTAAATGGTGCATCCAGATGCTGTCCAAGCATCACAGTCTTAACCCCGTCTCCACTTCTTTTTTTTTTCTTTAATCATTTTATTAGGGGCTCATACAACTCTTATCACAATCCATACATACAATTGTGTAAAGCGCATTTTTACATTCATTGCCCTCATCATTCTCAAAACATTTCCTCTCTACTTAAGGCCCCGGGATTAGGTACTGATTTATCCCCTCCCTCCCCGCTCCCCCTTCTCTCATGAGCCCTTGATAATTTATAAATTGTTATTTTGTCATATCTTGCCCTGTCCAACGTCTCACCTTCACCCACTTTTCAGTTGTCCATCCCCCAGGGAGGAGGTCACATATAGTTCCTTGTAATCGGTTCCCTCTTTCCTACCCACTCTCCCTC
>NW_022111306.1:3084494-3089008 GCF_000313985.2 Echinops telfairi
TTCCCTTGTCCCTGGGTTTGTTAACACCTCTTCCCTTCCCCCCAACTCCCCCTCTCCCATGTCCCCCCGGAATTTTCAGTCCCGTTGTTTTCTCCTCCAGATTGTTCATCCAGCCTACTTCTTCTCTTGGTGATTTTTCTTTAGGTCACATGCAAATGCAGGACAGTTGAGCAGCAGTGGCATAAGACAAGGCCGCACATTGTATGAAATTTACTACATAGTATATTTGAGCTTCACTTTAGGTAGGCCTAGTAATCATAATACATCCATTGCTTTGGTGATTATTAGTTGATTCTTACTTGGCCTTTAGAGACTCAAAAGAAGGAAATTTTACTCATCCCACCTGGAATCTCAGATTGTTTAAAAACTATTTTTTTAAATCATCTTCTCAAAGAGCCATGGATGAAACACCCCCTTTCAAAAATACCCCTCTTCCATTGCTCTTCTCCAGGAATACATTACAATTTTCAAAATTCTCCCAACCAATCGCGCCCCAACAACAAACTATGTTACATCTCCTTCAGGCCTTCTGCACTGTGCTGCGTCCCTCCTAACACTCACCGCCCTGTAGAACAGTACTTAGATTTCTGTTTCCCAAAAGCTGTGAATTACTTAAAGAGACAGTCTCATATTTTCAAATCCCATGCCCAAGAATACCCCCTAGTACATCGTAAGTGCTCAATAGATAGGCTTGTGAAATAAAAGAGTGAGGCAACAAAGCTTGGATTCAAACTCAGTCCCTCTGCACTTTCCCCTAGCATTCAGCTTCATGAGTGGGATGACCAATAAAAGCAGGCAGGGAGTTATGACAGCATTAATGAACACGTTGTGTCAGATTCTTTGTAGGTAGCAAGAGAAAAGAAACAATTAGCTACTTAAGTTGCAGGTGGTAACTAGTGCTTACCCAATGCTGCAGACAGATGGTCAAAACACCATAATAGGCATGAACAAATTTTGCCAAAATAGGAATGGAAAATTCCACCTTCAAAATCTGTAGAGTTTTTGTTATTTTGATAGAGGTATTTTATTCACATCAAAGGCATTTTAGGTGAAACAGAATTATAAACATGAAGCACAGAACCAAACTCCCTGCTTTGAGGTTTATAGATTTATATACTGACAAGTTAATATGGCTGAATTCTCAGGTACCTAGAAAAAATAAACTCTCATGGGAAAATTTAAATTCCAAAGCAACTGCTCTAAAAACGTTTTAAAGCTTCAATGGACCGTTTTTAGAAACATCCAATACTACTGACAGGAACATTGCTAGATGCCTAAAATTTTGTTCTATAACATTTCGCAAAATATATCTATAAAATCACCAGGAGAGGCTCCTGTAAATACAGAATACTCAGTCTCAATCAATAGCTTTTAAATCAGAATCTCATCAGCAGGTCAGATGAATAACAATATAATTTTTAGATGATTCTAATGGATTATCATGGTACTGTAGACTGGTATGGTGAATCATTC
Organism: Echinops telfairi; assembly: GCF_000313985.2. NCBI lineage: Eukaryota > Metazoa > Chordata > Mammalia > Afrosoricida > Tenrecidae > Echinops > Echinops telfairi. The sequence continues at coordinate 3,085,968 of NW_022111306.1, forward strand.
CTACAAAGTATATGTTTTTTAATTCTAATAGAAGTCCTTACATAACTGAATATACTGAATTAGACAATACCCTCTTTCCTTTGAAAATAATTTTAAAGCTCTAGATTCAGTTGTGCATATTAGGGATATGTATTTTAACTTCTAGGAATATAGTACTTATTGAACTGTAGCACCCAAAGAAGAATATATGATACCATATATCACCATGCAAACTGTGAAAATCAAAATATCAGTAGTACTCAAAGTGATCTACATACGTAATAGAATCCCAACTCAAATTACATCATAATTATTTTAATATATAAAATATAGGTAGGCTAAAGCTCTACTAAAGAGCTCTACTCTTGGGAACCCGAAGAGGTAGTCCTGTCCTATGGTGCCTCTTTGTACCTGAATCAACTCGATGGCAGTAAGTTTGGTTTGGAAAATTTTATGAAAAAAAGCCATGGCCTTAAACAACAGACAGAAACACAAGTATACATTTAGAAAGCTTTCAAAGCAAAGTAAAACAAAAATTATAACTCTAGTTTATAAAATAGTATACAACATACAAAACATTGAAGTATGCAGAAAGCATAAAAAGAAGCTAGAAAGAATGCACAGTGTCCCTGAACCAAAAAGAACTAGTCGACATCCAACCTTCTCCATAGGCAGCAAATGATCAAGCACCAAAGATACTGGAGGATGAAGTACAAGCTGCACTAAAGGCATCAGCCAAACACAAGGCTCCAGCAATTCATAGAATACCAATCAAAATGTTTCAACCAACTGATGAAGCACTGGAAATGCTTACTCCGCTATGCCGAGAAATGTGGAAGACAGCCATCTCGCCAATTGACTGGAAAAACCCCATCTTTGTATCCCTTCCAAAGAAAGGTGACCCAACAGAATCATCCAACAATATCATGAATACCACGAGGGCAAAGCTTTGCTGTAGACCATCCCAAACCGAGTGTGGTGGCACAATGACAAGGATCAGACAGGGGTCAGGCTGAATTCAGAAGAGAATGTGGAACAAGGAATATCCTTCCTGATGTCACATGGATCTTGGTTGAAAGCCGAGAGTACTTGAAAGATGTTTCTTTGTGTTTCAATGACGATGCAAAGGCATTCGACGGTGTGGTTGAATTTGTGTTGAAAGGTAAGGTGTTACTTTGGGACTAAGGAGCCCCTGATCCAAGTCACAGTATTCTCAATTGCCTCCTGTGCATGTGAAAGTTGAATAACGATAAGGACCAAAGAAAAATGGATGCATTTGAACTATGGTGCTGATGAAGAATATCCAAAGTACCATCTGTCCTGGAAGAAGTACAGCCAGAATGCTCCTTAGAAGCAAAGATGGGTAGACTTCTGTCATGTACCTGAGACATATGACCAAGATACCCATCCCTGCAGAAAGACATCATGCTTGGGAAAGTAGAGGGGCATCAAAAAAGAGGATGACCTTCAACAGGATGGATTCACACAGTGGCTGCAAGGGGCCGAGACGTGTCAATTGTAAGGGTGACACAAGACTGGGCAGTGTTCCCTACTGTTACATCTCGCGTCACTATGCGTCTAACAACAAACAATATATAGCATATAAGAGACCAAGCTCTTAAAATGAACTCATGAAAGTTCTTACATACACTGGCCAAACATCATGATAATAAATCATTTTCTTTTTAATCATAAGAGGATACCTATTCTTCAACCAACCAAGCAAAATCTGCCTAAACTGACTCTTTCCAGGAATGAAAGATGTTGTCCACATTCTTAACCTATTAGAGCTCTGTGTAAAATTGAAACCAGATGGTGCAGCACCATGATGGCCTGGTTGAACAGGGTTGTAATCTAGAAGCACTCGATTCAATCTTAAAGTAAGAGCAACAAGAAGGGCTGGGGAGCAGGACCGGGAGGCACATAAGCGAAATCACAAGGCAACTCCTTAGAGCATCCCTGTACCTGCCTTCCAGGGCTGCTCGACAAGGCAGCAGGCAGAAGTCCCGGCAAGGCCCTGAACTTACTGCAACGTTCCTACAGCTATCCAACCAAAGTCACCATAAAATAAAACCAGAATGTGTACATTTATGCTGCCTATCACTACTATGAGAAGATATCCCTATTACAGAGCCTTAACAGTTGATGTCTAGCTGATGGGTTTTATAGCATGGAGGAGGGAAGGGGTGAAAATGACCTTGGGATGGGGTTATCTTTTCTGTAGAGACAAGGCCCAGCTTCCTCCGAATACTTGCAGGTCTTGGTGTTTTTGCACCCATTGAGCAGAAAGCTTGTTCAACTTTAATTTTTCAGTCAGAATTGTGTACACTAAGTGAATTGAGACATCTATGATATTAGCTATTATTTCAGCAGTCACTCGTAGGTCTTCTTCAATTAAGGCACAAACATTTTTTTCCTCAGAATTTGATGTGGGTGGTCTGCACCTCTATCTTGCGTCTTCAACGTTATCTAGTCCCTTTGTAAAAGGAGTTCTCCATTTGTGAACTGTTGATTTCTCTGGAGGAATTGTCCCCATACACCTTTTGTAAACATCAATGATTTCACTATTCTTCCACCAAAGCTTCACCGGAATTTGATGTTTGTATTTGTCTCCATTTTCAAGTAATCTATGTTGTCCTGTGAGGGGCTCTTCTCGAGCTGACGTCTTTTCCTTCTTAGTGACTCTAACTAGATTCTATTCAGACATAACGAGTTAATACGAGTTTGACGCAAAGAAAATGTTGAAATCCATGTACATTTTTTTTCATGAATACACACTGTCCGTGAACTATTTTGAAGACTCTTTGTATGGTGTGTTTGGTCTATGTGGTCTATAATTATCAATGTGTCTGGACTCATAAAACTAAGACATTTGCATAAAATAATCATTAAAATACTTTGAAATGGCATTTAAAACTCCTAGAAATCTTTGTAAAAATATAATAATAGTTATCTTAGGGAGAAATGTGGTATTGATAAAGCTCTCAAGCCTTAAGGTGAATTATAAACACTTCTTTCACAAAAGGCAAGAATAAGCAAGATCTGTTTCTAAAGGTAAAATA
>NW_022111306.1:3089896-3096116 GCF_000313985.2 Echinops telfairi
ACAGAGGGTGGCTATGAAGCACAACCAATTTAGCAGCTCCGAACAATAACAGGAACATAGCATCTTTATGAGGATTAACTTATAGCTTATATATAATAATGTTTGACGGATAGTAAAAAGACCATGGTGTCAACCATAAAGGAAAGAGAAGTTCTAGTGCATGCTACAACATGAACGAACCTTGTCATCATTTTTATGAGTAAAGTAAATCAATGACAAAAGGACAAATATTGTATGAATTCAAGTTTATGAAACAGAGCTGTAACGAGACTAAAGCTTACGAGTTGCTAGCAGAGGCAGGAGGAAGAGGGATAAGGAAGTCTATGCTTAGGAGAAAGTGAGCTTCTGTTAAGGATCGCGCAAGAATTTGGAAAAGGGTAGTAGTGATGGGTCCATAACATGATCGACATAATTGATCAAAAATTGTTCAAGCGGAGAAAATTTTGTTATAAAGAGTTTGCCATACATGATATGCAAATATGTTTGCAGTAATGCCTCTGGAATGAATGAACTATGGGAGGGAAAAATGCTATGTGACTACAAAGTCCCTTTTACTTCTGAAGCTCCCAAACATTTTTCCTGTAAATTATACAAAATGCATCACTCTTTCTTAAAATTTTTGTTTGTGGCAGTTGAGCCAACTTCAACTTATAGGGTCTTTAGGTGACAGAATAGAGTTTTCCGTGTAATCTTGAGAGGAGCAGGCAGCCAGATGTCTCTCCTGTGGAGTCCCACCACCTAGCAGGGGGAAAGAAATTAGATGTCATGGGGCTATGGGGAAAAGCTGTGGGAAAATTAGATGTCATGGGGCTATGGGGAAAAGCTGTGGGAAAATTAGATGTCATGGGGCCATGGGGAAAAACTGTGGGAAAATTAGATGTACGGGGCTATGGGGAAAAACTGTGGGAAAATTAGATGTCATGGGGCTATGGGGAAAAACTGTGGGAAAATTAGATGTCATGGGGCTATGGGGAAAAACTGGGGCTATTGTGTTTTGTTTTCTTTTATTACATATATTAATAAAATATCCAGATTGCACTTGGTTTGAAGTGTCTAACTCTACAAATTACTTACATGTAAAAGGATTTCTCAAATGACTTGAAAACTTTCTAGAAGCAATTCTTGCTATCTGGAGTTTTGTTGTTAATATCTTCCGTCAGTACACCTTCCAAAGGAATTTCTACAACCTCCACCCAGAATTTCCACAACTCTGAATATAAGAATTCCACACACAACAGGTTGCATTCCTTATGGATGAAGTGACAGAGAAAAGTGAGAGTTAAAATCAAAATGATCCAGGTAACCTCTTTTTCTCCCTTTCTTTTTGGAAACAAATATACACAATTATTGAAGAACCTGGATCAATAAAAAGGAAATGCACATTCCAAGTGCACACTGTATGTATTTAGAATTTAATATAGAAATATGAAGAATTCTACATCCTTAATGCAAAGATACTTTATTTACAATACAAAGATAAATGACTGAATATAGTATTACTTCATCCGTTTTCCTCCTTTATTTCTAAGTGGTTTTTCAAAATGTCCTGCCTGATATGGCCGGTGACAAGAATCTGATACAGCCAAGGCAGCAGTCAGCTGGTGCACAGTGAGGGACTGAAAGCAATGAGAGGTAGGCAGGCACCAGGTCACGCAAGGACGACCAACCCAAACCACCCCACTGCCTTTGCCTATTCTAACTTCCACCACACCACAGGACAGACAGAGTAGAATGGAAGTTTCCAACGGTGGAAAGACTGCCTCTTTTTCTCCTGCAGAGCTGCTGCTGGGTTCAAATCACTAGCCTTTCTGTTAGCAGCCCAACCCTTAACCCATTACACCACTGGGACTCCTTACGCAAGGACTAGCTGGCCATAATCAGAAGTGCGGATTTCAGTAAGCTAAGAAGCCATTGGAGTATTAAGTGTGAGGAAATGGCATGATCTTTTTAATATCATTCTGCCTCAGAAGAATTCCAACCAGAATGCTCCCTGGGGACAAGGATGGCAAGACTTCGTCTCACCTACATTGGACTTGTTATGAAAAGAGCTCCGTCCCTGGAGAAGGACATCACCCTTGGGAAAGGAGTGGGGTCGTGTCAATGAGGAAGACCTTCAACAAGATGGATGGACGTCACGGCTGCTTGGATGGCCTCCAGCCTGAGAACAATTGTGAGGATGGCCCAGGCCCAGGCTCTCCTTCCTAGGATCACTGGGAGTTGGAACGACTCTGAAGCACCAAGCAACAACATCATTCTCCTTGCGGTGCTGAGAAGAGACCTACAATCAAAGACTATGTAAAGACTCTTGTTTTTATAAAGGAATTGAGCACTATAGTGCTATAAACAAATCCTCCTGTTTATACCTTTATTTCTTGATCTATCAACACTGATATTTACTGATTGCATAAAATTAAAGATAAAAACATATCCCTGCAAGGCTAGCCCTTGAGTTTTGTAAGCTATCATTTTATTACTATTTATTTACTGATTATTTTTATAACTTTAAATACATACATACATTCTTATTTCTTGTTTAACTTAATCCGATTTAATCTTCTGAGACTTTTTGGAGGAAGAGATCCATTTGCACCATAAACCTTAATAAATAGTGGCATACACCATGTTAAGCAAAAAAAGTCAAAGAGCATGCCTAATTTTTAAAAATCACCAAAAGACCAGTAAGCTGAAATAGCTGCCTTTACGCTTCCTACTATGATTATAGACACATCCTTGTGGGAGCAGACAACAAAAACGGGCAATAGGAATTTTGGATGCCTTGGAAATTTGATTAAAGAAATGCATTTATTTGTAACTAAATTTAGCTGCCAGGAGTGGGGAAAATAAAATGAAATTCAAGGAATTTTCTTCTCATGATGTGGCATACCGCTTGAGACTCTCTGAATAGGAGTATCGAGAACTATTGTTTTTCAAAAAGATTGAGAACTACATGTCATAAACCAATCCTTTCTTGCTGAGATATTATCCTCAGAATAAGACAGAGTACTAAATATTTGAATCTCTATCAATTTCCTGAACTGTGCAATACTTTCTGAAAGTACATAACTCTTGGTTTGTAAATCTCTAAGTTATATGTCAAAATTCAGAAAGATCGCCTTTTGAGTTTATTTGTATTCCAACACAGTGGAGTATAGTTTGTTGCATCCCATGAGAGCTTGCGGGTATACCCCAAAAAATGGATAACATAGTAATTCTTCCCAAATTAACACCATGAAAACACTACTGATGTTAAAAAAATATTAACAGAACTCTAGACTCTCACACCTACCATCACCAATCCCTTTGTATCTTGAAAATGTAACCAATATTTGGACTAACATAATAACCGCATCTTTGCTTTTTTCTGTTCTGGTGTGAATCGTTAAACACATTAGTATAGCTTTACCTGACATTTGAATTTCATATGTATGTATTCTTCCATGAGTAAACTCTTTGAATCAATCTCCATTTGTCATATGCAGACACATTTTTTAATTATGGTAAGATATACATAACAAAAAAGTTGCAAATTCAATCATTTCTACAGGTGCATTCAGTGACATTGACTATATCCTTCATGATGTGCAACCAGTATCACTATTGTTTCCCAAATGACCACCACCATGAACAGAAACCCATGCTTCCTAAACAATGACTGTCTTCCTCCCCCGCCCCCGCTCCTGGTAATTACTGACAATTAGTGTTTGCTATGTATTTCCTTATATCATATAAGTGAGATCAGATATTTGTCCCTTTACAACTAATTTTTCTTTCAAGGAAATGTTTTCAAGGTTTCGAAGTTCCTTCGTGTTGTGGCATGCATCCGAACTTCATTTCTCTGTGGTTGTATTACTAATATTCTGCAGTATGTGCAAGGTGGCTTCAAAACATTTGTGGGGAATTCCTTTATCTTTAATTCCATCTTCCACTAAATTGTTTAAGTCTTCTTTTATATAACAGATTTTGTTTGTCCATTCATCAGTTATTCACCTTTTAGCTACTGTGAAAAGTGGGACAATGAATATCAGTAGATAAATTCCTGTTTGCATCCCTGCGCTCACTTCTTCTGGGACTGGTATTGCTGTGTTGTGTGGTGGGTCTATATTCAAATTTTAAGGAACTGATAAACTGTTCTCTGTAGTGTTAATGCAATTTGACATTCTCATCAGCAATCGGTGAGTCATCCATGTATTTTTAATAACATACATTTACTCATAGGAGAGTTTCAAAAAGTTTGTGGAAAAAATGGAATTGAAAAGTAATGAAATTTGTTGTGTTTTTGTTTGGGCTTTGCAAACAGCACAGTGGCACACATACTATGGGCACAGTTACGTGAATCAAATTATTTTCATTTTTCTGTGTGTATATGTCTTATTTATTTGGTTGTTTATTTGTTTGTTTATATCCCACTCCACTTTCCTTCCCCCATTTTCCCAGCCTTTCCATGAATATCAAAGTCCTCTTTTTCACTTCTGTTAGTGTGAAGCCAGTCTCTTTCATTTTCCCTTTTTAGTAGGGGTCTCATACAATATTTGCCTTTGTGAGGTTGACTAACTTTGCTGAGCATAACATCTTCCAAATGTGTCCATGTCCTTAGGTGTGACCGTGTCATCACTGGTTTTGATGGATGTGTACTATGATGCCATTGTATTTAGGTACTAGCGTTTACTTATCCATTTCTCCACAGACAGGCATTTTGATTGCTACTGTAATAGAATTTTTCCACAAACGTTTTGAAGCCCCTCATACTTTTCATCAACATTTCATGGCTTAAGTCGTGCTTTGGGGCTGTGATGGGCAATTGGAAACCAGCAGCAGCAGCTCAGTAAGAGAGAGAAAGGCTGGGCTTTCTACTCCTGTAAACAGTTACACTCTCGGAGACCCACAGGGGGGCGCTGTGAGTTGATAATGACTCAATGGCAGCAAGTAATTATTTATGGGCATTTTGTCTGTGCTTTTTACTATGAGTAATAGTGATATGAACATCCTTATCATTTTTGTGAAATATATTCCTGGAAGTGAAGTTCCTAGGAGATCATATCTATATATCTATAAATAGATGATAGATAGATAGATAGATATAGAGATAGATAGACAGACATCTCTGGGAGCTAATGCCAAAATAATTCTAAGTATGTTATACTTTCCCACCTTTTTTATATGTAATCACCATCATGTGGTATAGCCAGTCTTTAATTTCAGTCATTCTAGGCTATGAATACATGTGTGACATGGGCTTCTTTTTAATTGCTATAAAATACATCTATGTAAAAACACAACATTTTGTAATTCAACATTTTTAATAAGTACAAGTGAGTGATAGGAACTCATCATATTGTGCAACCATAACCAGTGTCTACTACCATATTTTCTAGGACCACAAACAGATACTCCCTGCCTGACATTGACTATCTCTCATTTGTTTATTGACCAATTGGGTCACCTCTTTTGATGAGTACCTGTTTAGGTCTCTTGCACATTTTTTGACTGGGTTACCTTATGCATTGATGTGTGGGATTGTTTTAATATAGTCTGAATACGAATCGTTTCATATACTCTGGAAATATTGTTTGTAATCTGTGACTTGTGTTTTCCCTTTTGTAGTGCGGTCATTTGATAAACAGAAGTTCTTAATTGTGTTGTTGTCGGGTGCCCTTCAGCTGGTTTCAACTCATAGTCACCATGCGTCCAACAGAAGGAAACACGGCCAGGTCACGCGCCATCCATCTGCACAGTGGTTCTTGTGTAGACGTCTGGTGTTGCAGCTGCAATGGCAATCCATCTTCTCTGATTTTCCTCTTTTGTGCTGCCCATCTACTTTCTGAACCACGATGTCTTTTTCATAGCCAAAGTACGTGAAAGGAAGTCTCAACACGCCTTGCCTCTAAGGAGCTTTCTGGTTGTATTTCTTCCAACACAGATTTGTTTGTCTTAATTTGAACCTGATCAAATGTATCCATCTTGTTTCTTGTATGTGGTGTTAAAAGGAATTTAGCATGATTTCCTTCACATATGCATATTGAATGATGTGCCCCATATCATCTTCTCACAGTCTGCAGGGCTACCTTTATCTTAAATCAAGTGTTCATGAATTTTGAATTTCTTTGAAGAATCTACATTCTTTGATACAAACACAGAGGAGGCACAAATTGACAAATGGGATATACTGAAGATAAAACACCTGTGTACATCAAAAGAATTCACCAAGAGAGTAATAAGAGAG
>NW_022111306.1:3101013-3102392 GCF_000313985.2 Echinops telfairi
GCTAGTGAGTTAACACCTGAATCACAGCTCCCCACGACTCCTTATACTCTGTTCAATCTCTTGACATTTAAAATCATAGAGCTGGAAAAACTGCATGTCATGATTGTCTTGTTAGAGTAAAATGAAGTTAATAAGTAAAGACGTGTAAAACTCATTAGGCAGTGTCCACTATATGTCTAATGCAATACTATTTATTCAAAAAATCACTCATGTTAACTATGATTTATATGTAAGATATCTATCTTGATAAGGTGCCAGATCTCTTTTTCTTACTTAAAGACACCCTAGTAAATGAGTAAAGATAATTCTGCTTCACAGATTTTCCACTATAATTATTGCTAAGAACTATAATCATTAAGTATAATTAGCATCAAGTGGAATTCTACACAACAGTAAATGGTAGCATGATTACAGATTCAGGCTGTCTGTTACTACACAATTAAGCAAAAAAGCTCCAGCAAAATCTGTATTGTAGTTAATACATTCATAAACATACAGTATATTGCCCATAAACCTGAGGCCATAAAGTTGACATAGAAGATCAAATTCAACTATTTTTAGTTTCCTCCGGATATCAAATTCTTTTGAATTTTGGTTCTTATGAATCACATTCTTCTTTTCATAATTGTGTGATGCATTCCATTAAGTTTCACAGTGATTATAAGAACATTGAGAATAAGAGCTTACCTCCTTGATAACTTTCAGTTTACATTGAAGAATAATAGTATTCTTATTTTTTCACATTCTTCGCACAAAATAATAAATACTTCTCACACACAACACACACACACACACACACACACGAGATAACAGACAAAAATACCTCATTGAATTGTTCATTCTTTCGATTCCAAAGTCAACAATTATGTCCACCTGCCAAGATCATTGAAGCTGGACCAAAAGGAGAGAAAAATACTGAGCAAGGACTCATCCCTGCGGGGACCTCATGCGTATAGATTTCTCATCAGATGAGGACTTAAATCTAAGCTGCTGCTGTTGAGTTGGCTTCAACTCACCTCAACCCCAAATGCATCCAAGGAGAATTGCACTCAATCGTTTTTTTCAATGGCTAATCTTACAGATTGTCAGGCCTTTCTTCCAAGGCATTTGTGGATGGACAAGAATCTCCCACAGTCCACTAGCAATGGAATTCATTCACCATTTTCACCACTCAAGAACTGCACCAGTTGCCATCAAGCCCATCTGACTCATAGTGACCTCAGCCTTCTAAAAAGAATGCCAATGTCTGGGACACAAGTGGTCTGAAGGAGAAACACTGGTGTCCCTGTAAGAAATTTCATTCTTTAAATATTCACTTAGGATCACAAATGTCAGGGATCAAACCTCTGCTGTCATGCTAAATTTATTATTTCTCCCCC
>NW_022111306.1:3105773-3117777 GCF_000313985.2 Echinops telfairi
AGGGGAAATGTTTTGAGAATGATGAGGGCAATGAATGTACAAATGCGCTTTACACAATTGATGTGTGTATGGATTGTGATAAGAGTTGTATGAGCCCCTATTAGGGAAAAAAAAACTATGAGTAGCCATCTAAGCTGAGCTATTTGTCTTCGCCATTCCACAGGAGAGAAGAGTGAAGAAATGTGAAAACAAATGGATGAGTTGATGGCACAAACATCAATCTCTATGGCCCTGAGACCAGAAGAACTAGATGGTTCCTAGCTACCACTAAAAACTGCCCTAAAAGGGATCACACGAGAAAGTCCTGCATAAAATGGGAGGGAAATGTGGAACAAACTAAGAAGCATTAAAGTAAACAGAAAAGGAGACCAGCTTTATTACTCTGCTAGAAAGTGAGAGAACTCCTGGGATGATCACCCTTCATCCATCTTAAGAGAAATTATTTTCATGGCATGATTTTCAACAACAACAAAAAGTAGTCTATAAGAACAATAACATTAGGATGGTACACACACTGTAGAATCTTCAATCATTTGAGGCAAAAAGAATAGCATTTATTCAAGGACAAACTTCAGAAGCGTGAGGAAAGAAAGAGGAATGGAAGTGGGAAACCAAGGAGGAAGTGGAATAGGTCCTGTGCATTGGGGGATTGCAATCAGTGACGTGAAACACATATATATGTGTGTGACTGGTGAATAGGAAACTATAAAACGTCACCCCATTGACAATATAAACTGTTTTTTTAACGGTGAAAAGGTGGCTTGGGAGCTCAGAATAAAAAATAATAATAAATGAAAACAAGATAGAGAAATCCATAGCAAAGATGTGGGACAAACATAAGGCTGTATGCATTCATAAAGACTTAAAGTCTCAGAAACCCTAAGGCTCAGCTGTACTCTTACCTACTGGGTCCATAGAGCCTGACTCAACTTGATGGCAGTGGGGTGGGTGGTCAAAAAGAATGGTGGGGGTTGTGGGGGGCAGTGGATGGGAGCGGGCAGGGGAGGAAGGAAGGAAAAAACACCAAGCGCAATTAAAAATATATTCTCAGGAACACAATAAATAGGATTCTGCAATTCACGGGATACAACATCAAAGAATAATATCATAAAATTGAATAGAGAGATGATAGTAGCCATAAGTCATAGGTAACGAGAGCTAACAAACGCATAATTTGCATGTTTTTCTGAAGAAGAAAACTGAACAAATGTAACAAAAATGTATCTAAGTCTAAAAAAGAAGAAATAAATCCTGAAATAATAGCTTTTATTGGCAAATAAGAGAGATATATATCAGGGGAGAAATGATGCAATAATATCAGTATTGAGACATACCTTTGGAAAATTATTAAACTACAAAGATGAAGAAAGATGCAGGTATCCAGGTGTTAGGTAGTTGGGTCTGACTCATTGTAATATTATGTAAAGTAGAACAAAAACACTGCCTGGTCCTGCACCATCTGCAAAATCACCCTATGCTTGAGCCAATTGTTGTAGCCACTGTATCCATTCATCTCATTGAAAGTCTTCCTCTCTTTTTAATATTTTCTACTTTATCAAGTATGAGGTCCTTTTTCAGGAACTAGTCTCTCCTGATAGGTGAAACTCCAAAGTGAAATCAAGTCCTGTCATCCTTGGTTCTAAGAAGCCTTCTGCCTGTACTTCTTCCAAGATAGATGTATTTGTTCTTTTGGCAGTCCAAAGTACTGTCAATACTCTTCATCAATACGATCATTCAGATGCATTGATTCTTCTGTGATTTTTCTTATTTTCGGTCGTACTTTCACGTACATAGGAGTCTATGCGGCGACTGAAAATGCCATGACTTGAGTCAAGAGCACCTTGTTCCTCAAAGTGACGCCGTTGCTCTTAATACTCTAAAGAAATCTTGTGGAGCACATAAGACAAATGAAATATATTGTTTCTTGACTGCTGCTTCCATGAACATTGATTGTAGATCCGAGCAAAACGGAACGTGTTCCCCATTTATAATGATGTTACTTGTTTTAGTTGTGAGGACTTTTGTTTTTTTTACAATGAGTTGGAATCCATACTGAAGACTGTCGTCTCTCATTTTCACGTCCAAGAGTTTCAAATCCCCCTGATTCCAGCAAGCAAGGTTATGTCATCTACATATCACAAGCTGTTAATAAGCCTTCCCCAAGACTGATGCCATGCATGTTCTTCTTAATGTAACCCAGCCTTGGTGCTTATTTGTTCAGCAGACAGGTGGAATAAGTGGTGTGGGAGGATACAACTCTGACATACACCTGGTTTTAAACCACGCAGTATTGCCTTGTCCTGCTGGAAGGACCGAGCGCCTCTTGGTCCTAGTGCTATCGGAGCATAATAAAAAGTGTCCCAGAATCACTATTCTTCACAAGGCTATCATTTGTTATGCATTACAGAGTCAGATGCCTTTGCCAAGTCAATAGCACATGAATGAATATACTGCTGGCATCCAGATAGGGGGAAAAAAGTCGCATGTGGCTAGACTGGCCTCAGAAGATCTGTGGAAGTACTCATTGGTCGACCCAGTGGAATAATACAATCAAACTCTGAAAGGAGGAAAGAACATAGAACGTCCAGCCTAGTGAAATATGGATGTTTTAATTTAATTTAATTTAAAACAAAATAAGATGATGTTTTAATTTGCAGACGTATTTAGATGTATGTTGGTTAATATTCCAAAGCAAAAGTCAAAATAACAGTCATCAAGTCATTTCTAGCAGACAGTAATCCTGCCTAGGGTTCCCAAGACTGTAAGTCTTCATGGGAGCAGAGGCTCAGCTCCCTCTCACAGAGCAGCAGGTGGGTTTGAACTGGACATCTTGTGGTTAGCAGCCCAATGCCTAACCCACAGGGCTACCAGGGCTCCTTATGATTCATATTACATGGTAGGAATAATTTTAATTAAATAAAGTAAGCATTCATGATGCATAATTTAACTATCCTTAAACTGATTAATATTTAGATTATCTTCAATTTTTATCATCTCAAGAAATACTACAATAAACATCATTGAATATGTTTCATCATGTACACATGCACATTTTTCCTTAACCAGATACCTACGATCTTGAAAATTACAATTTTACATTTTTCATAAATTCTACCAAATTGTCTGCTAAACAGTCACTAATTTATGCTTCTAATATCTGTGCTCTGAGAGTCCATTTCCTCTATATCTTTACCAATACTTAATATTTACAATTTTTGTATTTGATAACTTACTACCAAAAATTTTTTTTATATCTGTTGCCCAAGAAGTTGTGTCTTTTCATGTATTTATTGCTTATTTTTATCAGTCTTATGTGAAGTGCCTATTTGTATCCTTTCTTGCATATTTTCCTAATATGCCTGTAAGATTTATAATATATATATGTAGTTAATCTTTTGGCACTTAGGTTGTCAGTATGTGTTCTCACCTGTATACTTGTATAAAGCACACTTTATAAAGTATACATGCACAAGTATAAAGTATATATTATCACTTGTACATATGTATAAATTATGCTTTATAAGATCTCTGGAAAAACAAACAAACAAACAGAAAATCAAACAATCAATTGTGTTTATTTTACCCAAGAAATAGCTAAGATCTGGATAAAGAGATGTATTAACTTATTCTAAGTCACATAGCAAAGGCCTTCATATTATTTGCAAATGCCAGCAGAAGTGTACAATAATGAAAAAGGAGTCTTTGAATTTATATTTTGTCAAAGCTCCTGGGTCAGAGTTCAATCTATGCTAAGACATGGATCCACAACTTACATGCTGTGGGCACTTGCTACAAATCAGGTCATTTTGCAAATGAGGGTAAAAATTAGTACCTCACATTTTTTATTGTTGATATGAGAATCAAATGGTACACATATGAAAGAGTTTGCACCTTTAAAGTACATATTACACAAATCCAGAGAAAACCAGGGTGATTGTTGGTTAAACATAATCACCCTCTATCCTCAAATTAAAACTATTTAAAAAAATAAGACTAGAAACTCACTGTCACCAGTTCAATTCCTACTCAGACCAAGCCTATAAGACAGAGAAATACAGACAAGCTCAAAGGCCCCGTTTCAGGACATAAGCACACTGTCAAATATAATAACAGAAGCACCAATAGTAGAAGGCAAAATAGATGGCCGGGAACCTTCTAAAAGTTAAACATTTACATGCATCAAAAGACATTATCAAACAAGAGACCCCACAGTCTGGGAATATATCTTTAGCATCAACACAATGGACAAGACACTAATCTCTAAAATTTATCAAAAACTGCAATATCTCGATAAGAAAAACCTATAATCAAATTAAAAGTGGGTAAAGAACATGAACAGACAGTTCACCAAAAATAACTTTCAAGTGGCTAACAAATATATGAAAAGATGCTGACAATCTTTAGCCATCTAGGAGATGCATATCAAAACAATGATGAGATATCACCTTACACCAATAATGACAGCCAATTAAAAACAGAAAATAACAAATCCTGGAGAGGATACAGAGAAATTGAAACACTCAGTCACTGCTGGTGGATCTATAAATGTGTACAACCATTGTGGACAGCAAACAAATGGGAATAGAAATCCCATACATTTCATAAACACCCTATCTACTCATGTATAAGCCAAGCTTGCCAACACATTTTTTTTGTGGGTTTTTGTGGTAAAATTAAGTGCCTCAGCTGATATTCGTGTTGGCTTATACTCGAGTATATACAGTACCTTAAAAAGTCAGAGCCAGAAGCCAAACAGACATATGCACTATCATGTGTGTAGCAACACTGTTCATAATAACAAGAAGTTGGAAACAGCTCAAATGCCCATTGATAGAAGAATGGATAAAGAATGCAAACAATAATTCTTTGCATTACTAATAAACTACGATAAGACCAGAAAACACCTGACGACATGGATTCACCTGGAGAGCATTATGCTGAGTGAAACTAGTCAATCACAAAAGCACGAGTATTTTATGAGATCACTACTATAAACATAAAAATCAAGACAAGGACTTGCATACCAAAGGAAACAGACTTTGATGGTTCCCAAGGGAGGGAAGACGAGGGTAAGAAGATGAAGCATGAGATGAGACGAGAAGGTTGACAGTTGACAAGTTGACAGAAGGTAGGTAGTTGGTTGAAACTATAAGAGAGGAGAGAGGGGTGGGATAAAACACAAAGGATGTGAACTGCTGAACGCAGAGCTGATGGTCTGAAATGGAAATCCCCCCACCCAATTCACAATAAAAAATCACCAGAGCAATAGATGATAGAGTTTTGTGATACATGCAGCTTCTTTTCCTTCCCTGTAATTAATCTTCCAAGATTTAACATTGCTATTAAAATAAGCCACACGTCCTTCAGCCTACTCTAAATTTCCATTAATTCTCACTGTTCACTACAATTTACTTGGTTTCAGAAGCCCTGGCAGTGCTGTGGTGGCGTGCTTGTCTGAAGTGCTTGAAAGTTCAGCGACTTAAACCCACCAGCCATTCAGTGAGAGAAAAATGTGCTGTGGGTATCAGCGTCCATCAACATCGCAGCCCAGAGAACCCTATGGGGCACTTCTCTGTTCTATCACATCATGAGTTGGAATCACCTCAGTGGGAAAGGGTTATTTGATGTGAGACATAAATAAAAATGCCCAAACTTGATTTTTACTGATAGAAAAAATGTTAGCATTGTGTCACGAATAATTCCGTTTTGAATATTCTCATGAAAACAATTATCTCAAATTACAGAAGCTGAACAGAATACTTTGTATGAGCTATAAGTGTAATTTGTGACATACTGGTAAGGCAGTTTGGCATGAAGTCTATCATAATTGATTTAAATTTTGCTTTGAAGTGATTGGAGTACTTTTTAAATACTTTTCAATTTAATCATTTCATCTTCTTGAGAAAAAATGTACAAATGAAACTTTGTTATAATAGAGTGCATGCAAGTCATCAAGCATCCTTCTACTAAAAAATTGCAAGAGGTAAATAGGACCATTAATAATGTGTCCATCACTGATGAACTGGATTGAAATTCCATTTCATATAAATCTTATTTCTTAAGACTTCAGAATAATCTTCATTAGCAAAGGCTAGGAACTTTCTTATCAGTGCTAAAATGTTACTAAAAGCCATCCAAATGCAATAACATCAAAAGGAACATTTAAATGTCAAAGGTTCTTCTTACATAATAAAATAATCAATTTCTTAAATAGTTTGCATCTCTATCAAAAACAACAACAAGAAATTCATAGACTGGATGCCAATTCATAAACAACCCTATAGGATGGGGTCAAACTGCCCCTGTGAGTTTCTGTGTCTATAACTCTATTTAGAGGAGTATAAAGTCTTATCTTTCTGCTTCAGAGCTGCTGGAGGTTTTGAACTGCTGACCTTGCAGTTAGCAGCCCAACACATAATGACTTCTCCACCAGGGTGACTATTTTCCTGAAAAGAATGCATGGTAGGGAGGAATAGCTTATTAATTGTGATTATATCCACTGTCATGGGGTCCCTTCTGATTCCTATAAGAACAGAATAGAATGGCCCCTTTGGGTTTCTAAACCTATCAATCATAAAGCCTCATCTTTATTCCTCAGAGTGGATAGTGGACTGAAACTGCCGACCTAATGGTTAATAACCCAATGTGTAACCCACTATGCCACCAGGGCTCCATTCATTGCAATTAGTGAAACAAAATTCATCTACATGCGGTTCTATTTTAGCAACACTAGAAAGATGTAAGAATTTGGAATCACAGAAATTCTAGGAGATTGTGTGCTGTTGACTAAAGAAGACAATGATCTTGCAAACATTAAATTGGAAGCATATGTAAGTGCTCCCCAGAGCATGAAGGCCTCAATTTCCTTATGAGAGATATAATTTCTCTGAAAACTTACAAATTGAACAATAAAAATAAATTTAAATATTTTTATTGATACATATGTGCTAGTGTTTACTCTGATCATAACCCTTTCCTATCAATTCATCATATTTCCCCTTCCATATAATTCTGGCCATTGTTTTGATCATGTATATTTCCATGAAGCACACACATAGGGTCGCATTTGAAAGTCAAGATAAATGACGCTACAGGTCCTTTGCAAGTGATTAAAAGTAACCACATATTTCCTGTGGAGGTGAACTGCTGTCAATACTAAAATCTCATTGAATACATAAATTGTTCATGTTGATTTGAACATCATATTTCATAGAAGGGAACACCTCTTTCCACAAAATGGTCATTTTGTTTCATATTGAACATTTCTTCATTTTTCATTTTTATCCTAGTTTTTATTTAATTACTAAAGTTCAGAAATATCTTTATAATGAAGACTGCAGGATGGTTGAGCAAGTCTCTAATAAATTAATGACTAAATAAAATAATAAAACATGCCCTAAAATATGGAGTAGAAATCTCTACTCCCTACCTCACAGTGTACAAGCTAGCAGCACAGTCTACTGTCTTCTCCCCTCCCTCAGTAAATTACTATTTAAAAAGTAAGGTATTGCACATGAAATATTGAATTTTCAACTTCCCTGTAAAAGTGTGAAATGGAGCCACTGGACATATGGAAGCAGCTTGGGCATGTCTGTTGAGGTCATGGTCTAAAAAGAAAGGGCTTGTGGCCCGATACAGTAAATCAGCGAAAGAAAACCCTGTGTATGACAGTGGTCCAATCGTGGGGATAGCGCAGGACTTGGCAGGTTTGGCTTAGTTCCTCCTGGGGTCCCCACGAGCCAGGGGCTGACCTAACAGCAGTCAACAACACAGGAACACTCCAGCTTCCAAGTCACTTAGGGAGAATAAGCCACAGACCAGTCAGACCGCCAGGTCCTTTGGGCTGCCTTCCAGGAGAACGAGGAAATGAGACCTGTGGATGTCCTCAAAACACAGAACCATCATGCATTCACTCAGTGACTGCAATCCAGGGTGGAATTCCCCAGTTGAATCTCCCAGGTCAAAACTGGGAATAAATACTGGGACAAAGAAGCACCTAAGGGGCAAAAATCCCTTACATTCTCACTTAAGAGCAAGAGAGAGTTGTATTGAAACCTATTTTCCCCTCAAGAATGGAGCCTTTTCAGGGCTTTTTCACTTACTTTTAGATTGAACATTTCCTCACAAAATTATCAACAAGCAGGAATTCCATTTGGTTCTAAATATGCAGCAATCTGTTTCCCAAGTACTTTCCATTGAACATCCTTCCATTGTTTAAATCCAGCACGTCTGGTTCCCTCTCAATCTTTGTAGCTTATGCATCATACAGTTTATATATCACCTCGTCAATGGCAGCATCATTGATCAGCCCCATCTAGAGTAGGTTTGGTTCTGTGAATCAGAATCTCAGATCTTGTTTAGTTCCCTTGATGGCATACATTACAAATCCTAATCACTTTTTGTTTTCGCCTCCTTCGTTTATTGATTCCCACTACTTCATAGTGTTGGGAAGCCACAGGCCAACGTGGTTTCCCCAGGTACCTTGCCACATCATGTGCCTGCCCCAGTAATGGTGCTAAATTACACAGCCAACTAGCTTTCCATTGCACAATTGCTACACATATTATTAAGGGGCATTAGCTACATTTTCTACATTGCATCAACATGCTAAATGGAGAACGGTACTCATTTTATAAGTCAGTCAGTTACGTAGTTGAAAGCTGACTTTCAGGAGCAGTTTCAGATTAAAGTTTAAGGCATCTCTCAGAGCGATAGTCCTGGGGTTTCCTACATCTCTGCAGCTTCTATATATTCTTTTTAAGAGACATTGAATTCTGTTCTATGATTTTCTCCCATTAGATCCCGAACTACATATTGTGGCCCAGGTCAGAACAACCAAGTGACAGCCAGGAACCCTCTAGTTCCTCTGATCTCTGGAAAGTGAGGCCAGGATTCCTCTAGGTCAGTGGTTCTCAACCTTCCTAATGGCATGACCCTTTAATACAGTTCCTCATGTTGTGGTACCCCTCCAACCATAAAATTATTTTCATTGCTACTTCATCACTGTCATTTTGCTACTGTTCTGAATTGGGCGACCCCTGTGTAAGGGTTGTTCGGACCCGCTGCGTTAGGCAATTGTTCCTGTAGATTGGTTTCTTCTTTAAGTCTTCAGTTTCCTTCTTCTCTTCTTCTTCCACACAGTAGAGAACAATCATTACATCTTAGATGGTCATTCTGCTCTATAAACTCTTACTGATTGAATGTTCATAGACAGGTCAAGAAAAAGTATTCCAAAGCTAAGTACCTCTGATGAGATCTAGGTAAAATGATGCAAGAAGCATCAAAAGAAGATGGAAGCAATACACAAAGCTACTATTCCAAAAAGAAATGGTCAACATTCAACCATTTCAACAGGTAGCATATGATCAAGACATAATGGTCCTGAAGGTATTAGCAAAAGCAAGGCTCCAGGAATTGATGGAATACCAATCAAAATTTTCAACAAGCTGATGAAGCACTGGAAGCACTCACCATTCAAGCAAAGTCTTTTGGAAGACAGCTACCTGGCCAATGGATTGAAAGATATCTGTGTTTGAAGGCATTCCAGAAGAAAGGTAACTCAACAGAATGCAGAAATCATTGAACAATATTATTAATGTCACATGTAAATAAAATGTTGCTGAACGTAACTCCAAAAAGCTTGCAGCAGTAAATCAACAGGGAGCTGCCAAAAACCCAAGCCTGCTTCAGAAGAGAATACCAAAAAGATGTTATTTGAGTTCTTTGACTATGAAAGCATTCAACTATGAGGGTCACAAAAAATTATGGCTAAGATTGTGGAAAATGGGAATTCTAGAACATCAAATGGTGCTTATATGGAGCTTATACGTATACCAAGAGGCAGTCATTCAAACTGAACAAGGGGGTATCATGTGGTTTAAAAACAGGAAAAGGGTGTCTGTGAGAGTTGTATCCTGTCACTATACTTATTTAATGTGTACACTGAGCAAATAAATTGAGAAGCTGTAATGTATGAACAAGAAAAATCCCCATGCCACAAGTAAATCTGATTTTCTTGTAAAAGATGTCTGTCTTATAAATCAATAAATTGGCATTTAGGTTTACAAACTAATCTCCTTGATGTGTTTACTGGTACTCTGGGAGGCATAGAAAGGCATATTTTAAGCCAGGAAAAACAGTGCTTTTGCACGAGAAGACCTGGCTGAGACACAACGAGTCAGCATCAGGATTGATGGAAGACTCATTAACAACATGGGATATGCAGGTGGCATAAACATGCTTGCTAAAAGCAAAAGGAACTTGAAACACATACTGAAGAGCAAAGATTACAGCATTGCATATGGATTACATTCAGCATAATGAAAGCAAAATATCCTCACAATGGGACCAATAAGCAACATCATAATTAAAGAAGGAAAGATCGAAGGTGCCAAGGATTTAATTTTATTTTGAACCACAATCAAACAGACCCTGTCAGTAAATCACATGGCCAATCTGTGTGAAAAGATCTTCTTTAAAGTGTTGGAAAACAAAGATACCCCTTAGAAGACTAAGGTGATAGACCGCAGTGACTGCAAGGACGGGCTCAAGTGTAGGATGATCTTTAGGGTGATGCAGTACAGGGCAGTGTTTTACTTTGCTGTATGTAGAGTTGCTATGAGTCAGAACTGACTTCACAGTGCCAAGCAGCAACTACAAACTTGTGCTCCCTTTACTAAAAACATCAGTTAATCAACTGACTGGAATAGCCCCTTATATAATGTCTTGGAAGTAAAGGAGGGCGATCCATTTGGCCACTCCAGCCCAGAGAGGTTTATCCTTCTTGGGTACCAAAAATCATTTCATGCTAATGTTCATCATGCAACCTTCTGACTAGTCAGTTATGTGAATTTCTCTCCTCAGAAGAAAAATCCCCATGCCACAAGTAAATCTGATTTTCTTGTAAAAGATGTCTGTCTTATAAATCAATAAATTGGCATTTGGGTTTACAAACTAATCTCCTTGATGTGTTTACTGGTACTCTGGGAGGCATAGAAAGGCATATTTTAAGCCAGGAAAAACAGTGCTTTTGCTGGCTGAGACACAACTAGTCAAGATGGATATCACAACAACATTTTATTATGGAACGGATATCAATTATCCATCAACAAGTAGAACAAAATGAAATTACAGGCCAGAAAACACCACTTTTCCTTAACTATTCTCAAGCATGCACTGAAGTTCAGCTCAGGGCAATGAAGTTTGAGTCATGATCTCCTACAGGGTTTGTGCAGTGTTGTTTTTTAGGCTCTATGTATGGCTTCCACTTAGGAAATTATATCTCCTGAATAGCATATTTGGCAGATTTTAGCGTGGTTCCTAACAGAAATGTGCTTGTAGAGTTATCATGTAATGACACTTGAAGATTGTAATTATACTTTCCCCTACTAGAAATGTGTTATTAGTTGATATCCTTTATGTAAGAAACCACCCAAAATTTTTCTCCTATAATTTAATAACAAGAAAAAAATGTCATTCCAGAAAAGTCATATTTGAATTTTTATCACACAAAAATATGATTCATCTTATGCTGCTTCCCTTTTGTGAGAAAGAAGAGAACAGAAAAATGTAGAGTTGATTTGATTTTGGTGGTGTGACTCTCTCACCAAAGATCCCATTGCAAACTCCTTTCCTTCTAAATTATTCTGAGTGTATTTGTCATTCTTTTTAACAAACATCATAAACCTTAAAATACGTTTGATGTGAAAATGTTCAAATTATATATTAATAAACAGTGAACAAAGAGACAAATGGTTGAATTGATAAATGGACTGCAGAATCATTGCATCGGTAAACAGATGGTAAAATAGTTTTCCTTTTCTATACAAAGTTAGTTCCTCAAATATAATAATTACATCTTTTCATATAACATTTTTAATCAATAAGATGTTACAGACGAAAATAATAAAATCAAAATAATAAAAATGTTTACTCTTAAGCACGCACTTAGTTTTCAATGAATCATTCAAGTCACTAGGACGTACATATTTACATTTATTCATCA
>NW_022111306.1:3119870-3126090 GCF_000313985.2 Echinops telfairi
AACACAAGAACACTTTGTTCTAATAACCTGGCATTCTGTGATGCTCACCCTCCCAGCATGATCGCTGAAGACAAAATGGGTGCACAAGCAAATGTGGTGAAAAAAGCTGATGGTGCCTGGCTAGCAAAAGATATGGTGTCTGGGGTCTTAAATTCTTGAAGTTAAACAAGCAGCCATCTAGCAAGAAAGCAACTAAGCCCACATAGAAGAAGTACACCAGCCTGTGCGATCATGAGGTGCTGACAGGATTGGGTAACAGGCATCAGAAGACCCCAAACAAACAAACAAAAAAACATATTGTTGAGAGCCAGGGAGGTTGGAGCAGAGACCCAAAACCCATCTGCAGACAATGCGACATCCCCTCATAGAAGGGTCACAAGGTAGGGATGAATCAACCAGGGTAAAATATAGCACCAATGAAAAACACACTATTCCTCTGGTTCCTTGAGGCTTCCTCATCCCCAATATCCTGACCCCAATCCTGCCTTTCACTGCTGGGTAGGTCTGAGCATGTACACGGATACAGATAAGAGCTCAGGACACACAAATCCAGGTAAGATAAACCTCTCAGGAACAGAAATGAGAATAGCAAGACCAGAAGGGTATAGGGAAGGTGAGGAGAAGAGAGAAGAAGAAAACACGGGGGAAGGGAGACAGCAGTCAGTGTAAGATATGAAAATAATAATAATTTATCAAGTGGTCGTGTGTGGGGGAGGGGATGAGGGATGGTAAAAAGAGGAGCTGATAGTAAGTGCTCAAATAGAATATAAATATTTAGAAATGATGGCATCATATGTACAAATATACTTAATACAAGTGATATATGCATTTTTATAAGAACTGCAAGAGCCCTCAATAAAATGATCTTTAAATATATATATATATACACACTTACTAAAACTTGACAATTGTCAATAAACTTAGCTATAATAGGACACTGAATCTGATAACATATGAGTGTTGCAAGAAAAAAAATGTAGTTTTAAAAAGGTATTGTTAGGTAGCTAGTTTGGGGACAGGGGGTTGTCCCTCCCATGCCTGCAAAGGCCCCCATAGAGGAGGTTGGAAAGAAATCAGGCAACCATCAGACACCTATGAAGTCCCCAAACTGAGCATGCTCATACTCAAAGCCCTGAGCCAGGTGGGAGATATACCTGGATGGTCCAAACTAGGCACAGGCTCATAACATCACCCAGGTGGGCTCAATCCAGCCAATGGAGGTCAACCAATACCTTCAACCAGCTAGGGGGTGGGCTAGAATAAAGGCAGGGAGCACGCTCTGGGATGCTCTCTTCCTCCCACTCTCCCTTACCCTGCTTCTGGTCAGAAGCAGGTGAAGGGGAGGGTCTGTCTGCCTCCCCCAGGTGGGCACACTTACTTGGAACCCACAGCCCACATGATCTTAGCCTCCAGGTTAGGGCTCTTGGGCTTCTAGCCTCCCGGGATCACCCTCAGTTCCACATGTGTGGGTGCTCTTTTCCACGTGGTTGTTCAGGCTCAGCTGTGAACCCCTTTGAGACTGTAGAACTTGAAACTTGTCCAGTCCTTCATAGAAACCCACTTGGATCACAAAACAGGTCTCGGCGTGAATTCTTCAGCATCAGAAGCCAAGAACCAAGGTGTTACTCACTCCAGAAACCTGACATTTCCTAAGATACTTCAAACAAAATTTCCACAAAGCCTCATTGTTTCCTATGTGTTGTAATATTAACATTTAAGAATATGAAATCACAGGAACTTTTATTAAACAAGAATTTCAAAATGTGAAGCTATTGTTTCAGGATATATCTTTCTACCAGCTCCAACTTCCGCCAAGGGTGGTGTTCTCATTTCTCTCTTTCCTAAAGAATTCTGTGCTCTTCAATTTATAACATCCTGTCAAATCATGTTCCCTGTAAATGTAATCTGTCCCAATGGAATTCCCATAGGATAATCCTTGTTACCCTCAAAGAATGCTCATGTGTTTTTGTGATGGAAAACAAAAATTCCTTGTTAAATTTTTCTAGACATTTTATCGATGTAGTTTTAGTTTTTCTGAAAATTTCACAATAAGCCTCCGGGATCATCCTCTGTTCATCAAGTCAATCTATCAAGACTGTCCAAAATCTAACAAAGAATAAAAAAACCCAAAACAACAGTCATCCTAATCTTCTGAGGTGAGTTCTCTGCCTGAAATTTAACTAGCCCGGCAAAGTCCCCCAGAGCCATTGTTTTGATTGATTTTGAAGGAATTTATTTTGAGGACACCATAATAGGACTAAGCAAAGGTATTTGTCTACAGCCATCCTCTGACCCCAGAAACAAGTTCAAGCATGTTTTATTAGGAATAATCCCACACACTTAAGAAGTGGAACCTTAGTAACAATACCGTGTCACTTTCCTTCATAAATGTGCCTTAGGACAGAATTGTCATCAGTAGAATTACACTCCCTGTTATGAATTGAATTGTCTCTCCAAAAATACTCATTGAAATCCCAGCTGGTCTACTTGAAGAGGATTTACCAGCCAAGGGGTTGGAAGTTTGAGTCCGCCCAGAGATATCTAAGAAGAAAGGCCTGGCAATCTTATTGTTGCTGTTGTTTTTAATCAGTCAGTGAAACCTATGGAGTACAGTTCTATTCTATTGCACACGAGGTCACTATGAGTCAGAATCAACCTGTTTTTTAAAATTCCTATAAATAGGATCCTATTTGGAAGTAGGGTTGCCTTTATTATGTTAATTTTCCCATAGGAAGTACTTGTCAAGAGGAGCTAGTGCCTGGAGAAGGCTATCATGCTTGGTAAAGAACAGAGTCAATAAAAACAAGGAAACCTTTTCACACAGTGGTTACAACAAGGGGCTTAACCATAACAATTGTGAGAATAAAGCAGGGCAGCCAGTGTTTCATTCTATTGTCCACAGGTTCACTGTGAGTTAGAATCATCCCAGTGTCACCTCACAGTAAGAATTTGTCCATGTGGTGTGTCATAATGGAGATTCCAACTCATAACGACCCTGAAGAACAGAGCAGAATTGCCCCCAAAGGATTCCCAGGTTAAAGATCTTAATGGCGATCTCACTAGACCTTATGGCTTAGGAGCAAACCACCAGTCTTTATGTTAGCAGCCAAGCAGGACTGCCCCGAGTAGGGAGGCTCTAATCTAGCATGACACAGAGCAGAAAGGACAGAGAAACACAGGGGAAGGCAGACACCATGTCAAGATGGTCAACAAACCAAGAAGAACCAAGAATGCCCCAGGCTGCCAAGAAGGATGGACCTATAAGAAAATACATTTTTGGTTCTTCAAAGTCACCCGTTTGTGTTATTTGTGTTTCAGCAGCAGTAGATAACTAAGACATTTCCCAAGAAAAGGTGCAAAACACATCTTACGAAGTCTGAAAAATAAAAAGCTGGTTCATTGTGACCACCAGAGAGACAGTACAAAGGCAACGTACCACTGCATCTACTGTGAGTAATACATCAGTGGAGTCATGATTCCGCCAAATATCAGGGCACTCCTGAAACTCGAAAATGTAAGTTTGGGACAAATGAAAGGAAGATACACAGCCTCTCGGTTCCTGAAGACACAGTAGCAGTTTTATGAAGAACTTGACAATGAAAGTAACATGACAAGAGCAGAAAGAGATCAAGGGTTTTCTCCAAAGTATTCTCTTGGGAACAGCAAGAGGCAACATAATATTTGACTACAGAGGCAACTAAAATATTTGACATACTATTTGACTAAACAGCAAGAGGCAACATAATATTTGACTATCGATAGTTTTATGGGGGGAAAAATTGAAGCATGACTTCTATGAGACTCATCTCTGTGCACCAGGGTTAGACGCAAAGGCGCATTGTATAATTCATTAGAAAAGACGAATTACGTGAGGTCTGCTGGGCACTGAGAAATCTGAGCGCTAGTTAAAATCTTGAAGAGGCTAGAAATCCAAATGGTAACAAGTTTTCATCACAATGGAATCACACAGATATTATTAGCAATAGCCCTGTCCACCCATGAGCTAGATTCTGGCATGGACTGTA
Organism: Echinops telfairi; assembly: GCF_000313985.2. Taxonomy (NCBI): domain Eukaryota; kingdom Metazoa; phylum Chordata; class Mammalia; order Afrosoricida; family Tenrecidae; genus Echinops; species Echinops telfairi. The sequence continues at coordinate 3,123,896 of NW_022111306.1, forward strand.
CGACGAGGCAAATTTTTTTGAAGGCCCAGCCATTCAGTGTCTGAAAAATCTTCCTTTTCCAGTTAGCTTGATTTTGTATGAGAGGACTTCAAAAAGGTGTGTCATTTTCCCATTATCTTTAATTTCACTTTTTCACGAATTTTTGAAGCTCTTCATGTTTGAACCCAGTTTGATATACACTGGGGTGTCAAACTCAAAAGAAAATGGAATATTTGCATGAATTTTCTTAAGCCCATTCGTACACGATATGCCATATGTACGGCATATACTTTGGTGTGCACTGTACATTTGGATAGTACACACCCATAAGACAGGTTCTATAACTTTAAAACTGATAAGGATAAGAAAGCGGACTTCACAAGTTCATTTATTAGGTGAAACATTTAGTTTCAAAGCAAATTCTAAAATGTGTGCTTCTTAGCCCAATGGCAATTTTTAGATCCCATCTGATCATGTGTTCTGGTTAAGATTGAAGAGTTAATAGCTCCTTTCTCCATCACTTGTTAGTAGTAGTGGTGGAGCCTCAGTTTCCTCCTCAATAACATAGGGATAATAACATCTACTTCCACAAACTTAGTTGTGGAGTTTATGGAAGGAAAACTTGTGCTAAGTTTTTAGCAACATAGCTGGAATAGGCATTCTTTAATAGACATAGAATGTTAGCCACAAATGTAAGCCATATAACTCTCACTGCCTTAAGTTGATCCCACTTCATAACAAGCCTGTAAGAACTGATCCTTAGGCTTTCTGACAGTGTAAATATTCTTCTCCAGCAAAGAGTCTAGTGGGTTTGAACCACTTACCTTGCCATTCGTAGCCCCATGCTTAATGGACTGTGCTACCAGGGGTCCTTGCAAGGTACCTACATACTTACAAATATTCTAGGAGCCACAATGGAATTAACCCCCAAAATTGTAAAATTAATTTTTAAATTATTTTTCATAAGGTATCTTTAGTATCTGATATGCGTTGTACATTTATAGCACAACTCAATTCACTCTAGCCCTGTTTCAAGTATTGAATATATATGTGATTGATGGCTATGAAACTGAATAGGGAAGCCCTAAAATAAAATTATTACTCAGGATATATTTACTAATATTTATTATTATAGTATTAGTATGACAATAATCATAAACAATGCTTATGATTACATAAAATATTTAAAATCTAAAATATACTATTCTAGTATTAGTAATTATAATAATCCTAAACAATTTTTTAAACTATTTATATGAATTCTTTGAAGTCTTTTGCCAGTTAGATTATAGAAGCCTGACATTACAAGACCTGATAAGAAAAAGAGCAGTCACAAGACCTGATCAGAAAAGCAATCTATCTTCATTACTTTTTTCTTTTTGATGATAGAAGGTGAATAAAAAAGCACAACAAATTTTCAATGGGTTGGGACTGGTGATATGGAGAATCATTCAAAATAGTGTGCATGTTTCAGAAAAGTCTTTAAAAGAAGCAGTATTTACTCCATGCATGTCATTATGGTCACCTCTGTTTTGATAAAGCAGCCCTTCCTCTGTCATATTCTGAGTGCCTTTCAGCCTGAAGGGAGCCCCTTCTGGCACTATCTCTAACAATGCGCTGCTTCAATTCATGCGCTTTTCGGTATTGGTCAATGTTTTGATGCAATCCATAAGGTTGTCAGTGGCTAAGAGTCTACTCTTAGTCTGGTTTCAGCTCTGCTGAAACCTGCTCACGTTGGGTGACCCTGCTGTAGCCATAGCTCACAGCACCACAGCAAAGCACAAGCCACCGACAAACGAGTGGTGAGCAGGGCACAGTCTGCATAGCGAATCCTCAGACCGCATTTCCTAGCAAATGAGTTAAAAGTCTAAGTCCTCAGTTCAGTTTTGTTGTTTCTTTCATTCAGTTTTTTGAGGATGTTTTGAACTTAACGAACTTAAGTGAAGACACCTTCAGAATACTAAATTCTGGGTGCTTCTGTTGGGGGAAGAGACCCAGTTGGGGCAGCCTCAATGAGGCAGGAAAGAATGCTCCAAATGTGCACGCTTTCGTTGTGTACATGTGGGCAGACCAGAAATAATAGAGAAGAGGGAACCCTGATGGTCACAAAATGATGAATAAACCATCTGCTCCTTGCCTTAAACTCTCCTTCATGACCACGATCTCCTAACTCCTTAAAATGTGCATCACCCTATTCTATAGAAGGTCCTTAACTT
>NW_022111306.1:3127029-3140134 GCF_000313985.2 Echinops telfairi
TAATAGTTACCCTTTGGGCTGGTAAATGCAAGGCCAGCAGTTCAAAACCATCAGCTACGTGGTGGTAGGAAGGGCTTTCTACTCGGTCGCGTGGTGCAGTCTGGACACCTGCAGCTCTACTTTGCCCTGCAGGGTCACTATAAACTGGCAACAATTTGATGGCAGTATGTTGGGGAGAGTTTCACCCTCCAAACATGTCCCACCACATAGATCGCCCCGTCACCACCACCATCATTGTTCCTCAAATGCGTTTGTATTATTTTCACACTCACAACCTCATTATTACCTACCTACAAAACAAACAAGCAAAAAAACCCTGTCTTCCTCTGGAGTCCCCCCTACTCCAGGCTGCAAGCACATTGCTGCCACTTTTTAATAATGCATATGTTTATCTGTGCTACTCTGCTGTCTAAATTCCTTTATATGCCCGAGCATATTAAATCTTAACTTCGAAGTTTGACTCTCAAAATCTCCTACAATCTGGCCCAAAATTATCCTTCCAGCCTTTTCTTCCCCAAATACAACCAAACCCAAAGCGTTTGCCATTGAGTTGATTGCGCTCCGGGTGCCCCGCTTACTAAGGAATAGAACTGCTCGCTAAGGGTTGCTTGGTGTAATCTTCATGGAAGCAGCTCACCTGGAGCTTCTTCACGGGAGCCACCGAGCCAGTTCGCTTCACCAACTTTGAGGTTAGTCATCACATACAAACCATGTGCTCATCCCAGAAACCTGCAGCTAATTAAATGCAATCGCTTAACAAATTCTCTGTCCTTCCAAGTCTACATTTTTTATTTCATTCATTTTTCATTTTCCTTTCAGAAGACATCACTCACATAATGATCCCTCAAAGATAATTATTTTCCTCACTGGAGCTCAGATCAATCTTTGGAGACAAGTCATACCATTGTTTGTTTTTCTTGATATCACCCTCCACATATCTCTCTAGAATATTTCAGTGAGAGATAAATGCAAGAATTGCTCCCCACATGATATCCTGGAGAATTCCCATTGTGTATTAGAAGCAAATTGGAAATTTTGAGTTATACTGTAAGTAGATGAAACATCTGATTTAGGATAGGTTTTTGTTTGTTTGTTTTAAGGCTAGGGTTATAAAATTTGAGGAGCTTGAACTAATCAGAGAAGATTAGTTAGATAGCTAATGGAATGTTAGTCGGGCATGTCAATTAGTTAATCATGCAGTTCTCTTTAGGTGCCTCCTGACATCCACAAAACATTTCAGATGCAGGAAGAGGTTCTGGAAAAGATAAAGCAGTTCACAATGCCCTGTTCAATCCACGGCTGAGTGAGTGCCCTATGGAGACGTCTCCCTTGAGAATAAGATCAGCTAAACCCCTTCACTTGTTTACTAAGCTGTCTCACTCAGAAATATCCTGGAGTCGAAAAGGTAGTAACTTAAAAGCACTGAGCAATAGAAAGCAACTCAACTTTGAATCTTTTTTGATTTTCAGTTGCCCCCCCCCACCTCTGTTCCTTAAGCACATAACTATGCAAATCAAATCAGTAGAGAGGAGGCTCTAGACAAGCAAATAAAAAATAGGCAGTTTGGGTAATAAAAGCAAAATACAAGTAAGCCTTCAAATGAGAATCCAAATAAACTTAACAGGTCAGCTATAAAAAGAATCATGGCTCCAGACCACAACAGATCCAAGGAAATTTAATATAATCTAAAAAGCAAGACTAGAGATGGTTGGAAAGAAAACCAAAATAACAAATAGTATCTGAAAAAAATATTTCATTATTGTGACTGTTTAGAGTTGTAATAAAACCTCTTTGCTTATCAAAATATTCTCAGAACACAGTTTTATTCTTCTCCTATATATGTATGTATATATGCATGTTTATACATATATGAATATCTCAAACAGATTGGAATTTTTAAATTTTTCCCTACAGTATTAAGAAATTGCTCCCCCAAAAAAGAAATTGCTGCATAGCTTATGTCTTTGTTTTTCTAGGTCACGCACATCTCTGAAAGACTTGGTTAAAATCATATGCACCTGTCAATAAACGACTCTTCAAGAGCAGATTCCAGAAGAGTCCGTCAGAGTCAGCTTCTCTCCAAAGTGTGATTCAGACATGCGATGTTTTTTTCTGTGTCTCTAACACACAGGTCCCCTTGCTGGGACTTGAGTCTGACTCCTAGAGAACTTATACAACACAGCAGACTCTTCCCTAGAGGTTTTAAAGTTGTAATCTTTACAGAAGCTGATTGGAACATCTTTAACCCACAAAGCAATTGGTGTATTTCAACTGCTAACCTTTCAGTATCAGCCAAGTACTTTAACTACTGTGCTACCAGAGCTCCTTAAATTGAAAAAAAAATTTTAAGACTTTACTGCCACCAAGTTAACTCAACCCTTACTGACCATATCTAGTGTTTCTGGGATAGGGATTTTTTTTTTCCTGGAGCAGAAAACCTTATCTTTCTCAACCAAGCATGAAAGTCTAACCTTCTCAACCCAATACTTCCCCCACAGATCCACCAAGCCCTTAGCACACAGCTGAACTAAAACCAAACCCACTGCTATCGAGTCAAAGCCACCTCGGAGTGGCCCTGTCTATAAGGCAGAGTAGAGCTGCTCCTTAGAGTTTCCAAGACTGAAATCTCGATAGAAGCAAACAGTCTCACCTTGTTCCCAAGGAGAGGCTAGTGGATTTGAACAACCAATCTGTGGTTAGCAGCCCAAGTTTATCCCACTAAGCCAGTGGTACTGTTTGCACTTATTCTTTAAAATTGAATTCAATGGTCATTTCCGAATAATATATAGTTTAATACAGCAAGTAGGGCATTGATGTACTAACTTAATGTTTGCCTGCCTGCCAACAGTTCCATACTCTTGGTATAGTACAGCTTCTTCTGACACCATATAATGCCAGTCTTAGGTCCCCATGTTACAGATGTGTTTGAGGTAGAATCTAGCTCATCTAATGATCTTTCCATATCAGATCCCTCCAGTATGCCCTTTGGAGCATGCTGTGTATCTTGAAGATGCAGGATTTAAGGCCCCAGTGTTCTAAGGTACTTGGCCTGGGTTCCCGAGGGGCTGTAGAGAAACTCGGACCAAGGTGGCTTAGTAGGTGAATGTGGCCAGGCATACTCCCTGCTTAGGGTCCTTAAAAGTATTGTTAGTCACTTTTACCCCCCTTGGAAGTTGATCCTCCCTCTTTTTCTACCAACAGACATGTGCTTTCTTCTCCCAGACACGTTTGCTTCCTTTGCCCTGTCCTGGCTTGACTTTCCCATCAGTATCCCTCACCCCTCTGGCAGATAGGAATGTCTGTCAGTCTGGGGACACTTCATTACTGTGCATGGCAGCCACCAAGCGGTCATCTTCCCCTTGCCCTCCCTTGACAATCTGATCCCAGCTAGCATGAGGACCCCTCTGCCAAAATGACCTTCATGATAGACAACTAGAGGAGGGGAGGGGGAAGGTGGGAGGACAGGGGGAGGAAGGGGGAACAGATCACCATGATGCATTAACATCCCCCCACCCCCACCCCCACTCACTGAGAGTAAGAAAAACAGAAATGTGGGTGAAGGGAGACAGTGGTCGGTGTAAGATATGAAAATGATAATACTTTATAATTTATCAAAGGGCCATGAGGATGAGAGGGTGGAGGAAGGGGGAAAAAAGGTGAGCTGATAGCAAGGGCTCAAATAGAAAGTACATGTTTAGAAAATGAGGATGGCAACAAATGTACAAATATGCTTGATACAATTGATCTATGGATTGTTATAAGAGCTGTGAGAACCCCCAATTTACAAACAAATGAAAAAGATACCCAACTAGAGAAGATGGTGCCTGGTTCATTGGCACCAGTCAGGCTCTTGACTAGGCGGTCTGCGTTCCCTGGCCAGCAAACTGAATGCCTGCAAGTCTGAGTCTATGCCCATCCTGTTGCTTATCCCTGCAGCTTCGGACTCAGACAGTGTACTATCCTGCAGTCTAACCAGTTACATCTCTTGGTGTCTAAGACTGTCTTGTTATTATGGGCCACAACTCATAGCACCATGTCAGGTTCCTATTGCGTGGCTACTTGAATGTTGACCAAAGGTCTGGCTCCATTACTAATATTTTCAGGTTAAAGACATTGTGTCATTCATCACAGTAGCAACAATCCAAAGTTCATGCCACCTGCCAGGGGATCCTAAATAAAATATCGAAATCAATTATCTTGAAATTAAAAAGACAGATGTGTAAAAGCAGTCTATGATCTACTGTTTATCTATTAACATAGAGTCATATACTTAGGTATCAAGCAACAGTGTCTATGCCAAAGATTGCTTATTTAGTAATATAAATGCTTAGTGAATTATTGTGTCATTATTTACTTTCTGTGCCAACACAGGAATGTGTTGCTTTCAGATGAATCTCTCCTATAAAAAGTCAGTGCTTCAAAAATGTTAGACAACCATAGGTAATGTTTTCCTAATACAAGGGATAAAAGAAGCAAAAATGACTAGCCATTGCTTTAAAGGTTAATCTGATGTCAGACAGTGTGGTATTATTGGAAAATCTATGTAGTGGGCTCTAGAAATTAATATTATTTGGAAAGTCCATATAGTGGGACGGGGGTTGTGCGACAGTTGTACCATGCTTGTGCGATGCAACCGTGAGCAGTTTATGTGTCTCCTTGTTCTCCTCTGCAAAATGACCTGGGCAATCCTAGTGCCTTCTTCAGAGTATTATTGCAAATATTAAATCAGTTAAGACTTTTCTAAAGTATGAAATAGCATGCCTGTCACATAATAGGTGATCAATAAATGCTAAGTATCATTTTACTACAACTGGCTGGTCATTAAAAATAGAAGTGAAGTTCCATTGTGTCCCAAGAGGATCATAGACACCCACCATCCTCACCCATAACCCAAAGAAGCCGCAGTCTTATGGCATGATCACCGTGGTGGGGCACTGATGCCTCAGTGTGGCAGAGCACCTGGTGACCAGGATTCCCACTTTAGAACAAAGAAACATGAATCCATTTAATTCCATCATACACATTAGCAGGAATTTTACTTGCAGAAAACATTGTTTTATGATCGTATATATCTCACCACAAATACATGTATCTATATAAAAATTCACCATTGAATGAAGTAGTACCAGTTATTAATGAGTCAATTCCAACTCATGGTTCCCTGCAGTCAAAGTAGACCTACCCCTGTGGGTTTCTGAAACTGTACATCTTTAGGTATAAAAAGGGTCATCCTTCTCCTGTGAAGAAGCTACTTGTTTCAAACTGCTGACCTTGTGGTTGGCTGCCCAATGATCAACCCATTGTGCCACCAGGGATGGTTCATAGGCCCTCTACCTAAAGACAACCTATATTAACATCTTGGAATTATTTTCTTTTCCTTTTATGTGAATAATTGCTAGTTAATTATTTTTTCATAAGTGTGATTATTCTGCAAAAATGAATTTGTAACTTTCCTGTCCCCTTTTCCTTTATAGTAGAAACATTTTTCCAAATTTATATATTCATCCAGTGTTAATATACATATAATGCTCAATTAACCCAAATATCATTTCATGGGCAATATCTTATTATGATAAGTGAATATACCGTAAGATCACATAAATATCTCATTATTAGTGCCCATTATGTTAGGCATTAGCTTTTTTAAAATATAAATAATTCTGCCATCAAAGTCTCTTTCTTCTAGTATGAAAATCTTATCTTAGTTGCTGGGTATTTGTTTTTGTTTTTCTTTGTTTTTTTAATAACAGTGGTCTCATCGATTATTTGTACTTTTGTGACTGTCTAATTTAACTCAATATTCCATCCATGTCACCTGGTATGTCAGAGACTAGTCATTATTATTTAATGTTGTGCAGTATTCCATAATGTATATGTCCCAACATTTATTGGTAAATATTCAAATTTTCATAAACTTTAAAATAATACAACTAACATCCACATGCACTTGTTCCTGGTCTACCACATTTAAATCCTGCATATGTGTGCAATGTATGTTGTCGAATGATATGAAAGTAAGTTAGAGATCTTACAGCACCCAAGACTTCTACATGCTCCTCCGACATATCCACCAGTCTATCATCACACCTAAAGCATTAACAAAAATCCCACAAACCATTCTATGTACCATCCACAGGCTTTGAGTTGTTACATTCTTCAGCTGAAGAATATCATTTTCTAGATAGAAAAAACTATTCCACCTATCTTTTTTAGGACAACTTTTAAAAATTGTTTACTTATATTATAGAATTCCAAAATGCTTTATTTCATTCCTGCATTAAAAACATTTCAAATGTTCTTGGAACAAATACCTGAGAACTGATGAAGTGAAACTCTTCTAGCATCAAATCAGAAGGCACGTATTAACCTGCCCATTGTACCCAAGGCCATCAAGTCAATTCTGACTCATAGTGACCCTATAGAACAGGGGTTCTCAACCTTCCTAATGTCGCCACCCTTTAATACAGTTCCTCATGTTGTGGTGACCCCTTATGTGGACGTATCTACATGTGGGCGGACCCGCCTGGAGATGGATAGAGGAACAGTGTCTTAGTTCCTAATAGCATAGGATATATGGTCTTAGGTGACCCCTGTGAAAGGGTCATTGGACTCCTAAAGGGGTCGCGACCCACAGGTTGAGAACCGTTGCTATAGAACAAAAGAAAGCCACTCCTTAAATGCAACATACCAGCATGACGCACAGAACCCAGAGAGAGGAAGTCTGCAGGGCCCTCCTCAATCCCAGCTATGTGGACACCTACCCACCCCTCCACCCCCCGCAGAATGCACTACACTGAAGCTACAGCTCAGGGAGAGGGGCGCAACTAATCAGAACACACAGGTGCAAATGAAGAGGGAAGGAGCAAGAGTGGAACACATCCTGGCCCACCAAGCCCCGAGGACAACATTCCTGCTCAGAGCAGTCAATGCACAGAGATGACCATAGGGCCAGTCCCACCACAAAACACAGAGTCCCCTACTGAGCCATAGCACTACGGGAGACAACACTGGAGACACAATGCAGGAACTGTGCCCGATCTGACCCCATCACACTGCGGTGAAACACTAAGGGCATGAAACAGAGCAGCAAGGGGAGCAAAGCAATGAAGTCCCCGGGGAATGCCAAAAATAGTGTTTGGGGACAGAGTGTGACACCCCATCAGACTCTACTGGAAAACACTCCTAATGGTCAAAAAACAGACCTAGAACTATTTATAGGCTTTTCTTTTTTGTTGTTGGTTTAGTTTTTGTTGTATTGGTTTTTGTTTTCTTTTGTTTTGTTTTGCTGTTTTGTTTTTGTGATCATTATTGTCTCTGCATGTCTATCTAGATAAAATAGGTGTGACAAACAATCTGGAGGAGAAAACAAAAGGACCAACAGCTCCGGGGGCACATGGGAGAGGGGGAGGCAGAGGAAAGAAAAGGGGGTGTCAACAAACCCAGGGGAAAGGGAACAACAAGGGATCTAACATCGTGAGGAGGGTGTAGGATGCCTCGTGGGGCTTGATCAAGAGCAATGTAGCCAAGAGGAATTACTGAAACCCGAATGAAGGTCGAACATGATAGTGGGACAAGAGGAAACTAAGAGGAAATAAAGGAAAGAACTATGAGGCAAAGGACATTTATAGAGGTCTAAATACAGGCATGTACATATGTAAATATACTTATATAATGATAGGAAATAGATCTATGTGTATATGTATATATGTTAAGTATTAAGGTAGCAGATGAACACTGGGCCTCTACTCAAGTACTCCCTCAAACCAAGAACACTTTGTTCTAATAACTTGGCATTCTGTGATGCTTACCTTCCCTGATATGATCGCTGAAAACAAAATGGGTGCATAAGCAAATTTGGTAAAAAAAGCTGATGGTGCCGGCTACCAAAAGATCTAGTGTCTGGGGTCTTAAAGGCTGAAATATAAACAAGTGGTCATCTAGCTGAGAAGCAACAAAGCCCACATGGAAGAAGCACACCAGCCTGTGTGATCATGAGGTTTTGATTGGATCAGGTATCAGATATCAAATACCCAGAACAAAAAATGATATAGATGTGAATGAGGAGGAGGGTGGAGTGTAGACCCAAAGCCCATCTGTAGACAATTGGAAATACCCTTACAGAAGCATCACATGGAAGAGTCGAGCCAGTCAGGGTGCAGTAGAGCACCAATGACACATATAACTTTCCTCTAGTTCTTTAATGCTTCCTCCCCGCCCCCCACTATCATTTCAACCTTACAAATCTGACTAGACCAGAGCAGCTACACTGGTACAAATAAGAGTTCACAACACAGGGAGTCCAGGACAGATAAACCCCTCAGGACCAATATTGAGAGTAGTGAAACCAGGAGGGGAAGGGGAAGGTGGGAGGAGAAGGGGGGAACGGATCACAATGGTTGAGGACAAACAATAGAAAAGTGAGCGAAGGGAAACAGCAGTCAATGTAAGACCTGAAAAAAATAATAATTTATAAATTATCAAATTATTCACTCATGAGGGAGGGAAATTGACCTGATATCAAGGACTTAAGTAGAAAGAAAATGTTTTGAAAATAATAATGGCAACATATGGACAAAGGTGCTTGACACAATGAATGGATGTATGGATTGCGATAAGAGCTGTCTGAGCTCCCAATAAAATGATTAAAATTTTTAAAAAAGATTTTCAAGAACATAAATCATTGCCAAAGACGACACTCTCACGTTTCTCCTGTGGAGGGGCTGGTAGATTTGAACCCCTGACTATGGTGAGGCAGACAGTGCTTACTCAACTACACCATCAGGGCTCAATTTGTTCCGCTAGAACCACCCACCTACTGCCATCAAGTTGATCTGACTCACAGAGACCCTATCAGGGGTTTCCAAGCCTATACATCTGAATAGGTCAGACAGCCTCCTCTCTCTCCCAAAGATTATGGTTAGCAGCTCAACTGACCATACCTGACAGCGCCGCCAGCTTCTCATCCCACTCTCCAACCCAACTTACCACTGTCAGAGTGGACGCTGACTCACAGCAACTCCATAGGACACGGTAGGCCTGCTCATGTCAGTTCCCAAGACTGCAACTCTTTACAGAAGTAAAAAAAAAATCCTTCTCCAGAGATCGGTCAGCTGGTGGTTCAAACTGCTGACCTCTTGACTAACCACCCAACCTGTCACCACTCTGCCACCAGAGTTCCTCTCACCCCATTATGGGTGTGGCTACAATGGAACATTCGTTTAAGGAGATGATCACCAAATTTTCCATTTTAAAGGTATATTTTCCTTTTTCTAATTAACTATGTATGAAACATTCACAATCTTGACTCTCGAGGGTTTGAGACCACATCAAATAGCGTCCTCATTTCACATTAGTGCTAGGGGTAAACAGGTCTGAGAGAACCATTTCCCATAGGAGGGTTTTTTTTTTAGCCTGTTCAAAATCAATCCCTCTGGTTCTACTCAATAGCTAGGAATTATGAAGCTTCTAGAACTCCACAGGAAGCACATTAGACATCACCCACATGCGCCATTTCTTACCCTCTGTCCGCGTCTATAAGACAGGAGCGAGAAAAGTAGGAGGTACCTTTCCAGTACTCTGTGGCTGGGGCCTGGGGGCAATTTAGACTCCACAACAACATGCGTTCCCCAAAATAAAAGGGCAGAGGGCAGTGCAAGCCTCTTTCTCTGGAACTGTCAGCTTCCAAGCATGCTTGCGTAGATGTGGGTGCCAGGGCCGACTTCAATTCGCATGGCTCGTCATCTGCATTAATTTCAGGTGCTAGTAAGTTCCTGCATTAACTGCAGGTGCTAGTAATTCTTAAGGGTAATGTGTGTTTCCTCACTGGCCCCTCTCTAGTACAGGCAGAAAAATGCAGAAATTAAAACGGAAAAGCAACAGGCAAAAGTTTGTCACAATAGCGTCCATAATAATCCCAATTTTATAAAGCATGAAAATTACTCCAAAGAGTTTCAAGGAATACACGTGATGTGAAGTACAGGTGACATCTAAAGAACTGTGATGGCACCACTCCCTTGCTGCCGCTCCGACGGCGGAGACTCTTCACTGGGAAACAGCACTTTCCATCCACATACAATCATCTCAGCACCACGCTGTTCCTTTAACTCAATCTGTATGTTCCCTGACATTCCACTTCAGAGGCCACCACAAGTAAGCAAATACGCCCAGGAGTGAAGTCACACTGTCTCCATTGTTCAACAGGTCTCTCTTGGGGAGAACAGCGGGTTAGCTTCCCTATAAACCGCTATCCCTTGGGTTAGGCACAATCATGCAGGACAGATTTCCAATTTAGCCATTTCAGGAACATTCTGTGAAAACTGTGAGAAAACCATCTCCCATGGTGCCCACTTACCTAAATGGAAGCATCTGGTCTGAAGATTAGGGCACCCTGGAAAAACACTAGGGAAAATGTGCCATTTTCTTTTTCTTCTTAAAAAAAAAGTGTATATTTATTAGCCATCTGCATGTTCCCAAGTCATCCAACCTGCTAGGGCCATAATTTCCTCCTTGAATATCCAAACAGGGGGATGTGAGCCCCTGTGAATACACTGAGGAGTCTGGCCCAGCTTTCGGCTGAGCATTACTGTGGAACCACACTGCTCCCATTTGTCTCTCTCTCTCTGATTTCCTGTTTATGTGAAACGTTAATCACCCTCTTGTGTTCATGTCCCTCTCACAGAGCCTACTCTACTTCTGCCTAGTTTAGTCCATGTTAGACATTTGTCCTCTCCTTTGTTGCCCTCAAAGTAGCCGAAGAGAAATTTATGTAACTGTTTCTGATGTCTCACCACTTCTTCGGTGGGTTAACCCTGAAGCCAAAAACACTACAGCAGCTGTATACATGTCTGTTTACCCCTGTAGATGTATGCAAGGAGTCTCCTCTTGGCTCCCTTCCCTTCACACTCCACGCCCCACCATGTTGCCTTAGCACCCTTCCCTGCACAAGAAGCTGCCCCGTGTCTCCTCTGCTTTCTCATTGTCTACTTCTCAGCAGATCCCCCTCTCTCACTAAACCTCCAGGTGTTCTGCTATTTATTTAAAAAAGCAATTTTATTGTCACTGTTGCAGCTCTCCCTATGAACCTCAGGCATTACCTTCCACAACCCGAAACCGTTTTAAATGTTGTCCAACCCTGAGGGGCCTCATCTCTCGGGCTTCTTTCTAATAACGAGAGCATTTAGTCAGTGAGGAGTGTATCCTGCTCTGGGACTAACAGTGGCCTAACGACTCTGAAGGAGATGCATGGTAGAGTTGTTGTTTCCACAGCATGAGAAACCTAAGGATTATAAAGTGGACCTACCTACACCGTCATCCGAGACCCAAACTCATGCATCCTAAGGTTTAGCACGGCAATGCTTTTAGCGTGTGCGCCTTTCCCGCATGCTCACAAGCTGAGGGCATAAAAAGGGCAAAGGTTTGAAAAAGAGAAGCGAGAAGCAGTAAAAGGGATTTGATGGATGTGAAGAGGGAGGGGGAGAGTAAAGGAAGGGACGAAGAGGAAAAGGACTCAGTTAACCACAGAGACACAGTAGTCAAGTCCATTGTTCTGCACCCATGAGTGGACTCCTGCACCATGAGCGGTCTGCACCCAGTTGGACTCCTCGGTACCCCTTGTGACAGATTAGAACTGCCCCACAGGGAATCCTAGGTTATAGCCTTTATGGAACCAGATCTCCAGCCTTTTCTCCTAGGGAACAGCTGGATTTGAACTTTCACTTAGCAGCCAAATTCTTTACCATTGTGCAGCCAGAGGGCCTTTAGCCAAGTACAATCCTTTTAAGGAGCCTTGGTGTCACAGTGGCTAAGGCTCAGCCGCTAACCCAAAGATGAATGTCTTGAACCCATTGGGCAGCCGTGGGAGAGAGACGTAGCTGACTACTGCTGTGAAGGTTTATAGATTTAGAAACCCTCTGGGCAGTTCTGCACTCTCCCATGGGGCTGCTCTGAGTCAGAATTGACTCAAAGGCAATGGATTTGTTGGGGGGGGGGCAGTTTGTTTGTTTGTTTTATTTTTAGCCCTTTAAAAAGAGCTCCCTGGAAGCCCCATTCAAAGGCATCTGCATCCATTTTTGTTAAGCACACCTGTGATACCCACTCAGCACTCTGCGTGGATGTATACAAAATGAGGGTTCTGTTAGTTCCAAAAGGGTCTGGTGGCACCGTGGTAAAGCCCTCAGCTGCCAACAGAAGTTCGCCAGCTGCCTTCTAGGAGAAAAATGAGATTTTGTCTTCCTGTAAAGACTGTCAGTTGCCGAAACCCTAAGGGTCACTATGAGTTGAAAGCAAGGTGATGGCAGCGGGTTTGGTTTGGTTTGAGTGTTTGTAAAGGAGTCTTGGTGGTGCCGTGGTTAAAGTACTCTGTTCCTAGATATAAAGTCAACGGTACACAGTTCTGCGGGAGAAAGACGTGGCAGTCTGCCTGCATTATTGTTGGGAAGCCTGTGGAGCGGTTCTGCTCAATCCTATAGGGTTGTTGTGAGTGGGACTCAACACAATGCCGGTGGGTGGGTTGGTAATGGGAGACGAGGACATTCCAAAAATAATCAAAACATGAACAGTAGCAAGTTTATGCATACCTGAGATGTATAAACCCAAACTCACTGCCATCAAGTAGATTCTAACTCATGTTGACCCTATAGTAAAGGTTAGCACTGCCCCTGTAGGTTTCCGAGACTAACTTCTCAGGGGAGTAGAGAGCCTTCCTTTTCTCGTCGAGCACATGGTATTTTCAAATTGCTGACCTCCTGGTTAGCAGCCCAACGTGCACTCACTACAGCACCAGGGTTCCTGAAACAGTACCTGCTACAGAGAGCACCAGCACAGTTGGTTGGTATTTGAACATGAAGTAAAGCCGGGTGCTGAAAGATGAATTTGGAGGGTCCTCCTATGTACAGAGAAGCGCATGCACTACCTTAACATCTGTAACTCGATGCTGGCATTGATAAACTCTTGAAGAGATTTAGCTTTCACAGGGCCGGGATCAGAAATATATTTTAGGTTTCAGGGGTCCTCAAACTTTTTAAACAGGGGGCCAGTTCACTGTCCCTCAGACCGTTGGAGGGCTGGACTATAGTTTAAAAAAATATATATGAAGGTAATCAAGCGG
>NW_022111306.1:3141035-3148564 GCF_000313985.2 Echinops telfairi
CAAGGCTGTAGTTTGAGGATGCCGGCATGGATGACAGAAATGGATTATAGGCTACTGTAATAACACAGGCAGAGATAAAACCCTAAATGAGACAAGTTACGTAATGAGTACTGTTAGAGAAATGGTGTGTTTATTGATCTTACAACTATTTATTGAGCATGTGCTTTGTTGTAGATATGGTTGTAAGTACATGGATATAACACAGAGTAAAACACACACAAATCTCTTCCCGCGAGGACTTTACAAGATAACAACGTGAAGGTCTTTCTGGCTCTGAAGAAGGGTGCGTAGTGATTTAGGTTTGCAACCACAGGTTGATCTTCATCGTACATTTGCCCCCAACTGAAAATGTTTCAGAAGACAAAAGGGAGGACAAGATGCCCAGGTCCTTGCTGAGGTGGCATGTGAAGGAATTGGCTCTTTGATCATATCAAGTAGATTAACTCCCATCCTCAGTGCACTGCTCGTTGCCTATAAATAATGTGCACAGATCTCTGCAGCACCTTTAACAATTCCATCATTTGAAAATGCAGCTGTTGCCTCCCAGCTTGCAGTTTCTTGGCAGCTTTGATGGGGTGGTGATGTCAGGGTGTGACACAATTGCTCGCCCAGGTGGAGCAAGGATGATTCCTTTTTCATAAACAATGAACCCTTAGTAATCTTGGGGAACTACTGTAGAGTCCTTGTACATCGACGTGAAATGTGTGACTTTTCAGATGTCTGTTACCCTCAACTCTAATTTCAAGGCCACCTCTGTAGAACTTATCTTTCACTAAGTAGTGCCACAAACGTGCTTCTTTGTTTTGGGTTTGGTTTTGTTGAGTCCATGTACAAAGCAAGCTTATAGGACCAAAAAAAGAAAATTGCATGACTTACTGATATTAAAGTATTTATAGGAGAAAAATCCACCTGGGAACTACATTCATACAATTGGAATTTTTCCTCCATCATCGCCTGGCAAACAAATCTTTTCCTACTTTATTTCTTCCCCCTCTGGATGGATAATATGTTTTTTCAATGGCTTGATCTATCACTCACTTGCTTGGTGGCAATGATAAACACCATATAATCATTTCTATGACATATTTTCTAATTTAGAAATTGAACAGGGATCCCTTCAGTAAGAAGACTCTGGAAGTTGTAATTAATAAGAATAATTTTTATTGAGGTCATTGAATCACATATAAAAACTATGTAGATCTTTTAAATGAACTAAACTCTCCAGGACAGACAAGTCATATCCCAGAAGATTTCTAGAATATGAAAATATGTAGCTAGGACCTCAGAGCCCCTAGAAGTGATTTTTTTTAATATTATGAATTATGAAAATTTTCACAAGAACACCATAAACATAGAAAGAGGAGAAGAGGATAAAGGCAGTAGTTATTTGACAAGTTTCTTAAGAACTTTTATGGTTATTGAGTGTTTAGACTTTTCTCTCTCTTTAACAGATCATTTAAGCAACGAGTATTGTTGGGTGATGTCCAATCAGTTGTGACTCATAGCAGTGCCATGCCCACCAGCTGTCCATGATGAAACAGTGTGCAGTCCTGTATCAGCCCTCAATTGTTGCTATGCTTGAGCCCATTGCGGCAGCGCCCCGCCAACCCATCCCCTTCAGGGCCTTCCTCTCCCTTGCTGGCCCTCTACCTGACCAAGCTGTTTACATGGTTGCACATGGGTCCCCCCAAATCACAAACCAGCAACAAAAAATGAACATGCCACATACTTTCAAATAGATTATACAATTACAATACAAGGGAGTTTCAAAATATTCGTAGGAAGATTTCCATTTAAATCCCAAGAGAAGGTGATCTGAACGTAGTTGGTATTTTCTCAAGAATAAAAATTTCATTTTTTTTCTCTTTAAACCTGCAATGCAAAATCTAAAAATCAGCCTTCACATCAAGTCACATAAAAATTACTCATTTGCTGATGTTATGTGTTAGTATTTACAAACACCTAGGTAAATAAAGTTAACAATCGATCCTTGAGGCAATCATACTGGAAACACCCCCATCGATGACATTGTGTATGCATATCTGTCTATACAAGATAACACGTTTTTATGGAGTGTTGGTGGGTTGGTTGCAATGCATAGTAACACTACATTTTTATGGGAGCAGGCAGCCTCATCTTTATCCTGGCAAAGGGTTGGTGGGTTTGAACAACCCACCTTGCAGTTAACAGCCCAATGCCTAACTCACATTATCCCCAGGGCTCCAGATTTATGGAAATGTGTGTGGATACGGATAGAGATTGAGATCTCTACAGGCATACTTACTATTTTTCAGTCCCCTCTTGGTTCTGACAAGTAAGACTAAGATCATTTGGATACTTATTTCATGTTCCATTTATTTTTTCTTTCCAATTTAGTTCTCACTATGGAAATCTATGACTTCCAGAACTGTTTGGGGGGTATTTGTATTTCTGTGTGTGGACACCCACATTCACATGCTATTAACAAGCAATTACCTATACACTCTCATGCTTCTTGTGGTGGTTGTAGTTTTAGCCTCCTCTATGAAACATTACTAAAAGGTTAAGGTAATTGCATACTGATTAGTGAATAGATTCCCAAAACCAGTAGAATTAAATTGCGAGCTCATATCAGAGAGAGACTTTCATGTTCCAAAGATTAGTCAGAACCCTATTCCCCTCAGAATTACACTCTGTTCCTGGCCATTTGCTTCGCATAAGCATCCCCAGAATGATAACAAATCAAATGCAGGATGTCTTACCTGTTGATCTAGCGACAGGCAGCTGTGAGGCTCCTGCTGGTTTCTTCAGTATATTAGCCGCCCCACGCCCCAGACATCTAAAATAAGACCCTCCAAGGCCAGAGGAAGGCAGCGTGGGTTTAACCAGCCATCAGCTGAAGGTGAGCACAGGAATATGATGAGCTCAATCAACTCTTACACAATAACCGTCCCAGTCAAAACAGTCAAGACACATCGAGCATCACATGAAAGCAATCATGAGCCTTATTTTGTACTTCATATATGAAAAATAACTATATTCAGCCACTTGATAACTGAGAAATAGTCTAAAATACCTTCCAAACAACCAATAATTATTCCATAAATTGATTGTTCTAGCTACGGTAGTAGGTGCTTTCTAAGGATTGAATTATGTACCAGCCAAATACAGGCTGTAAGTCCTAATATGTATCTATGCCTGTGGTTATAATCCCATTAGGGAATGGGTGACTTGGTTGTGTCACTGAGGCAAGAGCAGTGTAGGGTGTCAATCTTGAAAAATCCTCATTGGAGATATAAAAGAGATTAGGCAAATGAGCAAAGCAGCTGAGATGGGGGAGATTAATCCCAAATCACATCGAGGTCTCCAAGGAACCAGAAAACAAGCTGCCAAGCCTGCTCCCTGGTTTGAACTTCTAGTTTTATAAACTATAAGAAAATAAATCTCTGTTAACGCCATCCAAGGGTGGTGTTTCTGCTATCGCAGAACTAGATAACTAAGACAGTGCCGTAAACACAACAGTGAACAAAAGACAATCTCCATCCTCAAGTGTATGCGGTCTCTGACAAGCAAGTAAATAATTACAATTAACTTGAGATACTCTGAGACTAACAGAATTGTCTAAGTAACTACTGGAAAAGGCTAATCCTCTTTTCCATACAAAGATTTTTTTCCCCTTAGAAATATAATTTAACTACATAATTGTCAAATTGTGGGAGATGCCCATCCCACAATTATGTTTCCAATGACCTACACTTATCTTACTCTAATTACAGTACCATCATGCTACCATGATATCTATTCATTTTCCTCTTTCCTATAATATGCACCCAAGAGGACTGCTTTAAATGTATTAAATTGCTTAATCGAGGAAACTGAACAACATCGTGTCTCTCAACTGGTGAGTGAGCACTTAAAGATTCTTCTAAAAAGACTCACAGGAACTGGAGAAGCCTTTCAAGGAAAACTAGGTTCACTATACTATATATAATTGATCAAGGATTCATGAGGGTGGAAGGGGAAGCGAGGGAGGGGGGAAAGGAGGAGCTTATACAAAAGGCTCAAATAGAATATGTTTTGGAAATTATGATGGCACCTTACGTACAAATATGCTTGATACAATTGATGTCAGGAATGTTATAAGAGCTGTAAGAGCCACCGATTAAAAAAAAAAACTGATGGTGCCCAGCTATTAGAAGATATAGCATCTTGGGTCTTAAAGGCTTGAAGTTAAACAAACAGCCACCCAACAGGAAAAAAAAAAGCCCACAAAGAAGAAGCACACAGCCTGTGTGATCATGAGGTGTTAATGGGATCAGGTATCAGGCATCATAAGACCCCAAACAATCATATCAATATGAATGAACAAGGGGGGTCGGAATGGAGACCCCAAACCCATCTGTAGACAATTTCTAACCCACTGACATTGTGGTTATCAAATCAATGTGTAGCCCACTACACTGCCAAGGCTCCTTAGAGAAAGGTAATCTTTAGAAAGAACTGCGGACTTGTCGAGTTACTAGGTTAGGTCCATATATACATACACAGAAATAGTCATACACGTACACACTATCCACATATATACACACACATTCATACACATACTCAGGCTCTAGCTCACGCTCTCATACATACACACATACACACACACACACAGTGTTTCCCCTACATTTAGGAAGATGGTTGTTGTTAGTTGTTGTGACAGTTAGATGCTGTGAAAATGCACTTATGTAAGGGTGGAGTCCAGCTTGTCAATCAAATCACAGCATCATATTGCTTCGTGGGACATATGCTTTTTCTAAGAGAGACAGTGGGGACCCTTCCCCTCACTCTCTTGTGCTTCACCTTCATCCTTGGTGAAATTCTGAATTTGCCTCCAGGGGCTGCCCCATAGGGGCCACTGACCCTGGGAGTCACCCTTCAAGCTATCTGTGACCTGCCCTGTTTGAAACCTTGGATCCAAGTAACATATCACCCACTGGTCTGTGATCTCCCTACATCCTGCTTCACCTTTCTGTGTCATCGGCCTTCTGCCTTCAGCTAGGTGTGCCTGAAGAGGCCCCAGTTAGCATCAGACCCATGGACTTATGCTGTACTTGGCTGGGATGCTTTCTTGGTGTGGTAGTTACATAATCTGTTGTCGTTTGAGATTTAGGAGTGAAGGGATGGAGTTTAGCCTGTAAATCAGGTAGCAGCTTGATGACCTCACTTGGAGGCGCTAAGGAGATAAATAGCTCACTGGAGGTGGGACACAGACACTCTCCCTGCAAGACATTTCTGTTGATAAGCCACCTGGGGCTATGCTGATAGAGCCAGAACCCTGGAGCTGGAGGAGCCACGTGAAGACCCACCCCAGCGCTGAGATGCTTCCACCACCACTGGATCCATAAGACCTTCCACCCACTGGCCTGTGATTTGGCATAATTGCATGGCTGCATGAGTCTGAAGATGAATTTATAGACTGGTATTGGACATATGGGCTAATATCAAACTTATGGACTTGATCTGGACTTAACTGGGATGTTTTTCTCAACATTCAATTGCCCTTGTATATAAAGCTTTTTTATATATACATATGAGTGTCTATGAATTTGTTTCTTTAGTCAACCCAGATACACACTTGGGATTAAGTTACTTCTTTATATAAAGTTCCTTCCTATACATATGTGTCACTTGTTTTGTTTCTCTAGACACCTCAGCCTTACATAGTTGTCATCCATGTGACCTATATACAAGAGAATATGGCCTTGTCCTGTGCCATTGTCACAATTGTTATGTTTGAGCCCATTGTTGCAGCTGAAGAGTGTTACTAAATGGCAAAGTTTTTACATTGAATTCTAAGGCCTTCATTTGCACAAAAAGAAATAGGTGAGAAGCCTATTACTGGATACTACATGCTCCCAGCCATCATACCTTCTCTTTTTGCATGTATTTGTGAGTGAACTGAAGAATCTTCCCAACAGAAATCATGTCAAAATATATCAACCCAGAACCAAATCAACCAAACCCACTGTCGTGGAAACAATTCCAACTCAGAGTGATTCTACACAGGGTTTCAGAGAGGATTGATCTTTATGGTAGCAGATAGCCTCATTTTTCTCACAAAAAAAAATGGGATGGTGGTTGAAACCTCTGACCTTGCGGTTAGCAATCAACAGGACAATTAACCCGTCATGCTACCAGTGCCTCTTAGTATGCAAATATATGAGGAAAAGAAATAAAGCCACCTAAGTCACTACAGGAACCCTGTTGACATGGTGGTTAAGCATCAGGCTGCGATCTGCAAGGTCAGCAGTTCAAAACCACCAGCTGCTCCACTGGAGAAAGACAGGCTTATTTACTCCCGTAAAGAGTTACAGTCTCAGAAAGGGTCACTAAGAGCTGGCCTGTCATCAAGGCAGTGAGTTTGAAGTTGTTTAAAGTCACTACAGTCGGATCTAAGATTTTGTATGCAGAGGACTGTGATTAATCTGAATCCTGAAGGAAAAATAGCTTCTTAGCTAAGCTACCCAAGCGCCCTCTCCTCACTTCATCCGCCGTTGGAAAACCCGTGGAACACTGCTCTACTTTGTCACGATTCAGGTCACTATGATTCAGAATCACTTAGCAGCAACTAGTTCTAGAACCCCACCCAGTCGCCTCTTTTGCATGTATTACAGCAAGATCTCACAATTGAAGCATTGTGTTACTAATGTATTGATTTTGTTAATTCATTTACTTAGTAAGCAAACTATCAATCAGAAGATAAATTACCACTGCACATGGCATCATCGACCTCAATTAATAATTGTAGTTCCTTGCATCACGCAATCTTTAGAACAATACTGCGACAAGTTTAAAATTTAAGTCACCTCCCTCTCAGCTCTCATTGTCAAGAGTATAATATAAATAAATATTCCTAGAATAATTTGTTAGTAGAAATATCTTTTTTCTTTCTCAAAAGGTTAGCCAGAAGGCACAATGATAGATGTCATATATTTGCTTATATTTCTGTCATCTCAGAGAAATGCTCTTTTGCATTTGATTTATAAATTGTGATGACTGAGAAAACCCTGAAAATATCTTTTATTTAACAAAATGAAAAACTAAGTGCTTTCTTTTATTTAGTATCACAAGTAATATTTCTTGAGTACTTTATTAGGTGATTTCTGCAAAAATACATTGCACAATATTTTCTTCAAATATAAGTATATAAAAATGCAAAACACTATTGAGTCTCATTAATATACAATCCCAAACTAAAATTTTTAAACAGCTCAGCCTCGTTTTACATGTGAAGAAACATTTAGAATTGCCAAGGAGTCTCCCGGTGATGACATTGTTAAAGCCACTCAAGCAGCCTACCACTTTGAGCCCTCGGGTGACAATGGTAAAGCATGGCTTTTTAGTAAGTCTACAAGTTTCACTTAAAAATCATGTGTCTTTAATAAAAGAGTATTACAGTCTAACGTGTAATGGCAAAAGCAATGTGATTTTCCCAAATAATAAAATAGAATGTCAGTTATTGTTAAGACTTCTTGTGTTAGTCTGGGTTGACTAGAGAAACAAAT
>NW_022111306.1:3150966-3169962 GCF_000313985.2 Echinops telfairi
AAAAATAGTTAAAACTCACTATATTTTATTTTCTCTATCTGTAGGTGAGGACACTTGCTTTATATATAATTATTGCAGATTTAAGTGAAATAGTATGTCCAGAGGACCAAACATATTGAATAGATAATACGTACACACATGCACGCAAGTTAATACCAAACAAAAAACAAATAAATTCACTGCTATCCACTCAATTCCAAGTCATAGCAACCCTAAAATAGCGGGTGGTTTTGAACTGCTATCCTTGCAATAAGCAGCCCAACACATACCTGCTACACCGCCAGAACTCCTGAAGAGTGTGAGTGCATGTGTGTGTGTGTGTGTGTGTGTGTGTGTGTGTATGTGTGTTCACAAATGAACACATTTCCCTGAGTTAGGCTGGTTTGAGTTAGGGCTAAACTAAATCTATAAAGAAATAATATTTTTTAAAATATAATGTTACTCAATTATTATGGTTATAGTCCATAACATTTGACATACAAAATCAAATTTACACAATAAATAAGCATGGATATAATCTATATTTTTAAAGGCTCTCCATGAATGGAAAGTCTTAGAGTCTTCCCGTTCATATAAAATATGGCTGTATTTGTAAAAACTACAGTTGTATACAATACAGTGTAGCAGCTAAAGCATTAGAGTATTCAGGGAGGCTGAGAGTGAATCAGTACAACCCTGTTATAAGTTATTGGATTTATCCAAACCTTCATTTCCTTTAACTCCCAAATAAGAATATCATCATCTACTTTCAAGGGCTCAGCTGAGGACTGAGGGTCTGGTCTATACTATGTGCTTAATACATTGTTAATTTTTAGAAATACATTTAACTTACAAAGCAGCGTACACATGAAAAAGTTTGATTGAACGCTATGTAGAATTTAAATACAATTAGTGGCAAGCTGCTCAGCACAATTCTTTAATTATATAAGCATTCAATAAAAGGAATAAATTATATTCATTCATTCAAAAATATTTTTGAGCACCTCCTCTCCCAGGTTATCTGCTAAGTATTACAAAAGAGTAGCACTAATGAAGTCACAATACCAAAATCCACACTCACTGCCATTGAGTCGGTTCTGACCCATAGTGAGCATATAGGACAGAGTGGAACTGCCCCCTCTGAGTTTCTGAGGCTGTAAATTTTTACAGGAGTAGAAAAACCTCAATTTTCTTGAGAGAAGAAGTGAGTAGTTTTGAATTTCTGACTTTCCAGTAACCCACTCTGCAGCCAACAGTACTCCTTAATGGAATCACAAGTGAAGGCTAATTACTCTATATTCCTTATTCCTAACTCCATCTATATAATAAAATTTGATCGAGAGTAAAGGCCTTCAAGACTTAAAGCTGTGTTTCATAAAAAATGGGGGAAACGGATTAATTATTAATAAAATAGATACCAAACTATTTATGCTTCTTGTAAGCTCACTTGCCCCAGTTCTCCAGCCTGCCGGTCAGAACCGCAGCTTCATTCTATTACCTGAAACACTTGCTACAGGAGAAGTAAAAAACGGGAACTTGCCCAGAGTCTCATGATTGACCTCCTTAAAACAACAGAGCAAACATTAATAAAATTCCTCAAGGATGAGATGCACTTTCTTAGATCCATGCAAGCAAATAGGGTTGCAGGATCCCATCTCAGGAACAAAATGTAATTGTGTTGATGATGAACTGGTCTTATCTTTTCCCTTATTATGACTTCAAAACGTATTGTCTTTCCCAGAATTTTCCTTGACAGTTCAGATTCTTCTTGTTACTTTTTTTTTTAAATCAGTGTCTGACATACTCAACTACTAGACCCTTGGATGACTGTACAAATATTTAGAAACTTACTTTGGTTGCTACATGAGAAATGTGAACTAAGAAGAAAAAATACCACAACTACTCTACCCCAGACAGTGTTCACACTAATACAATCTCTCAGCATAATTTGCACTACTTATAAATGCATTGGTGGCACAGTGGTTAAAGTGCTGGTTTGCTTACTCGAAGGTCGTCGGTCAGAACCCACCAACTGCTTGACAGAAGAAAGAAGTTAAAGTCTGATTTTATAAAGATTAACAACCACAGAACCCCTATGAGGGAATTCTACTCTATCCTATAGAGACACTATGAATTAGAATCAACTCAACAGGAATGGCTTTGGCTTTGATCTGCATAAGTGCTACTTTGGATCTATACTGCTCGTTTGAAGGGAGGGAGTTTCAGACATGACTTGCCCAAACTTTGCTGCTGTTATTGAGTTGATTCTGACTCATATCAACCCTGTACACCAAAACAGAGTACCATGCAGTCCTGCACCATCCTCATAATTGTTCTGATGTTTGTGGTAGCCACTGTCAACCCATCTTACTGAAGGCCTTCTACTTTATCATTACCCCTCTACTTTAGCATGCATGATGTCCTTCTCCAGGGACTGGTCTCTCCTGACAACATATCCAAAGTGCACGAGGCAAAAATTCCTATAGAGTCACTATGAGTCAGAATGAACACTATAGCAATGAGTTCCAAACTTTACTGCCAATTGATCAGTGAACGCACTTATAGCATACAGTGGCTCTTTTATGAGTACCTATATAGAAAGAGATTGATATCAAAAATATGCCCCTACACAGTTTATGATAGTTAGGTTTATTGTGTCAATAAGGCTTTCATAGGAACATGTGGGTGGAGAATAATCAGGTCACAGCTTGATTGGCGGGGGACTGAGATAAATGTTTTCCAAGGCCTCCCTCTTTATCTTTCTCTCTGGTGATCGGACCAGCATGTTGTTGCTTGAGCTAGTCCTTTACCATGTGCTGCACTATCTGTGGGCTTAGCCAACCCATGGATGCTGTTGCCTTGCCATGCATCAGTAAAGCTTGTGGCTCTATCAGGCCTGTTTCCCTACTCTCCTGTGCTGCTGACTGTTGTTTGTTGCTCCACCCTGCCATTTGCTGCCTTTGGGCAGATTGCTTGTCTTGCCTGAGGGCAGATTCCTCTGTCTGCTTCCTGGATCTTGGAGTTGAAGGACCTTCAGAATATTAACTATTCCATGAAAGTGAGTTGAACTGAGCCCTCTGTCTGCTGTGTGGACTAATTAGCTGTTATATTCCTTCTTGCTATATAAATCTATCCTTTTATATACATATTAAATCATAAGTGTCCCGGTTTTGTTTCTCTAGAAAACCCTGCCTAATAAACAGTTGTAGAAATGGTTAAGTCTAGTGTGATTTAAGTTCATGGTTCAGGTGTGAGCTGGAGGCTTCTCCTGACTTGTGCAGCTTCTGGGGCTGATGAACAGGAAGCAAGAAGACCACAGACTGGTGGGTGCAGAACTGAATGAATCCACATTCTGCTGAATGAATCCAAGGTTCAAAATCTACTGACCACTCCTGAGACCAGCAGATCCACTAGAAGTGAGCTAGTACCCTGTCGATCCATAACAAGAGATGGCCACACCCCCACGTGACACCTCCCTCGATTGTATCTGACACAGACAGCACAGGAACTTCTGCCCTGCCTGCTAAGGGGATGAAGAAAAGACCCTGTGAAACAGTGAAGAACAAAGGACTCTGGGAGAACAGGTGTGGTAACATTGAAGCCAAACTCCAGCAAAATGCTAGAACAAGACTGTCCTCAAAGATCATTCTGAGACATGTTGACCCAAAGCAGCAGCTCCAGTGAAAGAGGAATAAATGATGTCTGAGACCCAACCACA
Organism: Echinops telfairi; assembly: GCF_000313985.2. Lineage (NCBI taxonomy): Eukaryota > Metazoa > Chordata > Mammalia > Afrosoricida > Tenrecidae > Echinops > Echinops telfairi. The sequence continues at coordinate 3,154,664 of NW_022111306.1, forward strand.
CGCTGAAAGTTGCTTAACCTTCTGCAGAGTGACAACATCCTCCCCTTCGAAAGTGCCTTGTAAAACCTAGAAGCATTCCCCTAGACAGCATCCATATCTCAACTCAGAGCAAAGTGTCTCTTTGTTTGTTTGCTTAGGGTGTCCTTCTCAACTCGAGGGACTCACTTCGTCTCTTTTTAAGGTGACTTTATGCTTTAATAAACTTGTGCCTTAGCTCTTTGCTGCTGTGTGTAGGTGTGTCCGTGAGTGTGGCTTATCTCTGGACCCTAACAAACCAGACAGGTTTGGAGTTCGCTAGTTCCCCCATGGGAATGGAATTACAGTATCAAGACTGTAATCAGATTAAGGAGGTGGTACCCTTTTCCACAACTGCTTGGCTGCTTCACAGAAAATCCCACCATGGCCCACCCAATTTGACATAAACCTAATTATTACACCCAATATGACATAAAAACCTAATTATAATGATGCTTTATAACTGAAAGCATCAAACAATAAGTATTCATTTGATTATTTTCATATATATATATATATATTGCCCAAACACAAATTTTATAGTTTGAAAGACTTGGTTTCAAGGCTGGTTTCTGTCTTGTGGGCACATAACTTCTCCAGAGTTTAATTCCTTGCTCAGTAAAAGTGTTGATAAAAGTCTACCTCACAACATTGAAATGAAATAATCTATTTAAAGTCTTATGACATACTTTTTAAGAAACAATTACCAACAAGTTGATTCCAACACATGGGAACATCATGTGTTGCAGAATACAACTTTGCTCCATATATTTTTCATCACTGAGTCCTTTCAGAAACAAGATGTCCCAAGGTCGGTTTGAACTATGAATCTTCCCCTGTGTAGTGAAGTGCTAAACTGATGGGAGCTCATGTTAATAAAGAAAGGTCAAGTCAGAGGTCAGGGCCTTCCAGGAGAGGGGAGTAAGAAAGAAAGCATTCTATCCCGTGTTCTGCACTCTTGCTGGTGGGAAGTTTCTCTGAGCTCACTATGAAGAAGAGAGAAAGGAAAAACAAAGAAAACTAGGTGGATTTGCAAAAGGCAAACAAAAAACAACAGAAACATGACTTCACCATAAGCATGGATACTTTTTGCTGCTCTGGATTTTCTGATTGCATTTCACTATTACCTTTTTTATTCGTATGTCCCATCAAACCTATTATCCCTCCAGGCCTTGATAAAGATTCCTTTAATGACGCACAGCTATCTAGCTAATGAAATGTGAAAATAATTTGTATTTCATGTATATATCCAAATGTATTCATAAATTAGGCTGTACTAATTAGAACAAAATTGGTAACCTTAAAAATTATCACTCCACTTTTGAACCATATTCAGGTGGCCCCATATTCAGGAACAAAGAAATGTGAATATATATCCTTCTGGTAGTTAAAGGTTAGTTCATAGGCTATAGTTTAATGGGAACCAAGTGGTTTGCTAACTGAACTAAGTTTCAAGCAGATAGCCCCAGCATCCCTAGGCAAGAGCAGGTAAGGCTTGGCTTATTGAAAACAACTTAATTATAAGAGAAGAAATCAAGAGCTGGACTGGATGGGCATGCTTAATTTAATCTTCCTAAATTTAGAGCACTTTCTTCTACAGCATATGCACACGCACACACACCCAAAAAAGTGGCCAGCAATTGAAGAAAATTCCCTAATTTGAGAGAGGATTTCAGGAAGGAAAGAAGAAATATTTTTGTGTAGTTTCCACTACCAGAAAGTAAGCTGGAAAACCTACAGATTGTAAGGACTACAAGGGGAATCCAAAAAAAAACAGGAATTATTTTTTCAAAGTCATGTATTTAATTTTTTTTATAAAACAACCCTATTACTTTCAAAGTACTCTCCATTACAATTAATACTGTTGTCAAATGTGCGATTTCATTCTTGAAACAGGAAAAACACATACACTTGAGTTTTTCCCATAGTGCTGTCCTACTAAGCTGTGTTCACCATCACAACAGTCTCTGTGGAATTTTTGCCGATCAGGAAACAAAATTTCATGGTCTAACTCTTGAGGTTTGAGTGAAACTCCTTTATGGAAAAATTATCTGTGACCAGAGAGAACCATCCCAGGTAAAACCACTGGTGTGCTACCTTAGAGCTAGTTGCTCAATGCTCACGTAGCAAGAAAAGTGCATACTAGGGAAGCTCCACCCAGCAGAGCTTGTTTCTGTTGTTGTTCTTGTTGTTTTCCCCTTGGGGACCCCCTCATATATATTGGGAGAAAGGTGAGGTGTCTACTCCCATAAACAGTCTTTGAAACTCACAGGGGCAGTTTTACCCTGCTCTGTAGGGTCACTGTGAGTCAGCATCCATACAATGGCTGTCAGGGGAGCCAGCTGCTAACAAATCATCACAGGCCCAGCAGGCACAATTGTACAGTGATGATATACAAAGATTATAGGAAAGTCATAGCATATAAGAGAGATAGAAGAGAGGGTGAAAGAAAGGAGTCAGGCACGTTTCATAATTGCATGCTCACCTCAGCCCCATTTGGTGGTCCACGTGGGGATGTGGAAGGTGGAAATGGCAGGAGAGAGGGAGCAGGGAAGTAGGACTGGGGGAGAAGGGACAGGGAAGAGAGCCACCAGAGGAGAGGGGACCAGGGAAGAGAGAGAACAGGGGAGAGAGCGTGATTTATTACTAACCAAAGCTTATATATTTTGGGGGGCGTGCAAGCCCCCTGATTACAGGTAAAGACATACATCACAGAAAAGGGTTGCACTATAGGTAATACAGTAATGAGATGGGAACGATCTAGGGGTATACACACAATAGAAAGAGGAGTGATTGGGGGTATACATGTGATGAGATGGTCGATCCTAGATTCAGGATGGCAGCCTAACTTTGGATGTCACTAAGCAGGTTTGACCACTTCTCTGGCTCTCCATGGAAACAATAATTATCCTTATCAGTAGGGTGTGAGCCCCGCCTGCAGTGGACCAGACCATAGTCTGATGGCTGACTGCCTTCAGGGTGAATATATCTAGGCATCTGACCTCCCACCATGTGCTGACAAACAGCCTCTAAGGTTAGGCATATCTTTGGGGAAAACAAAGCTGGGGAAAAGTCTTTTTATATCCCACAAATGGCAATGAGTTTGGGTTTGGGTTGGTATATATATAGAATTATAGATAGATAGATAGATAGATAGATAGATAGATAGATAGATAGATAGATAGATAGATGTTAGATAGATGTTAGATAGATAGATAGATAGATAGATAGATAGATAGATAGATAGATGATAGATAGATAATGATAGATAGAGATAGAGATAGAGATGGAGATAGAGATATATAGAGAATTATATCTATCTATCTACCCACATACAAATTATATATATAACTAGTAGTTTTTGAATGGGGTAAATTGTTAAATACTAAACTACTGTCAGGAGTGACACAAGAGTGCAGCTGGGTGAAAATTCAGATCCAGTCAGCCCCAAACTTGGCAGATCTTGTCCCTCTTCCCTGAGGGACAGCACAGCACAGCCTCAATACCAGGGCATGCCACAAGCCCATTATTTTTAAAAAATAGAAAGAAAAAAAATTTCTTTAAACACTTACAATTCTAGGCTGTGTTTCTTTGTATACCTTTGAATGTAAGTCACCAGAAACCTGGTCCTGGTCTATTAGCATAATAAGACAGGCAGCCTGATCCCCAGAGCACAGCCTAGGATTTAAACATAAGAAAGCAGGAAAAGCCAGGGGCTGAAAGCCACAACCCAAGCCAAAAACTGGCTTTACCAGATTTGGGATCTACAGAGAGTCTGCAAATTGTGGCCAGACAGTCCAAACCAGACACTTGCACATGCTGCAGGCCACTCCAACCTGGCCCAGTGGCATACCTGCAGTCACCAGCCTCAGCACACCCTCTGAGGCCACCCCAACGCCTCCTGCCAATGAGTCATCATGGTACTTCGCCTACAAAGCAACCCAACCCACCACCATAGTAGGCCACAGGTGGTCCTCGAACCCACTCTTACCAGTCACACAGAGAAAGAGCTCAGAGTCCCTCAGTCTCCCAGGAAGATGGGACTCAGTGCTTCCAAGACAACACACAGACAGCAAAATACCTTAACACCCTCAATGAGAAAACAAGAAAAACAAAATGCAACAGTAGAAGAAATCCTAAACCTAATGACACTCATAGAAGAAAGAGACGTTGATCTGCAACAAAAAGAAATCTTCAGAATGCTGTTTGGAGTAATACAGGAGATGAGTGAAGCAATGCAAAATAAGTACACAATGATAGAGGAGATGAAGTTCACAAGAGAGGATGAAGTCCCTGCACCAAAGGGAAATACAAGAACTGATGGATAAGGTAAAAGAAGCAAAATACAAGATAACAGACTTCACCAACAGACTAGAAGAGGCTGAGAAGATTGAACCAACGATTTTGAGGACACTCAAGCAGACTTCAACAAACAGGAAGAACAATCAAGCAAGAAAATCAAAGCGGCAGAAGAAAACCTGATATAAATGACATGCTATGAAGAGGAACGATATTAGAATAATTGGTCTTCCAGACCAAGATACCACAAAGAAGTCTACAGCTGTATTAGCAAGAAAATTCCTGAAACTAAACTTTCCCACTGTAATGAATGAGAATCAGACATTCATACAGGAAGCAGAAAGGACACCAATTAGACTAAACCACAGGAAGAACTCACCAAGACACATTATAGTTAAATTATCTAACTCTGAGGAAAAGAGAAAAGTTTAAGAGCAGCAAGAGAGAAAAAAGCAGTCACATACAATAGTGCTCAGCTAAGAATATGTGCAGACCTATCAGAAGATACCATGAAGGGGAGGAGAGAGTGGAGCAATGTCTTCCAAAAGCTGAAAGCAAAATTTGGCAACCCAAGAATTCTCTACCCTGAAAATTATGTATTAAGACAAATGGTGAGGTAAGAGTCTTCCCCCTCCTGGTGAAGGGAGACAGCGATTGGTGTAAGATAGGAAAGTAATAATATTTTATAGTTTATCAAGGGGTCACAAGGGTGAGAGTGGGAGGAGAGAGGGAAAAAAGAGGAGCTGATACCAAGGACTCAAACAGAAAGTAAGTGTTTAGAAAATGATGATGGCAACATATGTACAAATATGCTTGATGCAATTGATATATGGAATCTTTTAAGAGCTGCAAGAGCCCCCAATAAAATGGTTTAAAATTAAATAGTGTCTACTTTGTGCGAAAAAAGTATAAATTTATTTTTAACAATTTATTTCTTCTTTTGTGTAATCCTGAAATGGGAGAAGAAATGTAATATCCATAAATTTGGGGCTTTTATTCCGGAGCCCAGTGAGAAATAAGGATGTTTATAGCGCCTAAACTCTGGTGGCTGGCAGATGAGGGGGAGGACAATTTATCTAATTTTCAATTCCATGCGACGGCAGGAGTGTCTACTGAGATGTATGTCATTCCGTTTTGTTCTTGATCTTCAATGATAAAAGCCTGAAACATCACTGGTTTCAATATATCTACTCTCTTCAAACCCCGGCTCTCTTTATTCCATCAGTCACGTGCTTGAGGCCATAGGAATCTCAGCATGAATAAGGGGCTGCTGTGAGAGTCTTCCACCCGTGAAACACTCTCACCATAACAGTCTACGCAGGCTGCTGTATGAGATTGCTATTTCTGACATTTCACCTTGTTTTTGTTCTCCTAACAGCCCCTTATTCTTTTTAATAGTACCTCAATGTGGAAAATGGTAATAAATGGTAGAAAATTAGGATTTTTACCTTTTTCTCTTCCGTCACAAAATTTCAACAACCTCTCTCTTGATATAAAATGTTATCCTCTGGGTATCATGACTAATGAAAAATATGTGAAATTTAGAAATGACTTATATATAATTAAAGATGTTTAAAAAGAAGGAAAATTATTTCCATGAGGAAATATTGGTTCACTTAAGATGGAAATTAACGTTTAGAAATGAACTTAACAATCTTATTAATATATGTAAATTGTTGAAAGATAACATCATCAGTAAAATGTGTAAATATGTAAAAAGTATGCTTAGAAATGTTTTAAAATATGTAAATAAGTAAGATTGACCTGAAACTACAAAAATAATTTATTTAAGAGAGATTAATACCAGGCTAGTCTTAATAAGAGAAATAAAATATATCCCAAATGTCCCACTTTTCCAAAATGTTATGTTGTTGGAGTTGTTAAGTGCTCTCGGGCAAGTTTCAATTCATAGAAATGCCGTGCACAACAGAAGAAAACACTGCCTGGTTCTGTGCCACCCGCACAATCATTCCTGCGCCTGAGCCCATTGTTTGGGTCAATGTGTCAATCCATCTCATTGCGAGCCCTCTCCTTGTTGCTTCCCCTGGTTTGGTGGTTATGAGTTGGGCTGCAAGCCTCATGGTCCACAGTTTGAAACCACCAGCAGCTCCCCAGGAGGAAGACTGGGCTTTCTCCTCTCCTAAACGATTACAGTCTTGGAAACCCACAGAGAGTAACTATGAGTGAGCATTTACTTGACAGCAGGGAGTTGTGTCTACTTTACCAAGCACGATGTCCTCCTGCAGAGAATGGTCTCTCCTGACAACCTTTCCAAAGTATGCAAGACAAAGACTCATCATCCTTGCATCTAATGAGCACATTGGCCATACATCTTCCAAGACAGCTTGTCCTTTTTGCAGTCCATGGGACTCTTAATATTCTTTACTAGTGCCAGAATTCAAATGCATTGATTCTTCTTCAGTCTTCCTTATTCAACGTCCAACGTTTGCATGTGTCTGAGGCGAATGAAAATACCATAGTTTGAGTCAGGCACACCACAGACCCCAAAGTAACTCTAACGAAGTCTTGGGCAGCAGATTTACCTAATGCAACCTGTCTTTTGATCTCTTGGCTACTGCTTCCATGAGCATTGATTATGGATCCAAGCAAGACAAAACCCTTGGCAACTTCAGCATTTTCTATTCAATCTTTTTTAAACTCTTGGTCCAGTTGTGAGGACTTTGGTCATCTTTACATTGAACTGTAATCCATATTACAGGCTGCAATCCTTGATCTTCATCAGTATGTGTTTCACATCCTCCCCACTGTCAACATGTCATCTGCATATTACAAACAGTGAATACACCTTCCTCCTATCTTGGTACCATATTCTTCTCAATAGAAGCCAGCTTCTCGGATGGTTTGCTTCACATACAGATGAATACGTATGGTGAAAGGACACAACTCTGGTGCACACCTTTCCTGATTTTTACACCATGCAATGTGCCCTTGCTCTTTTTGTACAACTGCTTCTTGATCCATGTACAAGTTCCAAATGAACATAATGAAGTATTCTGGAACTATCATTCTTTTCAACGCTATACAGAGTTTGCTATGGTCCACACAATCAAATGCCTTTGTATAGTCAATAAAATACAAGTGAACATTTCTTACGGTATTCTTTACTTTCAGTCAAGATCCCTCTGAGATCAGCAATGATAGCCTTTATTCCAAGTCCTCTTCCAAATCTAGCATGAATTGCTGGTGGCTTCTTGTCAAGATACTGCTGCAACCGTTGTTGTTGGATGATCTTCAGCAAAATTTCACTTGTTCTATAATTTGAGCATTCTGTTGGGTCACCTTTCTTTGGAGTGAGTACAAATATGTATCTCTTCCAGTCAGCTTGCCAACTAGCTGTCTTCCAAGTTTCCCAACATAGATGAGTGAGTGTTCCCAGGATTTCATCAGCCTATTGAAATGGCAGATGAAATGGTTGATGATAATGGAGTGTATCACCTCATTATCCTTGATATCAACCACCACTCCTCTCCTTACTATATTCCTTCGAATCTCAGGTTTCACATCTGCAATGCCTTACAAAACCCAAGAACTGTTAAGGAAACAGCAAACATAGCTGTACAAACCAAACCAAACCAAACCCAACTCACTGCCATCAAGTCAGCGTTGACTCACAGTGATGCCCTGTGGGTTTCTGAGGCTGTAACTGTTTTGTTTTTTTTTGCTCCATAGTGTTTTTATTGGTTGATTTTTTTTTTCTTTTAAAAAAATCATTTTATTTGGGGCTCATACAACTGTTATCCCAATCCATATACACATCAATTGTGTAAAGCGCATTTATACATCGTTTCTCAAAACATTTTCTCTCCATTTAAACCCCCGACATTAGGTCCTCATTTTTCCCCTCCCTCCCCGCTCCCCCCTCCCGCATGAGCCCTTGATAGTTTATAAATGGTTATTTTGTCATATCTTGCCCTGTCCGACGTCTCCCTTCATCCACTTTTTGATTGTCCCCCAGGGAGGAGGTCACACACAGTTCCATGTAATCGGTTCCCTCTTTCCTACCCATTCTCTCTTTACCCACCCTGTTTTGCCACTAATACCACTGGTCCTATAGGGCTCATCCGTCCTGGATTCCCTGTATTTTCAGTTCCTATCTGTACCAGAGGCTGTAACTGTTTTAAGGAGTAGAAAGCCCAGTCTTTCTTCCAAGGAGCTGCTGGTGGATTCGAACTGCCATTCATTCATATCACAGCCCAATGAATAACCACTACTCCACCAGGGCTTGGAGCTGGTCATTCCCAAATCCAGAGTTCAGATGTCTGTGTTGAATATCTTCTTCATCCACAAGACTTCAGATGCTGGTGAATTAGGTCAGATAATGGGCCACAAATCAAGTTCTTAAAAATGGAGATTAGGCAAAAAGCAAGCCAGATGCTAGATCCAGAGCAAGAGAATGAAACCTGTGAAAATGAAAGTGGGCCTTGCTTGCTTAGCCAAGCCAAAGACCACACTGGAACTCACATCAGGATAGCGACCCAAGTCCTGGGCTATTAATCCTTTGAGGGGCAGGGGCTAGGTAACTTACCTCTGGTTGGTGTTCATCACTGGTGACTCAGCACTAGTCTGTGCATGGTCAGTCAGAAAGAGGAGATCACAAAGATGGCTTTGATGGAGGTGCACATTTTGCTTTCTCTGGATTATACCTACAGAGAAACAAAGGGTAGTGACTTGAGTCTTAGAGTTTACTGGGCGGGGGGGGGGGAGGCTCAAAAGATATCCTCCCTTAATCCTTAAAAAGATAACCCCCTTCAAAATAGGATTATAACCATAGGTGGATAGGCTAGAATTTGCAATACATCTCAAAATGGAGAACTATGGCTAGAAGGACCATTTTAAGTAATTAACAATATCTCAAGCCACCCCCTGCATCTGCATCTTCTACCCATTGCTTCTTTCATGCTTGAAGCATTAAACCCCCCCTCTCAGTCATTTTACTAGTCCAATCATTGGCTAGTCCATTTGAATAGGCATTAATAACTAGTCCTTCAATATGCCAAGAGTGAGGTTTACTATCAAAGGAGGTTACTTTGGTATCTGTCATTCAGGTCTGTTGGTGTCCCTCTGACTAGGTCAGATTCTTGAAAAGTCACCTCGACTTCACCCTGACTGTCGCCTGGTAACTTCCAAGAGCATTCCCTTGCACTGAGTCTCTCTCAGGATATAAGCATAATATGAGGTATTCTCCCTGCATACCCCATTCATTCATTCATTTACCTTCAGTTATTAATTCTTCCTCCACTTGTCTTTCTTTTTTTTAACCCAGACTCAATACCAGCTAAGAAACAAAGAACAATATAAACTAGAATGGAAGGTTTTCCTACCTAACAAACAATACAATATTAATTGGACACCTGAAGAAATTGTATCTATTTTCCTGGGGAATCATAAAGAATAAAACAATCTCATATTTCAAAACAGGATTAGATGTGGTCCTATTGGGAGAGAGGTTAATAGGATAGATGACCTATTAAGTTCCCTTCCCATTCTAAAATTTTATCTTTTATGATAGCAGATAGAGAGTTTTGCTGGGCAAAATTGATTTCTGGCAAAGGACATATCTCTGAAGAGTCATTTTTCATGGCTTTGTATATAATTTTTATTGATGCCATAATCTTCAAAGACTGAAGAAATGGCTCCATGTAATGAAAATTCTTAGACTGCTCTAGCTATTCTCTTGGAAAGAATTGTATTTCTGAGATGTTTTAACACTTTTAACACACTGTTACCCCAATCTAATATATTGGTTAGGAATGCATGTGTGAGAATATGTTGGTTTTAGGTGCGATTGGGTAAGTTCTGGCTAATAGTGATCCTATGTGCAACAGAACAAAACAGAGTGCAGTCCTGCCCCATCATCACAATTGTTGTTAGGTTTGAATCCATTGTTGCATCAGTTCATCTCCTTGATGGTCTTCTCTGTTTTCACTGATGTGCTTCTCTACGAAGCATAACTTCCTTCTCTAGGAACCAGTCTCTTCTGACAACATGTCCTGTCCAAAGTGTGAGATGAAGTGGCCACTTCCACCTAGTCCTGGAAACCTGCCTATCAATCTACCGCACACTCTCGGTGCTTCTCCTTTGCTCCCACAGGGTCATGGTGTTGCACCTCTGCTCTGTCTCGTGGTCCCTCGGGGCTGCAATCTCTGAGGCCTCTGCGGCTTCAGACACTCTGGACTAAGGTCTCGCACACGCTCTACTGGGGGCTCTTCTTGGGATTCCTGTTCCTGCTTCTGAGACAGCTCACTCTTACACCCAGTGGATGGCAAAACTGTCCAATCCCAGAGTTAGCGTTCTTGACACCTTATTCACATGTTCCCCTCCATTCAATGGGTGGAAATTTAAAAGATTATGGGTAGAAGAGCCACATTAAGCTAATTTCACTTCTCCACAAGAGGCTAGAAGTCCAAAGTCAGAGTTCTGGTTCTAACAAAAGGCTTTCTCTGTTGGTTCTGTGGGAAAGGACTTCCTTGAAGATCATGTGTCTTGTCACCAACTCGCGCCTCAATCCAGAACAGCGGTTCTCAACCTGTGGATCATGACCCCTTTGGGAGTCGAACGACCCTTCACAGGGGTTGCCCATTTCATAACAGTAGCAAAATTACAGTGATGAAGTAGTAACGAAAATAATTTTATGGTTGGGGGGGTCACCACAACATGAGGAACTGTATTAAAGGGTCGTGGCTTTAGGAAGTTTGAGAACGGCTGATCTAGAAGCTTTCCAGCACAGGGACACAGATCCAAAGGGCTTTCTCTGGTACAGCTCTTTTTTCTTGGTGGTAGTAAATGCCCCCTACTCTGCCCTACTCTGCTCTGTCTCTCTTTTGCCTGGAATCTCTAATAAGATAAAAGATGCTGTGGGCCATACCCCAAGGAGACTTCCCTTACAGGATTTCTAAGAGTGTTGCATCCCACCCTTGTTTTAATCAGGTGCCATCCAGGCGGTCTGACCAATTCCACACCATCCTCACAATTGCTCCTGTGCTCCAGTCCATTGTTAAAGGCACTGTGTCCATCCATCTCCTTAAGGGCCTTCCTCTTTTTCACTGCCCCGCCACTTTACCAAGCATGATGCCTTTCTCCAGGGACTGGTCTCTTTTAACAACATATCCAAGAGGGAAGTGATCGCAATGACCCTTACATAACCACACTCCACGAACAACAGCGACCATGGGGGGAGGGAGACAGGGGTCGGTGTAAAATATGAAAATAATAATAATTTCTAAATTATCAAGGGATCATCAGGGTGGGAGGGCGAGGGAAAAGAGGAGCTGATACCCAGGGCTCAAATAGAAAGTAAAGGTTTAGAAAATAATGATGGGAACCTATGTATAAATATGCTTCATACAATTGATGTATGGATTGTTTGTTATAAGAGCTGTAAGAGCCCGCAATAAAATGATCTTTTAATTTAAAAAAATTAAAACGTCCAAAGTATGTAAGATGTAGTCTCACCATCCTAGCGTCTATGGAGCACCCTGCCGTACTTCTTCCAAAACAGATTTATGTGTCCTTTTTACAGCCCATGGTACTTTCAATATTCTCCACCAGCACCATAATTCAGATGTTTCATTCTTCTTCAGTCTTCTTTATTGAGTCAAGTCCAACTTTCACATGCAGATGAGGCGATTGAAATACCAGGCCATGGGCCACGCACACCTGAGCGCTGAAAGAATCTTCCCAGCTTTTGTCCACTCTAAAGCGATCTTGTGCAGCCGATCTGCCCACTGCGATACATGCTTTGAGCTCCGCTGCTGCTTCCAGGAGCATTGCTTGTGGACGGAAGCAAGACAAAAGTCAACAATTTCAACTTTTTCTCCATTTATCATGAATGTTCTTGGTCCAGTTGTAAGGATTTGGGTTTTCTTTACATTGAGTTGGAATGAAGGTTCTAACTGAAGGTTAAAATCCTTTATCTTCATTAGTAAGGGAACTTCATCAGTCCTCCTCATTTTCAGCAAGTAAGGTTGTGCCATCTGCATTTCAAAGGTTGTTAATAAAGAACAACCTACCTTTAATCCTTTTACAATCCACTGCCTTTCAAAGTCAGATCACATCATAGAGGATGATGGCCAAATCAGAGAATTAGGGCCCAGCCAAATAGACATACCTTGGGGCCTCAATCCAATCCACAACAAACCCTTTCTCCTGGCCCTTAAGAGTCTAGTAAAATCTCCATTGTATCTGGTAGTTTTCATCCCTACCACAAAAGACTTAAGGGAAACCCCTGGTCGGGTAAACCTGAGATGAAATCCTCATTTCAACTACTCCTACTTATGTAAGCCTGGATCTTTTACTTTACTTCAAATAGAATGACCAACATATGACAAGAATAGCTACTGCCCCATCAGACAGCAGATATTTGTCAAATATAAGTTGCTTTTCATGAATTGTCGTAGTGGATCATGTTTATATTTATAATAGCTATTATTTCATTCGCCTGAAAAACTACTAATGCTTATATGGATGACAGTCCATTAGACATAACTGCCTTCAGACAAATACTGCTCCTTGGTCATATTTTCAAATCCTCAGTGGTTAATGGAGTGCTTGTGATTAATAGTTGCCACACACGCACAAACATATATATCATTTTCTATTTGTTTAGCCTGAAAATCACTAAATACTCATTCTCTTAAAAGATACTCAATATGTTTTTAGTAACATAAAATGTTCAAGATGCTTACTCATTTCAAAAGTTAGCACATAATCAAGAACCAATAACACTGAGGGAAGAAATCCAAGATTCACTGAAGCCTTTAGTGAACAACAAAGCTCCAGGAATTGTCAGAATGCCAACTGAAATGTTTAACAAGCCCTGGAAGGACTCTCTCATGTACACCAAGACCTTAGGAAGACAGCTTCCTGGTCAACCAACTGGAAGAGATCCATCTTTGCGGCCATTCCAAAAAGAGATGTCCCGATAGAGTGTGGAAATTATCAAATAATATAATTAATATCAGATGCATGTAAAATTTTCCTGGGGATAATTCAAAAAGACATCAATATGGAGCTGCCAGAAATCCAGGCTGGAGTCAGAAGATGGCCTGGCACGAGGGCTAACACTGCCCCCATCAAATGGATCTTGATGGAAAGCAGAGAATACCAGAATATATTGATTATATTGTTTTAGGTCATTTTTCAGGAGATTGCTAGGCCTTAGCTGCTAGATCACTGAGAATCCTGATTCTGGCCCAGCCACCATGACACAAAATCTAACTATGACAGTCCATATTAGAGAAGTGGTGAGGGAGCCAGCATGAGGATTAAAAATGGAAGGGACTGTGGGAACACAAATGACAAGAAATTACAAGTCATTATTAGACATACCCTTAAATAGCACAAAGTCTTGGAAACAAAGATTTTTAAAAAGCGAGCCGGACTTCATATGCTCAATAATTCTCAGTTATATCTTTACTAATGAAATTAAGCATATGTTCTACAGCTTAGATTTCAAAGTCCTCCAAACTGTGACCCCTGTCATCTCTTCTTTTCTACGCAGATGCTCCCTCAACAAAAAACAATTCTTGAGCATTTCCTGGCATACTGCGGCTCTTTACCCCTCTCATTTCAGCATGTTGAAAACTGTCCTTTTATTTCGTTTTTTTTCAAAACTCACTTCACACATCTTTGCTGCCTGATGTCTTTTCTGTTATCTCACAATTGGATATGATTTCTCCTTCCCTTTGGCTTTCACCGTATTTTTCTTCTTGACTAAGACAGCGTAGGTAACTTTGCAGTGTAGCTACGGTATTTACCAACCTTGACGGGATTGCCAAATCTTTAGGAATGAAGAGTCTCAGATTTCATATTGCTTCTTACAGCTCTTCTTCAACATTTTAAACACAATTATCGAAAGCCTACTCTGTTGAAGGTTCCATGCTGGGCCCCAGAGACAAAATGGTAAGCAAACTAGACGTGATCCCTACCCTAATAGAGCGTACGCAGTCTAAACAAGCAGACAGACAAACAAATCTCACTATTGTTGGGTCGAATCTAACTCATAGCAAGCCTATAAGACACTGCCCCTTTTGTTTCCTGATGCTGTAAATCTTTACAGGAGCAGAAAACCTCCTCTTTCTCCCACAGAGTAGCTGGTTGGTTTGAACTACTGACCTTATCATTAACAGCCCAATAGGATCCCACTATGTCCCAGGGTTCCTTTTCTATAGTTTAACAAGGGATAGAGAAAAGTAAGCATATGACTAAAATAATGGGACTATATATCAGGTTGTAACTGAAGTACCAACAAGTTTGGGTTGAGAGAGAGGAGCTGTAGAAATCCAGGCAAAAGAAAAAGTGCGGTGGTTTCAAAAGATGAGAGAAGTCCAGTATGACAGAAGTACAAACAGAGGCAATGAAAATGAAAATGCAGAAAGGGGGAGGTCATCCAGGGATAGTAACACGCTTAATAAGTGCCTTATCATTTTATTCTAGGTCACTGCAGGTTGTTAAGCAACAAAGTGGTTTGATCAGGAGTAATATTGATGCTTACAGAAAAATCCACATGCAAAAGCTTATTCCCTGATAAAAGTGTATTTATTTATGTGTATTCAGCACCAGTTCTAAAATGATTTGATGTGGCTAAAATGTATATTTGCAGTACAGTATATACAAATCAAGTACTTCCACTTTCAAGAAGGATTCTGAAAACATGAGTGAAACATCTTGATGTTGAAATCAATGATGCATAAAACTTAGACACATTTCATATGAAAACTAGGTTATGTACGTAGAATCATACTATTGCCATATGGTGATCTTTATTCTCCTTCAATTTTGTATGTCTGTTGTTAGAACCTTGGTCATAGTTTAACTTACCAAAAAAAGTCCACTTTCTTTAAAACTTTTTGTCCAGTGTTTCAATAACACAGAAGGATTCATTAAAGCAAGAGACCTGAAAATAGACACATTATATATAACAAGTTATGAAAGCTTGCTACTTGCCAGACTTGTTCTGGAGGAGA
>NW_022111306.1:3170376-3188977 GCF_000313985.2 Echinops telfairi
ATGAAATCTCTAGTTCTTGTGCTTTTAAAATATATTTTCTTGTGTTGAGGCTTTGAAATATTTGGGGGAGAAAATTCTTAAAGACCTATATTTATATCCTATTGGAACAGAAATTTCTCATGGTGAGCCACTATGTAGGTAAATGAGATTATTATTATGATATTCTTTACGTATGCTGCAATGGTGCCAAAACGTGTAACAGACTTTGGAGAAGCTACATTTTATCAACTAATCATGTCTCTATCAAACTATTTTCCAGCTGTGAAGAACATATTATGTCAGGCCACAGAAAGCAAGAATCTCAATGCCAATACTTACCAAGATGGATAATATGACTTACTGATAAATGGAGATATATAAAAAAGTAATTTCTCTTCCAGAGACACTGTGTGGAAGCATTCAAAACGGTTCAGCGTCTGACCTACTGGCGTAGGCTGTCCTACAATACAGCCTCTAACAAAACTAGGCTGTCCTGATCCCCTGGTAACAGAATTGTTTACCTGTATACCAAAAAGGTTGGGAAAGTGCCAAAATCTGCCTGTGGCATGTGCCTGGGCCGACTTCAAGGGGTCCGTGCTGTGAGACCCAAAGTTCTCATGAGGTTGTACAAAACCAAAAAACACGTCAGCAGGGCTTATGGTGGGTCCATGTGCGCTAAATGTGTCCAAGACAGGATTGAGCGTGCTTTCCTTAGTGAGGAGCAGAACACCGTAGTGAAAGTGTTGAAGGCACAAGCACAGAGTCAGAAAGCTAAATAAATACAAATGGAGCTTCTTTGAATAATAAATCAAATGACTTGTTCTGTTTAAAAAAAAAAGGAATTTCTCATTCCATTCACTTGGCTGATCTACATGGTATATCTAGTTTAAATGGAAGTTGGAGGCAGTCCCCATGTTAGTCAGACAATGCAATACAGCAATATCAAGTTCAGATACCAGACGTACTAGTACATCATCTAAAGAACAAGAGCCTTTGCCATGTAGCCTTAGACAAAATGTTACTGAGGTCTTGGTCCATTTCTATCGAATAAATAAACAGAAAAGGCTCATCTGAGCGAAATTAGGAAAGACACATTACAAAATCTGTTTTGTAAGATAGTTCATGTAACAAAATATGAGACAGTCTGAGAGACAGTGCATATGGCAAGCAGGGAGACAATTAAAATAGATCAAGCAGTTCTGCTTTGGGCCAAGATGGAGTAAGATTTGCTGTCCCCAACTAAACCAACTAAAAAATAGATGAAATAAAGCTTTTACAGTCAACCCTGATGCCGAGTGTAGTATGTGGAATCTCTGCGCAGGGAGAATATCTCCAATTACATTCACCAGTTTGATTAAGCACTGTATTTCATCTTCTATTCTACATAGTTAGTGTGGCCTTGGAAAGCGAGCGTCAAATGGACAAAGTTTATCAAATGTCATCAGAATAAAAATAAGTTGCAGGGCTCCACATTCCTAACTGGGGTCTTACTCTCACTGCTGTCTGGTGAGATGACACACTTCCTTGCAACAGAGTCAACCAGTTTATGATTATTGATACTATTTTATAGACAACATTGTGCTTTCCTCACCAGAAAGATCCATTCAACTGCCGAAGTAAATATATAATTGGAAATCTATATCTTCCACTTAATTTTCCAACTTTTTTCATATTAGTGGCCTTGCATCGAGAGCAAATTCTAGATACATGCAGTATACCTGCCCTTCCAAAAGGCCAAAGGCAAGTGTTTTAGTATCATAAGAGATCTATGAAGTCTTTCTGGGAACCTTAAAGTGCCTGACTTCCCCCTAATACATACCCTGCTTTTCTACCTTATAAAAATGATCAGAGTTTCTGCAGTTTCCCCACTTGGTTTATGGCATCTATAATATATTAGATATTTTTACAGAAACTGCTTTTTTTAGAAAGCATTAAACAGATTTCTTAACCAAGCTATAAAATAATTTCTTCTTCTGGGCTAAAAGTACTGCTGACATTTCTGGGATACATAAGCAGAACTAATTATTGTTTAATATTGTATAAAAGAGACATTTTACCGCACAACATTTATTATCGCATGATTTTTCATACTTATTTCTAATGTCTACACAGAAAATCTGCACCATTCTTCTTTTTTTCTTATGCTGTTTTCTTTCAAAGAAAAACAATCTGATGGATTCGAGTCATCTTCTTTTATCAAGATTACTGGTTATTTGATGTCTCAAAGATAACTAAAGACCTATTTCTATTTTCCCATTTGGAAAAATACTTAGCACAAGTATTGTTTCTCAATAACTATGCATAGCTCATGTGTGAGTGAATGGGCTAGTTGTTAAAGACAATTTCGAAGACGCTGCATTTGAAAAGCTGTCAGAGAATCTCCCAACATGGACCTCATTTTGTTCTAATAATTTTCCAATCATCATCATTTTACAACTCTCAGAAAATTATGATTCCCACTTAGGGATTCTCAAGCTAGCTAGCAAGAACAAAGTTGGAGAAAAAAAAACCTTTACAAAGTACCTTAAAGTCACTCCCCCAAATCACCAATCTTGGGATCTTTAATGACACAAGACTTGAAGCCAAACTCAGCAGACAATAAACCGCCCATCGCCGTTTGTGCCCTTGCTCCTATTAGTGATAACTAGTTCCACTGAGGAGCCAGGGTGGGCAACTATGGCCGCAGCTCCAGGAGAAAGCAAAGAACTTGTAGGTGATGGGTGGAAGCCCACCGCCAGAAAATAAAGGATTCTGAGTGAGTGTACCAGGCAATGTTGTTGTTTTGTGTTGTTACCTTTACTTGTCCTTTAACTTTTGTTTTTAATACAAAAACTTAATTAAGGGGTGGTAGTTTTACGATGAAAAAAATTAGCAAAACATACAGAAAATATCCATAAAATCCCTCCTCCATCCCTTTCAGTCTTCCCTGTTATTAACATCTTTCATTGGAGTGGTACTTTGTTGAATCAATATTGATAAGTAATATTGATGAGCCAACATTATTACATTATTATTAATGAACATTCAAATTAGAATCCACACTTTGTCTCACAGCGTTATGGGATTTGACAACCCCATAAGGCCTTGTATCCACCATTACTGCCATGCAGATTATTTCCCTGCTTTAATAATCCCGTGCTTTACCTACTCATCCCGCTGCTAATCCCACTTAATCTTTTCCCACCCAAGATCTTTTTGCCTATATACATAGTTTTGCCTTTTCCAAAATGTCTCATACTCAAAATCATACAGTGTGTACCTTTGCCCGACAGGTTTCTATCTGTTCCTAATATGCATTTAGAGTCCCTCCTTGTCTTTCCATGACACGACAGTTCATTTCTTTATATGACTGAGTAATACTCTACACAAACAATATTCTAACCAAATATTCATCTGTTCATCCATTCACCTATTGAAGGATATCTTGGTTACTTGTAATATTTAGCAATTCGGAAGAAAGCTGCTATAAAAATTCATGTGCGGGTTTTTGTGTGGTTTGAACTTTTCATATGCTAAATGTCCCTGAGCAGTATTTGTGAAGAATGTTGAAATAAGAGATATTTTGTTACATATACACTCACAACAGAGAAGTGGGCAATAAGGAATAAAAAATAAACAACAACCTGCTGCGTGGACTTGGACTTGAGGGAATCTTCGTGATCACAAGAATCCAAGTCTTTCCACTGAAACCTCCATTTTTTCATGTGGGCACTGCATATCACTGTCTCACATGGAGTTTTATTTTCTTTTTAAGCAGTGAGAAGCAACATAGGGCTGAAGAAGAAAAGATAGTATACGTTCATGGGTGATACCAAATTGTGTCAACAGAATTGAATATTTAGAAATCTGATCTCCATGAAATTTATTTCAAATATTTATAACTATCATTTCCATTTTGAACATGAGAAGAAACTAACACAAGAGCATAAATGGGCAAACTGAAGTTGTATCATTTTGTGATGTGTTAACACTAAGTAATATGATTTAGCAAATTAATCCCTTCGGAATCAATCTATATTATCTTGTGCTTCAGGAATTAAGAGGCTGAATCCTCTGCAAAACTCTAGCTCAAAGTTGCATTTAGGCTTATTTTCAATCTTGAAAATTTTGTTTATAAACCCTAAACAACTCATATTTTATAGTTCCATAAAAAGATTTTGCACGTCTCACTTAACGAACTCTCTGAGGCAAGGTTGTAGTCACACAGACTTCCTGATTGATGCATCTGACATCTAAATAGATTGTTTATCTTGAGTAATCTGAAATTATCAGTTGAAGAAGATTCAGAAAACGATGAAACAAGGCTATTCCTTCTCTGTCTCAAGCTGTACACTCTTTTCGGGTAAAGATTTTATTATTGGCCCCAATAACTGTTTACCCAAGTGACAAGTATTTCACAAATAATCAAAAGCATTTCAAAGACACCCTCAAAATTGTATTGAGCCTTAAATTCAAGCCAGTTTCAAAGTCCACTCACCCCTTCAATAGGACAAGTGCATGAATGAACTGAGTCATTTTGGTTTTGATGATAGGCTGTTTATGATAAAGGAACAGAGATTCTTGCATGCTTTTTGTGTTGGCTGTTCTTGAAAATCTTATTTCTTCTTTGTGAATATCTCTTCGAGAGTAACCTGAAAATCTGTGCCCTAGCAATAGCTATCGGTATACTTCAACTACAAATCGGTGCAAAGAGAGGGAATAAGAGCTGTAGGGGAGACGTCCATAGTTTCCTGGTCAAGCATCACCTTAACTTGACACAAGATTCAGTTGATTCCATACTGGTATTTGTCTGCTTCACCTAGGCTTGAATTTTAAAGTTTCACCCTAAAAGAGTCTAATGACAGCAAGATTTCCTAGCTGAGCTAGTCTGCAATATGATTTCCTGGTGTCACTCAATCAAATCTAGCAAATAGATTATGTATAAGAAGTAGACTCATGATTTACCTCCTACCACTTACTACTCATGGATCTATATTTAGCAAGTGCCAACTATGTTCCAGGAATTGAGCTAGGATTATAAAGATGAGTAAGAAGCAATAACCCCTGTATTCAAGGTGCTCAGAATATGTGGTAGGAACAAGACATATAAATAAACACTGGCCAAACAAAGAGGAACATTCCTATTAGAGACCTACACCAGGAATTATCAGGAAACTCTGCTGCAGCGTAGGATAGTTCACGACTAGTTGAAGGACATTGATGGCCTTTATGACACAGTTTCAAGAGGAAGAAAATTCAGACAATTTGTTAAGGTATGATTTAAGGATCATGAAGCAGAGATATTAAATCCAGACCATTCAGTTTGTACAAAAGCAACAACAACAATTTGTTAAGTATCCAGTTCATTCTCATGCATAGCAATCCCATAGGCAATAGTAAAACCACACCATAAGTTGGCCTAGGTCATATAACATAAAGGAAACAGATTGCCACATCTTTCTCCAAGAAAGCAGGCTGGCAGGGTTCAAATCACCCTGCTATCCACCTCAAATAGCAGCCATGTGCTATACTGCTTCACAACCACAGCCCTTTCCAATGCGTTCAATGAATATAAATTATATTGATTAAATAAGTTTTCTTCATGGAAGGCGAAAGTGATAAAGACCCAAGAAATGTGTGCGCATGTCATATGAGTTGAGTACGGCCACTTATTCGTCAGTTTGTTGCACTGTGGTGGCTTAGGTATTGCTGTGATGCTGGAGGCTGTCATGCGTATTTCAAATGCTAGCAGGCTCACCCGAAGTGAACAGGTTTCAGCAAAGCTTCTAGTCTAAGAACAAACTACAAAGGAGGAACAGGTTAGCCACTGTGGAGGAATTAGTCACTGCTAACCTTACGGATAGTATCAAAAGATTGTCAGATACTGAAAACCTCGTGAATAGAAGCAGAACTTTGTCAGAGAGAGTGCCAGAAGATAAGTCCCTGCGGTGGAGCCACTCAAAATATGACTGAGGAAGAGGTACCTCCTCAAAGTAATCAACCAAAAGGATGAGAGGGAAATAATTCTGTGGCCATAAAGCCTTCGAGATTTTCATTTGTTAAAGGAGCATGACTCAAAATGAGAAGAAACTGATGCAAAAATCTACTAATAATCAGAACTTGGAATGTACAAAGTATGAAACTGGGACTATTGAGAGTTGTCAACAATGAAATGCGACATATAAAGGTCAATGTTCTGGGTGTTAGTGAGTTTAAATAGACTGATATTGGCCATTTTAAATCAGAAAACCGTATGGTTTACTATACTGGAAATGGCACAATCAAGAGGAATGGCCTTGATTCATCATCAAATAGGACATTTCAAGATCTATCTTGAAGTACAATGCTTCTGTGATAGAAAACGATCTGCATACAAAGATATTCAACCAATACAAAGATTATTCAAATTTATGTGCCAACCACTAAATCTAGTGAGGGAGAAATTGAAGAATTCTATCAATGTCTTCAGTTTGAATGGATAAAACCTGCAAGCAAGATGCATTGATAATTATTGGTGAATTGAACACAAAAGTTGGAAACAACAGGGATGGAGCAGGAGCTGGCAAACATGGTCTGGGTGATAGAAATCAAGCCGGAGATTGCATGGTCGAATGTTGCAAGACCAACGAATCGCTAATAGCAAATACCTTTTTCAATAACACAAAAGGTGACTAAATATGTGGAATTCTCCAGTTGGAATACACAGGGGTCAAAATTGATTATATCTGTGGGAAGAGATGATGAAGAAGCTCAATATTAGCACCCAAAATGTGGCCTGGGGCTGCCTGTGGAGCATAAAATTAATTGCTCATATCAAATCTCAACTTGAAGATGAGGAAAATTTTAACAAGATCATGAAAGCCAAAATACAACCTTGAGTCTATCCTACCTGAATTTTGAGAACATCTCAGAAAAAGATTTGCTGCATTGCACCCTGAGGACAGAAAACCTGACGAAGTGTGGAAGGACATCAAGAGCATCATTCATGAAGAGAGAGCAGAAGGTCACTATGAAGGCAAGAAAGAAAGAAAAAACTCAAGTGGATATCAGAAGAGACTCTGAAACTTGCTCTTTTTAAAATAAATCCGTTTTGGGGGTGTTCTTACAGCTCTTATAGCAATCCCTACATCAACTGTATCAAGCACATTTGTACATATGTTGCCATCATCATTTTCTAATTTTTTTCTTTCTACTTGAGCCATTGGTATCAGCTCCTATTTTGTCCCTCCCTCCCCCACCCTCCACCCTCGTGAACCCTTTATAAATTATAAATTATTGTTTTCCCATTTTACACCATCTGCTGTCTCCCTTCACCCATGTTTTGTTATACGTCAATCATTGCGATTGATTCTGCTTTTCTCCCCCATCTTCCCCTACCCTTGTGGTATCACTGCTCCCATTATTGTTCCTGAGGGGTTTCTCTGTCCTGGATTCCATGTGTTGACAGCTCTCAACTGTACCAGTGCACATGCTCCAGTCAAGCCAGATTTGTAAGGTAGAACTGGGGTCACGATATTGGGGGTGGGGTTAGGAATCATATAAGAACTAGAGGAATGTTGTGTGTTTCATTAGTACTATACTGCACCCTGGCTGGCTTATCCCTTCCTTATGTGAAACTTGTTTTTAATTGTAGAGTAGCTGAAGCAAATGGAAGAAAAGATGTAGTCAAACAGTGGAGCTGAAAATTTCAAAGGGGAGCTCAAGAAGACAAAGAAAATATTCAAAGACCTAGAGTTAGAAAACCAGAATGGAAGAACATACTCAACATATATTCAACTGCAGAAACTTAAGGAAAAAATGCAAGCCTCATGTTGCAAAAATTGAAAGATTATATGAACAAAATATTGAATGATTCAGGAAGCATCCAAAGAAGATGCAAAGACTGTACAGTGTCATCCCAAAAAGAACTAGTTGGCATTCCATTTCAGCAGGTAGCATATACTCAAGAACCAATGGTACTGAAGGAAGAAGTTCAAGGTGCACTGAAAACATTAGCCAAAACAAGGCTCCAGAATTGACAGAATACATATTAAAATGTTTCAACAAACTGATGAAGCACTGGAAGCACTCATTCATCTATACCATGTGATTTAGATGACCGCTACTTGGTCAACTGACTAGAAAAGATCCATATCTGTACCCAATGCAAAGAAAGGTGACCCAACCTTGTTCTGGACATCGCCTTTCTTTGCACATAATTCAGCTTCTCTAAGTATTTGCTGAGCATACAGATTGAGTAGATATCGTGAGCTGATATCACCTCAACACCCACTTTTCCCAATTTTAATCCATGCAGTATGCCCTTGTTTGATTTGCACAATTGCTTCTTGATCCAGGTACAAGTTCTGTATGAACACAAGTGTTCTGGAATTCCTGTTCTCAAAGTTTCATAGTTTACTATGATCCACAGAGACAAATGCCTTGGCATAGTCAATAAAACACAGGTAAAAATCTTTCTAGTATTCTCTATTTTCAGCCAAGATCCATCTGACATCAGAAAGTATCCCCTATTTTACTTCCTTTTCTGAACCAAGCCTGAACCTCTGGCAGCTCCCTGTCAATGTACTACTTAACCATTGTTGTATTATCTTCTTCAATAAATTTTACTTACATGTGACATTGATGATATTATTCTACTCAAATGGATGAAAATGTTGACAAAATTGTGCACTTGTGTTCAAAGTCCTACGACGGACCATTGAAGAGATAGGGATATTAACTGGACTATCTTGAGGCTTGGCTCAGCGAACTTTAGTGGAAGATTTGGGAATGAGGAAAGTCGCTGTGAGGTTTGTGCCTTGGGTTCTGACCCTGCAAAAGAGCATCGAGTGGAAACATGCCGTGCCTTGAAAGAACAGCTCTGAAGTGACCCAGACTTTTACCCCCCAAGGTCATTCCTGGTGATGACACATGGTGCTATTCTTGTGACCCCCAAAGCAAACATCAATCAACCCAGTAGAAGACGCCATCATAAGCTCACCCAAAAAAGTCTATCAAGTGAAATCAAAGATCAAGATGATACTCACATGGTTTTTTTTTATGTTAGGGGGTAGTGCATTTGAAGTTTGTCCTATCAGGTCTGACTGCTAATCAAGCTCTCTATTTAGAGGTTCTGAAAAAATTGCTTAACTGTGTGCACCCCCAAAAAAGGACTGATTTGTGGCCAACGGGGCGCTGGTTTGCCACCACAACAATGCACCGGCTAATGCAGCCATCTCAGTACACCAGTTTTTAGCAAAAAACAGATTGCCTCTCTTGCCCAGCCCCCCTTGCTCACCAGACCTCACTCCATTTGACTTATTTTGTTTCCATAAATAAAGAGGGACATGAAGGACAGTGATTTGACAACACAAGAGAGGTGAAGAAAAAAAACAAGGGAGGTGCTGTCAGCCATTCAAACAGATGAGTTTGGAAAATGTTTCCAAGTATGGAATCGCTGATTTGACAAATGGATTAAGTGTGATGGAGAGTATTTCAAAAGTGATAGGTTGTTTTGTAAAAAAAAAAAATTAAATACATAGCTTTGGGAAAAAATTCAGGTTTGGGGGGATGCCCCTTGTACTTTGAACATATTGTCAGGAGAGACCAGAAGGACATCGTGCTTGGAAAAATAGAAGGGAAGTGAATGAGAGGAAGGCCTTCCACAAGATCGAAAGATACTGTGGCAACAACAATGGTCTCAAGCATGAGCACAAGTGTGAAAATGGGGCAGGCTGGGTGGTGAGTGTACATAGGCACCTAACAACAACAGCATGGGTTAAGTGCTCTTTTACTAAGGAGAAAACCAATACATTTGAGTCACAAGAGCAAAATCATCATTAGTTGAACTTTTAGAAATTTAATTTATATACAGACTCTACCCATCAAAACACTTTTCCATTTACTATACCCAAATTATTCCAGTATATATTCAAATCAAAACACTAAAGGAATGAGAACAATGTTTAAATGATTTGTTGAAAGTCACATAATTCTAAGCAGTTTCATTTTACCCATTAGTCTGCTACTCTAGCGGGGAAAATAACTGCCACTTTTCAGTGTTTGTACTGCCATTATACTGTGGGTAGGCTAGCTTCAATGAAAGGCTACAACTAATTTTCCATTATGCTTTTCAATAGGATAAACCAAGTCACATATAAATATATTTAAATAGATGAAATTTAAAGTTGGAAGAACTATATCCCTTATCAAGGGTCATTTTACACCCTTAATTTCAAGTTAAGGATTTTTAATTATATTACTTAATCCCTAATACCACACTCTGATGTGAACTTACCTTCAAAGTACAGAAGATGAAGATGAAACTCAGACTAGCTGAATAACTTACCCAAGACCACACAACTAAGAAATACAGACCATTTCAGAATTTAAGTATGAATCAAATTTTGTTTAGGGAAAGAAGAAGCAAGACAATATGAACTTCTCTTGATTGAATAGAGCCCCAAAATGCAGAATATCTATTACCAAAGTAGCTAAACAAGGGACACGCAGAAAAATAATTAGGTTGAAATAAACAGCCAAGTTAACCCTTGATTTTGTGCTATAAATAAAAAATTCCCTATAGTACTTTTCAGCTATTCAATAAATAAAAAAGAATATAAGCCTGTCATGGATTGAATTGTGTCCCCAAACAATATGTGTCAACTTGGCTGGGCCATGATTTTCAGCAGTTTGGTGGTTATGTAATGATAATCATTCCCCTATGATGTCATCCCCTGTAATCAGCCAATCAGCTGTGAGGAGATAAAAGTGGTATACCAAACCCTCATACAGGTCACAGCCCTGATCCATTGTAAGGGGCAGTAAATCTCTGGGACACAGCTTGCAACGCCTTTCATCTTCTCTTACTCTCTACCACTTACTCTATGGATTCTGATTCATAGTGGCCTTATAGGACAAGAAAGAACTTCCCCTCTGGGTTTCCAAGACTATAACTCTCTATAGGAGTAGAAAGTCTCCAACAAAGTCTCCCACATGGAAGAAGCACACCAGCCTGCGGGATCACAAGGTGCCAAAGGGATCAGTTATCAGGCATCAAAGAACAAAAATCATATCATTGTGTACTCACCTCCATGATACGATCGCTGAAGACAAATGGGTGCATAAGCAAATGTGGTGAAGAAAACTGATGGTGCCTGCCTATCAAAAGATATAGTGTCTGGGGTCTTAAAGGCTTGAAAATAAACAAGCAGTCATCTAGCTCAGAAGCAACAAAGCCCACATAGAAGAAGCACACCAGCCTGTGCAACCACGAGGTGTCAAAAGAATCAGGTATCAGGCATCATCAGAACAAAAAAATCTTATCATAGTGAACAAGGGAGGGAGTGCAGAGTGGAGACCCAAAGCCCATTTGTAGGCCACTGGACATCCCCTTACAGAAGGGTCTAGGGAGGAGACCAGCCAGTCAGGGTGCAATGTAGCAACAATGAAACATACAACTTTCCTCTAGTTCCTAAATGCTTCCTCCTCCCCCACTATCATGATCCCAATTCTACCTTACAAATCTGGCTAGACCAGAGGATGTACACTGGTACAGATAGGAAGTGGAAACACAAGGAATCCAGGGCGGATGATCCCTTCAGGACCAGTGGTGTGAGTGGCGATACTGGGATCGTAGAGGGAGAGTGGGTTGGAAAGGGGGGACTGATTACAAGGATCTACATGTGACCTCCTTCCTGGGGGATGGACAACAGAAAAGTGGGTGAAGAGAGACGTCGGATAGGGCAAGATATGACAAAATAATAATTTATAAATTCTGAAGGGTTCATGAGGGAGGGGAGAAGTGGGGAAGGAGGGGAAAAAATGAGGAGCTGATGCCAGGGACTTAGGTGGAGAGCAAATGTTTTGAGAATGATGAGGGCAACAAATGTACAAATGTGCTTTACACAATTGATGTATGTATGGATTTTGAGAAGAGTTGTATGAGCCCCTAATAAAACGATTTTTTTAAAAAGGAGTATAAAGTCTCATCTTTCTCCCAAGCAGATAGTCATTTCAAACTGCTGATTTTACATTTAGCAACCTAAGGAATAAGCATTATACCAAGTCTCCTTCTTAATTAGAAGTGATCAAAGGAAGAGAAGTGAGCAGAGAAAAAAGGAAGCAACCACCAAGAAAGAGGAACCAGGAGTAGAGCATGTTTTGGGCATGACATCCAAAGTCCCTGGGCTGAGAAACTCCTAGACCCAGAAGACTGATGTCAAGATATATGTAGGTCTCCTAAGGAGACCAGGCCTCCAGATGTTGAAAAGAGACAAGGATTTTCCTCCAGAGTCAACACAGAAAGAAAATCTTTTCCTATAACTGGCTTTCTGAATTCTGGCTTCCTACACAGTGAGAGAATAAATTTGTTTGTTAAAGCCACTCACTGGTTGTATTTCTGCTATTGCAGTACCAGATAACTAAAACAAAAACTATCTGTCAAATTTACATTTCAACATACTGAAATTCATGATATATAGTTTCACCTATTATATCCATAGCTTGTATAAAGACTTAAAATATTTCATGAGGTATATTGTCCCTGTTCATGAAATAAGTAACTGTTCCTTTTCATCGAAATATAAATAATATTCACTATACTCTTAAGCATTTCCATTGTTCTCTGAAAAGTTAAGTAAAGTCAGAATGCTTCCTAATTTTTAAACAATTGAAATGATTCCTAGTTTCCTTTAGAAAATGTTAGTGAGATAAATTGGGGGGGGGCTTATAATAAATCAAAGTGTTGGTTTTATAATTTTTAAGTTGCAAAATAGATAAAATTAATGTTTTGTCTTACTTTTAATTGAAAGGAAGAATGGGGAATGTAGTCAAAGGCTTCTCTCCATACACTAGAGAATTACAGGTGTATCAAATGAGAGAAACAGGAGAGTTTTTGTTTCATACTTTGCCTCTTAAAGGGAACTTGCTGTTAGTCAGCCAATCACTGTTCTGTAAGCCCCATGTGGTATTCCTCTTCTTGCTGAATTTGGACCTTAGTGCAGTAGGTTGCACGAAACGCCATTGCTGTTTTACGTATGTCATTTGGTGCATTGAGTCAACAAACAACATAACACATTCAATTCCATTGAGAAAACATGGATTAAACTCCCGCTAGAAGCAAAGCCCTGGGGTACGGCTGAGGAACGATAAAAACAAACAAAACAAACAAGACAAAACTCATTGCCATTGAGTTGATACCAACTCACTCACATAGGGTGACTCTGGGGGGAATATAAAGATGTATGAAATGCCATCCCTACCTTCCAGCAGTTCAGTCTAACTCATAAACAACTTCTTTTTCACACTCAGAAATCACAATTTTTCTTTTTCAGCTAAAATCCACTTCCTCAGTTCAAAGTGGATGTCATGCACTGCCCCCTGGGAGAACATCCCTATTCCAGCTCCCACCATAAAGTTTTCCATTCTGTTTTACCGTCGGTTGTTCATCTCTGAGTTAATTTCTTCTCATGGGACAATTCACACGCCTTTAGACCCATGCAACTGACGCCCCAACATCCTCCTAAAAAGTTGTATCAAGAATAAATAAGTTTAAAGCCCCCTGACTCCAGGCCATTCCAACTCAGCAATTCTACAGAAGAGAGCAGAACTGCCCAAGCTGTTCCTCCCTAAGGACATAGACAGCTGCATCTTTCTCCCACTGCAGCTGGGTTTGGACTTCAGACTTATCTTAACATGCTTGGCCCAGGTCCTAACCCTAAGAGTTTTACTTGAGGTTGCCAAGTAGTCATAATATGGGAAAATTGCACCTACCAGTATCAGCTGGGTTTGTTTTCAATAAGTATTGCTTTAAAGATTCCTCTGGAGCAACATCTCCAAAGGTGCCACTCACTTCAATGCCTTTCTCCCCAATGTCAGCTAAATGCCACAGGTGATGGTTGTTCCGTACTTACTTTATTGGCTTTGATTTTTTAATATATTAACAATACTAGCAGAAGGGAAGGAGTCCTGGTGGGGCAGTGGTTAAGTGCTTAGCTGTGAGCCACAGCTCCAAGGGACAACGATGAGGCAAATAACGTGGGGACGTTCTACTCTGTCCTAGAGGGCGGCTGTGAGTTGAGATGCCCTAAATGGCAACAGGTTAGCACAAGAGACTGTGTTCTGAATCAAATCTGGAACTGCAGTAACTAGTAATAGAGCTATTTAGATAGAATAAATAAATAGTCATCTATTTACATTATGTGACAGAATACACAATAAGCATGTATGCAGAGCACAGAACAATATGAAACAAATAGAGTCAAAAGAAAGGATAGGCATAAATCAAGGACTCGAGCCTTTGTTTTGCTTAAAGCCTTTTCTTGGCAAATCCAATATAGCTTTATATATCCTCTAACCATTTGAACTTGATCCTTCCCTCAGAACGATTGTCAAGAGCACGACCATTCCCTCTGGCTATGAAACAACTACTGAGCTTTAGACTTCTGGAAAAATACATTCTGTGCAAAAATAATTTTCAAGAGTATTTTAGCAAGAAAATATAAAAAAATTCACAGCCAGATGTCTCATTGTAAAAAGTGAAAAGCATTATTCCTCTGAGCATGTTGGAATTTTTGTTTTGTTTTTATACTTAGGGAAAACATCAGATCAATTCATAATTCTTCTTTAAGGAAATATTTTACCTGAGAGATAATTTAAAACACAGAGACTGTGCTGGATTATACTGCAATAAACTCCACTAGCATTTTTTATACAAGCATATATAGGTACTGGTATTTATGTTTGCAAGTAATGAACAGCAAAACTCAGACTGCTCAGAGTACAGAAATCAATGAGGCTAAAAAAATTCTCTTGATTCCCTCAACAAGATTCCAGGCCACTAAACAGAAAATACCCTCTCCCCCTGAAAAACAAAGCATCTGCTACTGAAAATAAAAAGGGAGCAATTCCATGAAGTCTAAGGCAGCTATCAGTAAGCAGAAGAAAAGTCTCCTTAATACTGTTAGGATTACAGGCCTTAAAGGTAACCTGGGAGGTTTATTTGACTTACAGCTAATCCCACATTAAATCATCTTGCAGAAAAGAAACATCTCCCAAGCAAAGAAAGATTTCACAAACTCCCCAATGACTTAAAATTATTTAGTCAGTTTTCAGAGGCCATTCAGCTTTGTGTGCTACACAAATCTTCACTCTAATCTTAAAATATATTTATATAAAAACTAGTGACTATGATTTATGATTTCAGTGCTATTTTTTTTCACCTCTCCTTTCCAAGAGCTAGATGAGCTCTGTTCCATTGACAGTCCTTCATATGTGCCAAGCAGTTCATTTGACATAATATATAATCACTTAAGTGACTCATCTTCCAACCCTGCCAAAACAGTTACATCTTCATGTAGATGACTGTGGAAGAATTGTCAGAGATGCACCACTGCTGGATGTAAAGATGGAAAAGGGGGGCATAAGACACAGCATATGAATGCCTCTAGACTCTGGAAAAAGGAAAGAAACGGATTCTTCCTAGAGCCTCCAGAGAGAAGCACAATCCTGCAAGTACCTTCAGTTTAACCCAGTGAGACTCATATTGGACTTCTAGCCTACAGAACTATGAATTAACTCTTCTAAATTTGTGGCAAATTGTTAATACAGCAATACAAAATAAGTATAGATTTTGAAACTCATTAGAACTGCCTAATGATATGCTGCTTTTCTTATAACTAATTAATACTTTTTTCATTTTAATGGCATTAATAACTTTATAGTACATAAAAATATTTTCCATATAAATGAATGAAATTCCCCTGCCTTCAAAGAAATCTTACAACACTTGTTAAAATGAAATCTGTAATTAGAAAAATGGCAGACACCCAAAAAGTCCACTTTAAGGATACATCAACAAAACGTGTGTTTTAAGAGCAAGAGGTTTGTGATTATTAGCCTCAGGATTCAAAACATAACACAAAACTCATCATGTTGGTTGTGATCGCAAGATTTTGTAGCATCTTGTCTGGGCCAGGAATCTTGGTGGTTTTGTAGTTAAAGTATTCCCATGGTGTACTACCACAATGAAACCAACTCCATAATGGCAGTGAGTAGCCAATTCGTTGCAAGAAGATTAGGGTGCAATGCAACCACCATACTGAGGTCAGAGCCCTGATGATATTGAAAGTTGCCTCAGGGGTGTGGCCAACATTGCAGCTGACAAGACACATAGAACTATGCCAGTGCCCTGAGCTGGAGCCATGTGGAGACCCACCCCAGTGCTGAGATGCTTATAACACCACTGGATCCACTTCCGACCCACTGGTCTAGGATCTTTCTGCATTTGGCATCATTGCTGAGTTTCATGAGTCTAAAGAGGATTATATAGATTGGTATTGGATATATGGGCTAATATTGGACTTATGGACTTGATCTGGATTGGGCTGGGGTGTTTTCTCAATATTCAACTGCTCTTGTATATAAAGCTCTCTTATACACATATGAGTGCCTATGGCTTTGTTTCTCTAGTCTACCCAGACTAACACTGCACGCCCCTTACTCACCTGGCCTCACTTGATGCAACTTCTTTTTGTTTCCCTGAATGAAGAGGGACTGACATGAAAGGACAGTGATTTGACCAAGTAGAAGAGGTAAAGAAAAAACTGAGGAAGGTGCTGTCAGCCATCCAAACAGATGAGTTTGAAAAAATGTTTCTGAGAATGGAATTGCAGATTTGACAAATAAGTATTAAGTGCAATAGAGAGTACTTTGAAGGTGATAGGATTGTTTTGTAAAAAAAAAAAATTGAATACATAGCTTTGAAAAAGATTCCATTTTGGAGGGGGGTAGGCCCTCATATATGTCATATTACTGGGTTAATTTTGTCCTGAGAACGCTTCCTAAAACGATGATCCTGGTGAGGAAGTTCCCTTAATTACAGCTCCCTAATTTTCCTCCTTGACTCCTTCATCTCCCAAATGAACCATTTCATGTGATCTGCATCTCCATCTATCATATTAATGTTATTGACAAGCCTATGGACACCTCATCCTCTGCTATTGAGTCAATTCTGACCCAAGACACTAGGAGTCTACTAGGGACATCCCCTACAAAATTTTATGCGGGCAAACCTGACCCCCTCTAATACTCCCACCAGGCCTTTAGTCTCTCCCAAAGGGTCAACTCCATTCTGCACGGAGCCTGCTTCCTCCCTTGATGTTTCTGAGAAATGTTTTCCTTGTTTTGTTGTTGTTGTTGTTGTTGTTGTTGTTGCTTCTTTCCCTATTTATCATGCAGGAATCAGAGGCACTCTTCTCTTAGCCTTGAAATCTGATGGTATCAGGCACAAAAAGATGTCAGGGTCTGCAAGCAGCACCATGTTTACAACTATCTGCCTCCCTCAGAGTCAGCTTCTACCTGTTCCCACTTCCCTGAGCTTCTGGTTCACCTGCATCCAAGGCATTAGCAAGCTTGCACACAGCCACTAAGAAAGAACAGACCAGAGTTGAGTGTCATCAGTCTTTATTTTAAACACAATTACAAATCGATTTAGTTCGTTTCATACCTGGCCAATGGGAATTTTGAAACATCGAAGTGGAGGTGTCAGATGATATGTTGTATGCAGTTCATGTAAGAGAGATACTATGTAATCCTAATCAGAAAGTCTATACTAGTAAAATAAGCTTTAGCCTATACGAAAAGATTGTCCTTCCCAGTCATATTAGATAAAAGGGTTTCCACTGAATTATTAGAAAGCAGCTACACTAACAACAAGAAATAAGGTTGAAGATATCAGAGTATGTTTAAAAAGTTATGGAAAAAACAAACCTCAAAATAATAAATATATTCAAAGCATACCAGTCTAGCAAACAAGCCTTGGAAGAATCTGATTATATTTATGAAATAACTGACTTATATAATGACAAACTTCAGCTGCTATAAAAATAAATCTAGGCCTTCTCATATAATAAAGAAACAGAAACTTGAGAAACACATTTTAAGGAGATTTTCCTTAAAGCACCTTCAAAATGTTTATGCTCCAAACGATATTTGATCACTGGATAATTCCGTTGAGAATCCTAAATAATAAAAGAAACAAATAACTGAAAATGTCTTCATCAGCCATTGACCACTCAATCTCAGTGCCAATCTGACACTTCTGCCATCATATTTTCAATGTCAGGATATTTAGGACTAATTTTGACCTTACCATAAAATGAGGGTTTGACAGAACTAGAGTTACAATTCAGACATACACAAGTTAATCCAAATGTCTCTGTGACCAGTGGACAGTTCTAGACAAGTTCTCTCAATATACTTGTCTTATTCTCAGGACAATGCCTTTAAAAGGATCAATGCCAAAGAGTGGCTTCCCAGGGATCAGCTGGGTTAGTTAAGGTCAAGGCAGAAAAGTCGATCCAGAAAACTATGGTGACTGGGTTTGGGGTTTTGTTTCTCTTTTCTTTATTTCCTTTTTTTTTATTTCAAAAGGATAATCTCTGTAGATTTTTCTTGAAAGACATAGAATGATCACAGGGTGACCTAGGAAAAATGTTTAAGAAAATTAAAACTATGTCAGTGAGCAAAGTCCAGGAAAGTCTTGCCAAGGAATATTTTTCTATCACCAAAATGCACCTGCTCACCTTACCATAGTGAATGATGGGGGGAGTGTGGAGTGGAGATCCAAAGCCCATTAGTAGGCCACTGGAGATCCCCTTGCAGA
>NW_022111306.1:3190352-3209989 GCF_000313985.2 Echinops telfairi
TTTTCGTGATGCACATTTTCTTTGCATAAAACTCTCTCTTATACATGAGTTGCTGTGGATTTGTTTCTCCAAAGTACCTAGACTAATACATGGTGGTTAAGTGCTTTCCAGTCTGTTCCGACCCCTAGTGACCCTGTGCAGAACAGAAGGAAGCACGGCATGGGCCCGCACCATCTTCACAGCTGTTCCTATGCCTGAGCCCATTGTTGCAGCCACTGTGCCAATTCATCTTGGTGAGGGCCTTTTTCATTGCCCTCCACTTCACCAAGCATGATTTCTCTCCTCAGGGACTGGTCTTTCCTGACAATAAAGTAGGTAAGATGAAGTTTTGCCATCCTTGCCTCCAAGGAGCACTCTGGCAATACTTCTTCCCAAACAGATTTGCGTGTCCATTTAGCAGTCCATGGCCCTTTCATATTCTTCTCCATGATTCAAGTGTTTCTAACTTGTTCAGTCTTCCTTATTCAATGTCCAACTTTCATATGCATATGAGGCAATGAGAAATGTCATGGCTCGGGTAAGGTACACCATAGTCCTCAAAGCAACAGCCTTGTTTTTCAACACTCTGCAGAGTCTTGTGCAGCAGATTTGCCTAAGGCAATGTACCTTTCGATCACGTGACTGCTGCTTTGATTATGGAGCTAAACAAGAAAAGATCCTTGACAACTTCAAGCTTTTTACCATTTATAGTGATGTCAAACTACTATATGTGGTAGTTATATAATCTGTTGTCAATTTGAGATTTAAGAGTGAAGGGGTGGAATTTAGCCTGTCAATCTGGTAGCAGCTTGATGACCTCACTTGGAGGTGCTAAGGAGACAAATAACTCACTGGAGGCAGGACACAGGCTCACTCCCTGAGAGACTCTTTACTGGCAAGACACATGGAGCTATGCTGATGGCAGCAAGAGCCCTGGACCTGGAGGAGCCACATGGAGATCCCTGCCAGCACTGAGATGCCTACAACACCACTGGATCCACAAAACTTCCCACCCATTGGCCTGTGATCTGCCTGCATTCGGCATCATTGCATGTATTTCATGAGTCTGAAGAGGACTTTTTAGATTGGTTTTGGACATATGGGCTAATATCAGACTTATGGACTTGATCTGGACTGGGCTGGGATGTTTTCTCAATATTCAATTGCTCTTGTAGATAAATCTCTTCCTTATTCACATGAATCTCCCTGGATTTGTTTCTCTAGTCTACCTAGACTAACACTCTATACTACTATACTATACTATACTACACTATACTATACTATACTATACTATGGCCCCAATGCGAGGATTGGGGCTTCTTTACATAAATTCCTGATCCATACTGAAGGCTGCAAGCCTTGCTCTTCATCAGCAAGTGCTGCAAGTCCTCGCTTTCAGCAAGCAAGGCTGGGCATCTGCATATCACAGGTTGTTAATAAACCTTCCTCCAACCCTGCTACTACATTCTTATAATCCAGCTTTGTTGGTGATTTGCTCAGCACACAGCTTGAATAAGGGTGGTGAGAGGACACAATCCTGATGCACACCTGCCTGATTTTAAATCGTGGAGTAGCCAATTAAGCCATTAGAGAAATAGAAACACTACCTTCAGAAGCGAATAGATCCAGATATGTTCAGAAGCAATAGTTTCACGTTTTGATATTTTTGTTTAATAAAGATTTCTATGATTTTGTAGCAATTTTTTATTTACACTGGTATTAAAAGTATTATATGTTATTTTTACCATAACCCTTCCCCCCAGTTCCATCTTTATTTCTTTTAGAAAATATTTGTATACTTGAGGTAACATTTTTAATAGAAATACACTCCTACTTTTCACATACGTAATTAGTTAGATAATATGCTGTATATTTTACATTAAGTATCATAATACATCATTAAATATTTGTTGCTGAGTTTATCAGACATTAGTCATTTTTTAAAGGATCTTTTTTCATCTTCAGTTTGAATAAGATCCAGTGAAAGCTGTTAGCCTCTCTGGAATAGAACTGTATTGGAGTCATTCGCTACTCTGGGTTTTAATGTTCTGTATCTTACTTTCTGCAGAACAATGACTTTGTCACTTACTGCATTTATTCTATTCTTTACCAAATCAACAAAGAGAGACAGACAAGGAGAAGAAGGCTGTCTGTCAGAAACAATGGAACAAAGTATGCAGAGAAATTGGATTCGCAGTCTTTCTAAAGAAAGAAAAGAAGAGGGCGGGGGATGAAGGGAAAGAAATGAAGGAGGGAGGAAGGATACACTAGACAGCTGTGTTAAAATTGTAATTGTGACAGCTTGTTAATGTCTATGAGAGAAATTAACTGCTTCGATACGGTTTGTGCTAGTTTCCAGACTCTTTGATTATAAGTAAAAGGACGAAAGTGAAGTAACAATCACAACACCTTTTTTCCAAAAAAAAGAACCCAACTGGGAAATGTGGCCAACAACTGTCACTACACCCAAATGGCCAAAAGGCAAACAGCCAGGGGACCATCAGAATCGAGTCCCCTGACAAAAACGGTGGGAGCTCACATGCCCAGTCTCACAGGTTGTTGTCTCTGGAAGTCAGTTCACCCCTCGCGGCGTTGCTAGCAACCTTCTCCTAAGATGGAAACCCTCCTGAAACATGACAAAAGGATAGATACAGATTTATTTTTGAGGTCATGCAGTCTAAAAAGAGTATGATTTTAGAATCAGGTCAATTTGGGCTCAAATCCCAACCCCAGTCCCCATGAGTTAGTGAGCATATGCAAGTTCCTGCAACTCTATGTGTCTCTTTACTTTCTCTGAGAAATACGATTTACTAGACATTGGAGTTTGTGATTCAATCACATAATTTATAGCACGGTAGGACTTAGTAGCAGGTAGTACCTTCTTGATACCTCCACCTTATTCCTCCCAGTTCTTCAATAATCATAATATGTGAAAATTACATTCTTTACCATGTAAAATGTGGCAGGAAAAAAAGTCCAACAGCCCATAACTTTAAATTTTTTTAATGTACTATTTAATTAAAATGTCAAATAATTTAAATATTTAATAAAGCTATTAAACATAAACATACATTAAATGACTTCAGCTAGAATATCAAAATTATAAATTCATAATTCTTATGTCTAAAGACACTTTTTTGCAAAATTATCATAGATTGGTTATAAAGTAATCATCTCTACTTTTTTTTTTAGATAGACTTGTTTGTCACTAAAGACTCTAAGTCCATTCCAATTGTACTTTTTGTCTTTTTTTTTTTTAAGATACTCAGACCACTGTATAGCTTTGAGGGATAAGGAACCTGGCGGGATTTGGGGGAGGAGGGACAGAGAGAAAGTTTAAAGAAACATACTGTTTGTATTTATGCACCCCATCCCAAGAAATGAAGTCAACAACAGCCTGTTACACCCTCTGGATATGTGGCTCTTTTTCTCCCAGCATCCCTCCTCCCTCGCCCCTCAATAACCTAGTCCTCCCCTCTCATTGTTCTTGCCCCATAGTCATCTTGTCTTGTCTATTGGTGCATAAATCGTGTTTATTTTTCTTTATAACAATGGTATTGTTAAATACTTATCTTTGTACATTTGGCTGAATTTGCTAAGCATAATGTTCTCTAGCTTTGTGCATGTCTTGTGGTGTTTAAGAAAGCTGTCATTGTTTTTCATTGAGGCATAATATTTCATGGTATGCATGTACCAGAGCTGGTTTATCCATTCCTCCATAATTGGGGATTTTGGTTGTTACCATGTTTTTGCTATTATGGACATTTCTGCAGTAAGCATAGGTGTGTAGATGTCTGCTCACGTTGTATTTTGGTTGCTTTAGGGCGTATATCAAGTAGAGCAATTGCTGGATCAGAAGGTACTTGTATTTGCATTTGTTTAAGGAAGTGCCAAACTGATTTGCATAGTGGTGGTACAATTCTACAGTCCCACCAGCCATGTAAAATCATTCCTCCCGCTCATACCCTCTCCAGAATTTATTATTTTCTATTTTATTGAATTTGCTAAAAGTCTCAGTGTAAAGTGATATCTTATTGCTAATGAACATTTCTTCATATGGTTATTCACCGCCTGGATGAAGTCTTTGGTAAATTATCTATTCATCTTGTGCCCATTTTAAAATTGGGTTATTTGTATTTTTCTTGTTTAGATGTTGCAGTTTTCTATAGATTTGGGAAGTTCGCCCTTTATCTAATGTATTACTACTAAATATTCTTTCCCAATCTGTGGGTTCTTAGTTGATTCTTTTGATGAATTTTTTTATCTGAATAAATATCATATTTTTATTAGACTCTGGATCTTTATTCTGTCTTCTGTAGTGTGGTATTTTTCATTATGTTCAGTAGTGTGTTTATGGCTTGTATTAGGATCTTTAAGTTTGTCCCTTTGTTTTCATTGATGGCCTCTATAGGTGTGTGCTTTATATTTAGATCTTTGATCCATGTTGAGTTCATGTTTGTAGATTGTGTGAGGTATGGGTCCTGTTTCATTCTTTTGCAGGGGAAGATCCAGTTTTTCCAGCACTATTTGTTGCAAAAGTTATCTCCTTCCCATTTATCGTGTTTTGGTCTTTTATAAAAAATGCCTATAGGTACTTGGTTGTACTTCTGGGTTCTCAGTTCTAATACATTAGTCTTCATATCTATCATTGTACCAGCACCAGGCTGTTTTGATTACCATGGCTATATAGTAGGTTTTAAGGTCTCAATGTGAAAGGCCTCCATTATTTTTATTTTTAATAGTGTTTTATTTATCCTAGGTTTCTTTCCTTTCCTTATGAAGTTGATTATTAGTTTTCCATTTCTTTGAAGAATTGTGGTAGGATTTGGATTGAAATTGCATTGATTTTACAAAATGTTTTTGGACATATTGACATTTTCACAATGTTTAGTCTGCCTATCCAGGAACATGGTAAATTGTTGCAGTTGTGTAAATACTTTTTGATTTCTTAAAAGTGTCAAATCTATATTTTGGAGGTTTTTAATCATTTTATTGGGCGCTCATACAGCTCTTATCACAATCCACACTTACTTACATACATTCATTGTGTCAAGCACATTTGTACATATGTTGCCATCAACATTTTCAAAACATTTTCTTTCTACTTGAGCCCTTAGTATCAGCTCCTCATTTTTCCCTCCATCCCCCACCTTCCCTCCCTCATGAATCCTTGATAATTTATCAATTATTACTATTTTTTCATGTCTTACACTGACAGATGTCTCCCTTCATCCACTTTTCTGTTGTCCATCCTCCTGGGAATGGCCTATATGTAGATGATTGTGATTGGTTCCCCTTTTCTCCTCACACATTCCCCTTATCCTCCTGGCATCACTACTCTCATTATTAGTGCTGAGGGGTTTATCTGTCCTGGATTCCCTATGTTTCTACCTCTTATCAGCACCCGTGTATATGTTCTGGTCTAGTCAGATTTGTAAGGTAGAATTGGGGTCATGATAGTGTGAGGGAGGAAAAATTTAAAAACTAGAGAAAAGTTGCATCTTTCATTGGTGTTACGGTGCTATACTGCACCCTGACTGGCTTGTGTCTTCCTTGTGACCCTTCTGTAAGGGGATATCCAATTGTCTACAGATAGGCTTTGGATCTCCACCCCGCACTCCCCCTCATCCACATTGGTATGATTTTTTGTTTGTTTCTAGGTCTTTGATGCCTGATACTGGATCCCATTGAAACCTCCTGTTCACAATGGCTGGTGTGTTTATTCAATGTGGCATTTGTTGCTTCTCAGCTAGATGGCTTGCTTTTAAAGGCTTCAAGCCTTTAAAACCCAAGATGCTCTATTTTTTGATAACCAGGCACCATCAGTTTTCTTCATCACATTTGCTTATGCACCCATTTTGCCTTCAAATCTATATTCTTGATATTAGCAAGATCCTCACTCAAGAATCATGTTCAGCTTGAGTCTCTCATGCCAAGTAAAGCAAGTGGGTGAAAAAAGCAAAGCAGCAATATAAACTATAAAAATGTAGAAAATAGAAATACAGAAAAGCAAGAATATTTGGCAATACATTACTTAGAAACTAGAAAATCAAAAGTAATATATAGCTATTTTTGTTATATTTCAATTTTAAATATTAACTGTTATTCAGTATATCTGTTAAAATTCTTTAATTTTATCCTCCAATTGTCCAGGAGCTTAACAAAGAATGTTTACAATCAAAGCTTTAACTTTTTCCTCCATCCAAGAAAGGTGTGGTATAATTTTAAATATAGGGAAAAATGTCTACTATTATTTAGAAAATGAAGCAAGGGAGAATTCTAAATTTAAGGAATACATGATCAAAATTGTTGATCCTCTAAGCTGAACTCTCCTATATTGGGGATCATATTTTATATGGCATCACATTTTTGTTTAAGTATTATAGATTTTCAGATTCACAAACTCAACTTTATCAAAATGAAATGCAAGATATTATTGTGAGCATTTTGGAGGATTTTCCATTATTGTAGATCATCTGAGGCATGGGCTCTTTCCCGTAACATGGAAAATTGAAATATGGCTTGATAATCAAAATATATTTCTTTTTCTTTTTCTTTCTTGTACTCATTGGGTTTGGGGGCTGTTGTTTGTTTAATCATTTTATTGTCATGATCCATACATGCATCCATTGTGTCAAGCACATTTGTACATCTGTTGCCATCATCATTCTCAAAACATTTTTTCTACTTGCGCTCTTGGTATCAGCTCCTCATTTTTCCCCTGCCCTCTCTGCCACCCCTCCCTCATGAACCCTTGATAATTTATAAATTATTATTATTTTGTCATGTCTTACATTGTCCAACGTCTCCCTTTACCTACTTTTCTGTTGTCCGTCCCCCAGGGAGGGGGGTTATATGTAGATCCTTGTGATCGGTTCTCCCTTTCTACCCCACCTTCCCTCCACCCTCCTGGTATAGTTACTCTCATTATTGGTCCTGAGAGATTCATCTGTCCTGGATTCCCTGTGTTTCCAGTTCTTTTCTGTACCAGTGTACATCCTCTAGTCTAGCCAAAATATATTTCTTGCATTAAATGAATGCATCTGATAATAGCAGGAATTATGGCAGTCACATATAAAGAAGATGGTTCTGATTAGAATGACCTATAAAGCAAATTTCATCATCTTTCCCAAAATTATTTAAGACAAAAGTTAGCTAACTACTTTTCATTTTAAATCATGTTCATATGAGGCGCGGTAGACAAAATACTCTTGAAGAGAAATTTCCAGTGGTACGATTGACAGAACTTCAGATGCTCAAAATGCCTATCCCCTTATTTGATCTCCTCTGAGAAATAAATATCTTACTTAACATTTATCACTCTGTACATTATCTTCATATTGATGTAACTGCATATTTTTCACTTTTATTACATTAAATGCTTAGGGATGTAGAACTAAAGATGGAAAGAGGAGGGAGGGTGAAGGAAGGAAGGGGAAAAGGAAGAGGGAAGAGAAGACCCACATTGGGTCCTTCCCCCATCCACCTTGTTTGAGTGCCGTTAGACATAGTTCTTTTTAAGGAGGAGGGAAAATCAGAGCGTGTCTCTCTGGCCTTGTTTTTGCCGATCAAGTACCTGGAAAAGCCGTGCCTTTGGTCGTGAGAGCTTTCTGATTGTGTATTGTGTTGTTACCCACTTTTCAACAAACAGAACACAATCTGACCCTATTTCAGTCGTGAAAAGAAGCAGTCTGGCAAACATCCATCATCCTAGCTGTTATTCTCAAAGCCTTTGTTTACAATGGTTCTTTTACCCTGTTGCAGGCCACCACTGGAGAAGATAAATCTGTTTTCCTTTCAAATATATAGCAGAACATGAGCTTTGTGATTGCGATTGGTTTTTCCTTCAAAATAACAAAACTGTTTTTAAAATTGCTATTTTTAATTCAGTGAAGTTACCTTGCAATGAACGACCTGCAATACACAGATGACACAACCTTGCTTGCTGAAAATGAAGGAGGCTTGAAGCACTTATTACAGCCCTCAGTAGGGATCACATCTTAATATAGCGACAACAAACATCCTCCCAACTGGGCCAATAAGCCACATCAGGAAAACCAGGGGGAAAATATTGTAGTTATCAAGGATTTCATTTTGCTTGAATGCAAAATCAGTATCCATGGAAGCAACAGTCAAGAAATCAAATGATGTATTGCATCTGTT
Source organism: Echinops telfairi (assembly GCF_000313985.2). NCBI lineage: Eukaryota > Metazoa > Chordata > Mammalia > Afrosoricida > Tenrecidae > Echinops > Echinops telfairi. The sequence goes on from NW_022111306.1 coordinate 3,198,495, forward strand.
ACAAACGATCTCTTTAAAAGCGTTCAAAAGTGAAGATGACGCTTTGAGAACTAAGGAGAACCAAGTCATGGTATTTGTAATCACCTCACCTGCATGCCAAAGCTGGACAATGAATTTTTCTAACAGAAGAATGAATGCCTTTGAATTAGAATGTTGGCAAGAATATTGAAAGTTTCGTGGACTTCCAGAGGAACACACAAATCGGTCATGGAAGAAGCAAAACCAGAATGTTCCTTAGACGTGAGGATGCTGAGACTGCCTCACAGACTGTGCACATGTCTGCAGGGGAGATCAGCACCTGGAAATGAATATTATGCTTGATAGAGTAAGGCATCTGTGGAAAAGAGGAAGGCCCTCCAGGAGACAGAACGACACATGACGGCAGTCACTTAGCAATATTGTGACGATGCTGCAGACCTGGGCAGTCTTTCGTTCTGTTGTACACGGAGTCACTAGAAGTCTGAACTGATTTATTGGCACCGCATCAGGACTAGTCATCAAAAGACATCATGTTTTCTATTTGTCATCAATAATTTGTCATCAATAATTTCATTATATTTTATAATGGCTTTCCTGCACCACAGTTATAGCTTAACCCACACCCACCCCCCTTGAACACGACAGCAGAACTGTCAACTGCTTGTTTAATCTTATTCTTCCACATTTCTACTATTCATTTATGCACATTCACAGGAGCGTAATATAATAGTATTTCAGTTGAGGACATTGACACATTCTCTCCAAGACAGCCCATTTTACAATGTTCTTATTAAATCCAAAGCCTTGGTACACAAGAGTTACAGTCTCCAAAACCCACAGGGTAGGTGGGGCAGGTCTACCTGTTTTATAAGGTGACTATGAGCTGGAATCAACCTGCTGCAGTGAGATTTCTGCCCCTCCACATCACTTTCCATAATCACAAGAGCAATGATGATAGCATTAGTTTTCCCCTTTGTTCCATTCCATCCTTTTAAGTGCTTTCAAAGGGGGTTACTTAATCAAGACAACTAGTTGTATAACAACATTCACTCATTCACTTCAAATAAGCAAAAGTATATGCTATCCTATGAAATTAGAATATCTCCCAAAAGCCAAGAACTGGACATGAAGCTTGGCCTCATAAGAGATAAGGGCTAGGGAAAGAAACCGGTGATCCCATTCATCCCTGCCTCTATTTCTGCCTTGATTTTTGCTTCTACTTCTGTTAGCCTTCACTTGATTCCACTGGGTCAGTATTCATGTGGTCTGCAGCTACATTTTCTTATGTTGGTTGGTGGAAAACATCAATGAAATAGTAATTTTTCAGATCAAATTTCAAATTTGAGAAATGAAAATCTGATACACCAAGGTTAAGTCAATTCCCTGCCCTAGCCCATTAAGTAGAGCCAAGTTCAAACATGGCCAACAGCCTTCTCCCTTTGGAACAGAAGGGAAAAGGATATCAGACCAAAGGAATAAGGGCTGATTACACTGCTCCCCAATTCCATTTTTTTCCTACCACCAGGATTTAGGTTCTGTTGAATTAGATCCATTATTTAAAATGTGAAACTGAAGCAAAACTTATTTAATGACCTTATTTTATGACTGATCTTATTTTATGACTGAGGTTTTAGCCCAAGCTCTGAGTCTACAAGATTGTTAAGCTGTTGTTCTTGTTAGGCACTAACCAGTCAGTCCTGACTCATGGTGAACCTTTCCATAGCAGAGGAAACAATACCCAGTCCTGCGCCATCCTCACCATGATTGTTATGTTTGCACCCATTGTTTCAGCCACTGTGGCCATCTATCTCATTTACGGCCTTTCTTTCTTTGCACCACCCTCTCCTTTACCAGGCATGAGGTCCTTTTCCAGGGACTGGCTCCCCTTATAACATGTCCAAAGTATGTGACACAAAGTCTTGCCATCCTCATTCCATTTTTTATTTTAATTCATCATTTTATTCGGGGGCTCTTAAAATCTTCTGATAAACCATCATTCAATTGTGTTAAGCACACTTGTACATATGCTGCCATCAACATCTATCATTATGTGAGTCCCCATTTTTCCTCCTTCTCACCCCCCGCCCCCTTCCCTCTACCCTCATGGTATTTCTACTCCAATTACTGTTCCTGAAGGGTTTATCTGTCCTGGATTCCATGTGTCAAAAGCTCTTATCAGTACAGTGTACATGCTCTGGTCTAGCCAGATTTCTAAGGTACAACTGTGTCATGATATTGGGGGTAGGGGGAGGAGGAAGCATTCAGAAACTTGTGTGTTTAGTTGTTGCTATACTGCACCCTGGTTGAGTTGTCCCTTCCTTGTAACCCTTCTGTAGGGGATGTCCAATTGTCTACAAATGGGCTTTCGGTCTCCACTCAAACACCCCTCATTTACATCGATGTTTTGGATCTTTTGATACCTGATACCTGATCCCGTCACACAAGCTGGTGTGCTTCCTCCTTGTGGGCTTACTTGCTTCTCTGACAGATGCCTGCTTGTTTAACTTCTACCCTTTAAGACACCAGATGCTATATCTTTTGATACCTAGGCACCATCCACTTTGTTCACCACATTTGCTTATGTACCCAGTTTGTCTTCAGTGATCATATCAGGAAGATGAGTATCAAAGAGTGACAGATTATTAGAACAAAGTGTTCTTGGGTTTAGGAAGGCCTTGAGTAGAGGCCCAAAGTTCATCTGCTATCTTAATACTTAACATATAAATATGTATACATTGGACTCTATTCCTTTCATTATAAATGAATATATTTACATATGTAAATGCCTGTAGCTGTACCTCTATAAATAGCTTTTGCTTCCTACTTCTTTCCTCTGTCTCCCTTCACCTTCCTCCTGCCCCACTGTCATGCTTACCCTCCACTCAGCTCTCCGCAATTCCTCTTGGATACATTGCACTTGATCAAAGGCCAGCAGGCCTCCTCACCATCATCTTTAGATCTCTTGTTGTTTCCACATCACCAGCCTCACTTCTAAGGAGCATGATGGTTTTACTTTTTCCGAAATGAATGTATAATTTCTTCTGGCCATCCCTGGCACTTCCAAGATTCTTTTCCAACACCATAGTTTAAGTGCATCATTTCTTCTTAAGCCTGCCTTATTCATTGTCTAGCTTTCACATACATCTCAGGTGACTGAACGTACCAGGAGTGGGGTCAAACACACCTAAGTCCTCAAAGTGGCACCTTTGTCCTCCAAGACAGAAGATTTGCCCGTTACAGTGCATCGTTTGATTACGGCTGCTTCCATGAGCTTCCATGGGCAGACCAAAACCACTTCATGCTATGTAATGTGAAAGATTCCTTCTGTCAGAAAATATGGTAATTCTAGATTCACCTGAGATTAGTCTGGTAAATAGTCAATGATCCTGTATGAATAACATTTTATAGCTTAATAGCATTAGCTAACTTTCCCTGAATAGTTATTCAGTCACAAACTATCTAAAAACTTTATAAGTATTGATTCATTTAAGTATTGATTAACAACACACTGAGATATAAACAATTATTTCCAAAATTTGGTAGGGCAATGGGTGGTTAAGTAACTGCCTGAAGTCCACACAGTTATGAATGGACAGAGAGTCTAAATTCAGAGTCTATAATTTTTCATGATAATTGCTTTTCCCTGCAGTTGTTTGACTCTTCTTTCAGAAGTCTGATTAAGCAACTACGTGCTTGAAGTAATAGATCATTCTTCTCTGATTTATCCTGTCATACTTTGCAACTGAACAGTAATGATACTCTAATCTTTTGTATTTTCCAAAGAAAACTGGCATCTTAAATCAGTGCAATTTTTTTTTTTATCTTTCTTTGTGTGGTCCATACAAAATAACTCAGCCATGCGTCTTTGGAAAATGTGAAGATTTGATAACTTCACAGTTGTTATCTTCAAAGTGACTGAATTCAGAGAACATTGGAGAGGAACCTTGATCCAACAGTGGTGTCCACTGGGGTATCTATTCATTACAGTAAACAGCCCCCAAATCTTAGTGGCTTAACACAGTATAGGCTTATTTTTCATGCACACGAAGTGAGATGAACACTGCGATGACCTGCAGTGGAACAATATTCTTCCAGCTAAAATACTGGGGCCCAGCATGTTTCCAACATATGGCCAAGCCATCAGACACACTTACAAAAGAGTACGTGTCTGTCTATGCCAAGAGAAGGTGCGCCAGATACTTAATTTCCTTTTCCTAGAAGTGGAAAATGTCTCCTCTGATCATATTATATTGACCAGACTATCTATCAAACAGCCAGCTTTACAAGGAAGGCTGGAAAATGGAGAGAGAATGCATGGCATTGGTCAGTGTTAATACCACCTTCCACAGTCTGCCCTTAGCTACCAACTTTCTATTTGATCCCTCTTTCACAGTTACAGGAGACACCCATTTCCAGATGAACAACACAGAGACCAGCCAATTCAGATACAGTAGCCAGTAGCCAGCTGTGTGCACTTTGGGCATGCTACCCATGTTCTGTTCTGCAAATTGAGAACATTGCTCATACTTCAAAATATTGGTGAGAACATTCACATGGTCCACTGTCTTATTCACTGTTCTCTGTGACTCCCAATGGCTCTGTCCTCTATGAGTTCCTATTCACTTGGCTTCATCTGAAATGAATGTTGAGAGTATGCTTTGATGAAAGAGAGAGACAGAGAGGCAGCATTCTGGCCCACCAAGCTTCAAAGATGACATTCCCACTCAGAAAAGCCAATGTACAGAGAGGACTGTAGGACTGGCCCCACAACAATACATGATGCCCCATTACTGACCCACAATGCAACAGGGAGCAGTACTGGAGACACAGTGTGGGAATTGTGCCTGGGATGACCCACACACACAGCAGGGCATAACATAAAGGGAGCACAACAGAGCAGCAAGGGGAGCAAAGCAACAAAGTCCCCAAGGAATCCTGAAAATAGATTTTGGACTCAGCGACCAGGGCTTGGCACTACATTAGACTCTATCGCAAAACATTCATAAGGCTCAGCAGACAGACGGAAAATATTCATAGGCTATTTTCCCTCCCTTTTTTCATGTCTATCTATATATGATAGGCAGGATAAACAATCGTAAGGAGAAAACAACAGGACCAATGGTTCTAGCGGAAGAGGGAAGGGGAGGCAGTGGGGGAAAAGGAGGAGGGAGCCAACAAATCTAGGGACAAGGGAACAACAAGAGATCTAAAATAGATGGCCAGGAGGGCACAGAATACCTGTTGGGGTTTGTTCAAGTGCAATGTAGCCACAAGGAAGTACGGAGAGCTGAATAAAGGTTGAACATGATTAGTGGGACAGGAGGAAATTAAAAGGAAACAGAGGAAAGAACTAGGAGGCAAAAGACATTTATAGAAGTATAAACATGGGCATGTAAATACATCAATATATAATGATAGGGTTATAGGTCTATGTACATATATTTATAGGTTAAGTATTAAGGTAACATATGGACATTGTCCTTTACTCAAGTCCTCCCCAACAGAAGAACACTTCATTCTAATAACCTGGCATTCTGTGATGCTCACTGTCCAATATGATTGCTGAAGAAAAAATGGGTGCATAAGCTAATGTGGTGAAGAAAGCTGATGGTGCCCTTCTATTACAAGATATAGTGTTTGGGGTCTTAAAGGCTTGAAGTTAAACAAGCATCCATCAAGCAAGGAAGCAACAAAGACCACATGGAAGAGGCACACTAACCCATGTGATCACAAGGTGTCAATGGGATCAGGTATCAGAAATCAGAAGACACAAATAAACAACCATTTTGTTGCAAACAAGGGGGCTCTGATTGGAGACCAAAAGTCCATCTGTAGACCATTGAACATCCCCTCACAGAAGGGTCACAGAAAGGGATGAGCCAGCCAGGGTGCAGTATAGCAACGATGAAACACACAACATCCCTCTAGTTCCTTAATGCTTCTTCCCCCCCACTATCATGACCCAAGTTCTGTCTTAAAAATCTGGCTAGACCAGAGCATGTACACTGGTACAGACAAGAGCTCTCAACACACAGAATACAGGACAGATAAAACCCCCAGGACCAATAATGAAAGTAGTGATACCATCAGGGTAGGGGTAAGGTGGGGGGAGACGAGGGAAAGTGGAGAGCCAATTGCAGTGATCAACAGGCCATCCCTCCCCAGGGGGACAAACAACAGAAATGTGGGTGAAGGGAGACATCAGACAGTGTAAAATATGAAAATAAAAATAATTTCTAATTTATCAAGGGTTCAGGAGGGTGGGAGCCCCGGGGAGGGAGGGGGAAAAAAAGAAACTGATACCAAGGACTCGAGTAGAAAGAAAATGTTTGAGAAATAATGATGGTAACATATGTACAAATGTGCTTGATACAATTGTTATAAGAGCTGTAAGAACCCCTAATAAAATGATTTATTAAAACAAGAGTAAGAGAGAGTATGCTCTGGAGGAGGAATCTGGTTACCAGTTACCTTCTGTTTCTAGAAGGCTGGACTGTCTTAAGTCTTGAATAATAAAAGGCTTTTGTATTACACATTCTAGGTATCTTTGAAAATACAATGAAAGAATATCATCCATGAGTAATTAATTCTTTTTTTAAAAAATCTGAGATCATGTGGTCAAAATTACTCTCAAGCAAAGATGAGAAAGTCAGTTGGCAGGGAAAGCAGAGTACTAGAAATGGTAAACCAGAACTGAAGGAATTTGAATAATGACACATTGTGAAGATGTAACCAATATTACTCAATAATTTGTGTAGAAATTATTATCTGGGAACCAAATTTGCTATGTAACCTTTTACCATAAACACAATAAATATTTTTTTAATGAATAATAACATACGATCTTAATTGTGGTAGTGACATAATGTCACGTCAACTTGAAGATATAGTAGTGAAGGGGTGGAGTTTAGCCTATCAATCAGGTCACAGCTTGATGGTACTTCCTGGTGGCATGGTCTTCTCATAGGAAGATCCTGGGAACTTCCTCTCTCTCTCTCTGCTTCACCTTGCTGTTTGTGAACCACGAGGGCTGAGACCTCCCAGGGCCAATGGTGATGCTTCCAACACCATTGGATCCACGAGACTTTGCACCAGAAGTCTGTGAGATTTCTGCAACATTGCATGTAGCTGTGTGAGTCTGAAGAAGGATTTATGGACTAATATAGGGCTTATGGACTAGTATCGGACTTGTGGATTTTCTTTGGACTGGGCTGGGATATATTCCAGACATATAATTATTTCTTGATATAAAATCCTCTTATATATATGTGAATGTCACTGACTTTGTTTCTCTAGTCTGCCCAGCCTAATATATCAACCATCTAAAAAAATGAAAGTTTATTGTTTAAGAAATTTTTCTGAAAAAAAAAATTAAAAAAAAGAAAAATTGCCTGTTTTCTCTCTATCCCTTCTGGCAAAATTTCACCCTAATATCCTTATTCTACTTACTCTTCATTGCATCGCAGCATTTGGTCCTCTAGCCTTCACTCTTTAAATTAATTTATCAAATGTAATTAACACCAAAATATCTTCTGTCAACAGGATCTCATCACTGTTGAGATGAAACCAAAAGTAAGTGGGAAATATACACAAAGTACTCCTCCCCACCACCCACCCAGAGACTTATTTGGAGAAGTAAATGAATCAGATGTAGATGGGCCTAAGGGTGGACAAGTGTGGGGACTTGAAAAACAAAAAATTCATTGTCATCGAGTCAATTCTGGCTCATAGCAACCCTATAAGATAGAATGGAACTCACCCTCTGAGTTTCACAGACTGTAACTATTTGCCAGGGAGAAAGGCTAATCTCTCTGTATAAGAGAGAGTTTTATATAAAGTATAGGTGCACATCAAGAAAACATCCCATCCCAGTGCTGCCCAAGCCCACAAGTCTACCATTAACCCATATGTCCAACACCAATCCACCAAGTCCTCTTCCATCTCACAAAACAGACGGCAATGATGCCGACTGCAGGAGGAAAGCCGAGTCAGTGAATGTGTAAGCATCTCAGCGCTGGCAAGGGACTCCACACAGCTGCTTGAGCACCCAGTGCTGCATCAAAGCAGGTCCATGTGGCTTCTCCTCAAGGATGTCTTGCAGGAAGTGAGCCTTGCTAGCTGAAGCAGGGAACTGGCTAAGGCAGCTGCACCCTGGTCTGGACATCAGAAAGTAAGAGACCCGAGAACTAGAAAGGCGAGACTCACAGAGCCATTTATCCCTCCACCCTTCAATTAACCTCACATGTGTTTATCAGCCAGGGTGGCACAATAAACTAATTACCTCAGTCATTCAAAAACAGGAAAGAAAAAAAGATCAAAGTGGATTTCAGAAGAGACATTAAAACTTGCTTTTAATTATAGATTATATAAGGCAAATAGATGGAGTTAGATGGTTGAACAGAAAATGTCAAGGGACAGCTCAGGAAGATGAAGTAAAATATTAGAAAACCAAAAAAGGAAGAACAGGATGAGAATTCCTTAACTAAAAGAACTGAAGAAAAAAATCGAGTCTCAGGTTGCAATATTGAAAGATACTATGGGCAGAATATTGAAGAATGCAGGAAGCATCGAAAGAAGATGGAAAGAATACACAGTTACTTTACCAAAAGTGACTAGAAACATCCAGCTATTTCATGTGATAGTATATGATCAAGAATCAATGATACTAAAGGCATAAGTGTAAGCTGTATTGAAGGCATGAGCCAAAAAAACAAGGCTCTCGGAATTGATGGAATACAAATGGAAACACTTCAACAGCTAGTGAGGCACAGGAAACACTCACTTATACATCCAAGAAATTTGGCCAGCTGGCTGGAAGAGGTCCATTTTTGTACCCACCCCCCAAATAAGAGACCCAACAAAATGCTCAAGTTATATAACCATATAATTAATATCACATGTAAATTTGTAGCAGTGCATTGACAGGGAGCTGCCAGAAATTTATGCTGGATTCAGAAAAGGATGTGGAAGAAGAGATAAGATTGCTGCTAACAGGTGGATCTTGGCTAAGATTTCATTGTGTTTTATTGACCATGCCACGGCATTCAGCTGCATGGAACATAACAAACTATGAATAGCCTTGAGAAGAATAGGAATTCCAGAGCACTTCATTATGTCCATGTAGAACTTGTACATGGATCACGAGGTGAACAAAACAAGAGAATTCTGCATGATTTAAAATCAGAAAAGGTGTGTATCAAGGTTGTATCCTCTCACCCTACTTATTCAATCTGTATTCTGAGCAAATAATTAGAGAAGCTAGATTATATTAATAAGAATCTAGCATCAGGACTGGAGGAAGGTTTATTTGCAGCCTTCCATATGCAGATGACACAACCTTGCTTGCTGAAAGTGAGGAGGACTTGAAGCACTGGCTGACGAAGATCAAGGATTGCAGCCTTCTGTATGAATTAAAACTCAATGTAAAGAAGACCAAAATCCTCACAACTGGACCAATAGGTAACATCATGCAAAATGGGGGAAAGATAGAAAGTACCAAGGATTCTGCGTTGCTTGGATCCACAATCAAATGTATGGAAGCAGCAGTTAAAAGACCAAACGATGCATTGCTGCATAGAAACACTCAAAGCTCACTTACATCAAGTTGATGCCAACTCATAGAGACTCTACAGGCCAGGGTTGAACTGACCCTGTGCGTTTCTGAGACTATAACTGTGTACAGGAGTGGAAAACCCCATTGGTCTCCCCAGGAGCTGCTGGGGGGTTCAAACTGCTGACCTTATGGATCACAGCCCAACACATAACCACTATGACACCAGAGTTTCCTTGCTGCACAAGATCCCTTTTAAGTGTTGAAAAGTAAGAATGTTGCTCTGACAACTTAGGAGTGCCTGACCCAAACCGTGGTCTTTTCCATTGCCTCACATCCATGTGAAAGGTGGACATTGGATGAAGAAGACTGAAGATGAACCGATGCATTTGGATGATGGTGCCGGTAAAGATACTGAAAAGTACCACGGACTGCTAAAATGAAACACTTCTGTCTTGAAATAGGTCCAGCCAGATTGTTCTTGAAGAATAAAGATGGCAAGCCTTGTCTCAACTTGTCTCAATTACTTTGTACATGTTATAAGGAGAGGCCAGTCCTTGGAAACGGGCATCATGCTTGGTAAAACAGAAGGGCAGTGAAAAAGAGGAAGACCGTTGACAAGATGGATCCACCCTGTGGCTGCAACAGTGGGCTCAAAGATCAGAACAAGTGTGAGGATGGAGCAAGTGTGGGCAGTGTTTCATTCTGTTGCATAGAGGATCACTGTGAGTCAGAATGCCACCTAACAACACATTAAGTAAGAGTCGGTACCATGAGTGCCAATCTTAAGCGCATTCAAGGGCCAGTCAGGTGGCATAAAAGGCTGAAACAGGTGGGATGTCAAAGGATCAGGTGTAGTAAGAGAGTGACTAGCTGGCCAACTAGCTGAGTGTCCCAGCTCAAGAGAAACCATTCTGTGTTGCCCATCCATTGTTGAATGGGAACACCGTTCCAGTAGAGCCAGGCACTACGATTTTTTTACAAGGAGAAATTCTGAGGGCCTGAATGATCTACTTGCTGCACGTGAGATCAAATCCTTGCCCAGGTAAAACATGGCTAAAAGCATACGGAGTGTGTGGAAAAGGAAAATGCGTGCTGAAAAGAGAAAAAAGAACGTCCCAAAGGAGCTCAACAGATTTAAAACTATCCTCCAAGTAGATGATGATGTTTTACTGAAAGATGGTCAAGAGATAGCAACTGCTGTAGTACCCAGACATCACCAATGACGAAAAAAGAAGTCGACATGCAAATGGAAACTGATATTAAAGGAATAAAAAGAGCCTTCTCGACCAGCACGGATGGTAGCCAGCATGGATGAACCAAAGGCAGAAAAAAGAGTTGAAGGCAAAGCAAGAAATAAAGAAAGGAAAAAACAAAGGCAACGCAGTAAAAGGTTTATCGTGATCAACTCTGAAAGCGTCACTGGAATGGGGGCAGGTGTATGACGAAATTGTTTGACTGAATTTCAGCTTCTACCCACTGCAGACTGTTTTTTACTAACCAAGTCTCTCCCTTTGATTCCAACCTCATAGAACTCAAGTTCATCTTGAGAACATGAATAAATAGCTTCTTTGTCTTAAAAAAAGAAAGAAATTCTGAATACTGGGTATAACATTTCTGTATTTTTTCAAGACGACATAAAGTCTAACCAAAGCACTTTGTTTTCAATATGGAATATATATATATATAAATCCTACTACTAATGGTTATTCATAAACTCCAGGTTATCTGGTCCTCCATGTGGGTGGTACGTAATTACCCTCTCTTGGGAGATTAAATTACAGGGAGAGGGTCGTTTAGGTTGTAGCTCAACCTCATAGCTTTGAGTGAGCGAGAAGGGACGAAATGTTCCTTCTGCCGTGTGTTCAAATTAGAGCCAGCCCCCAGGGACAGTCAGTAGAGCTTTCAAAACAGCAGCATTTGAAGCGAAGGAAAAGTAATTTAAGGAATTGAAATTTGCCAAGCC
>NW_022111306.1:3210950-3211820 GCF_000313985.2 Echinops telfairi
TTATTTTAAAAAGATCATTTGTAAATATCTACACTGTTGTTCACCTTTGTAAGAGGAGATTTAGCAAGAGGGATTGGAGGTGGCAGGGGAAGGTGGTGTATGTGAACAGTAGGAATTAGGTTAAGCAGCCCCCCTAAATGGATGGGGAAGCCCAACCAGAATCAACATTAAAACTTATTCAAAGAGTAGACTCAATATGAACTCTCCAATTCATCTACTGCATTGGCAGCTAACTGAGCAGATCATTTGGAATGTGCAGGAGGGAGGACATTTAAGCCTCAGGCAGGCACACGGGCACAGAGGGGTACATCGCTATTGCAATCTTGCTTGGACACCATCACCCACCAGCGCTGGAACTATCAAGAAGGAGTGCTGATGTCTCCTCAGAGTCCCATCCACGTTGCAAGAATCCTCGGTGCACACTCTAACAAAGTTTGAAGTGTTTGTTCGATGTCATTGAGCATACAGTTTACCATCAAGCTCCATTCTTCAATGTGTCCTTTTTTTTTTTAGAATGCAGGGGTATTTTTGTCTTTTACATGATGAGACAACACACAACACTGACAGTATATATTCACATACAGCTCTTTCCTCTCTCATATCCATGAGCACAAGAAGAAGAAGAAGATGGTCTAAAAGTGATTGTGGTGATGATTCTACAACTCTTCTTAATGTGATTGAACTATTGAATTGCATGATTTGGGAATTATATGCCAAGAAAACTGTTAAAATAAAAAAAAGAAAGCTGTTAAAATTACTGCAGAATCTAAAGGAACTGCTGCAATCACTGTATGGAACATACTGTATTAGTATTTCAATAGTTGATTCCACAAAGACAAGGAGAAAATAAGTTTCCATTCTTTTTTTTTT
>NW_022111306.1:3214040-3247678 GCF_000313985.2 Echinops telfairi
TGGTCCCTCTTTTCCTGTGGAGATATAAACAATACCCTCCCCTTGGGTGGGTTAGCGCCCCGTGTCCCCGCTACCCATTTCTTCCTTATTTTCATGATTTTTTTTGTGTTCCCTTTCCCCACCTCCTCCCCAGTTGTCTACCATGTGCATCCCTGCACTTGATCTGGTCTTTAAAGCCACTCACTTCGGGTATTTCTGTTGTAACTGCACGAGGAAACAATGACATGGAAGCTAACCATGTATTTACATATTTTGTTTGTTTGTTTGTTGTTCCTGGCCAGCCACAAGGATGAAATCAATCCGATGATGGTTTTCGCCTGCATCTTACCTACACAGCAGTTAGAAGCGCCTGCGGCCCCTCAGCCCCATGGCCCTGCAGAAAGCAGCAGAAACTCCAGTCCCCTGGCAGAGCCAGCTCGTCTCTCAAGTGTGTCTTTGGACTTGAAAGGGGAATGGCAGCAGAACTAATGGGCCTGAGGCAGGATGCATGCACATGGCCTGTTGCCTCCCAGAGAAGTATCATCCACAGGGCTCTCCAAGGTGTGATGGATGTTAATCCTGACCCACTGATGCCCACATGCTAAGATGAGCTCAGCGTCTCAAGAACAGGAAGAACAAACTTTGTACGAACACATGGTAACTGGCTGCACATGCAATCACCTCCTGAAGCGACATCAATTCAGAGCAGTCTTTGTCTTCATGCTAAAGAGAGTGTCCTCTTATCCAAGCCTGCATACGAGCGATATTTATTCCTGACTTTCCACTGTCTTAGTTCCTTTCACAAAGCCACCTGCTCCGGCCTTCATGGCTTTCCTTACAAGTAAAGGTGCTCTGCTGTTTTTTAATATTTCATGAATCCTCATAATTAAAAATCCCTTGCCTTTCTTGTCACCTTTCCTGGCAATATGTTCCCTTTTCCAATATCGTTTTTCTTTTTCTTCCTGAATTGCTACGGGGAAGGAGAAAAGAAAGTTTGAATGATGCTGTGAATTTGAACATGTCTGTTGCTATGGAAGCGGCAGCAGCTGAGCAAGGAGCACCTGTGGCTGCAACATTTGCAGGAGACCAATTACCCAACCTGGAAACTCTAATTCAGTAAACAAGAACAACAGTGGGTAGTTAGAGAAAATTGCTTATTTAACTGGGAGGGAGAGAGGCAAGCCAGGAGACTTGAAGAACTATAGGAGGTATGCTTGATGTTGATGAGCGTGTCCATCGCCTAATTAAGAAGTTGTTTTGCAAAGAAGCCTGGTAAAAGTGCAATTTTCAGTCACCTGGCTGCAACACAGGAGTTTAACATCACCTCTTGTGTTTACTGGGGCTTCCTCCTAGGCCTGGTGACAAGGCCAAGATGAATCCAGCCTCACGACAATTAGCAAGCCATTGCCAAGTGGCTGCCTACTGGGTAGCCACAGGAGCCTGAGCAATGTGCACAGTGTGCAACAAATCCAGGACTACTTGGCCATTAAGATAGCTTTCCAAAAGAAATATATGTATATACATATATCCTGTATTAAATGTTCAAACCCATGGAAAGCAAGCAATGGCTACCTTTCTCATGCTTCCCCCTCTTAAAAATGAGAACAGCACTGGGGTCATGGTAGTGGGGGGTGAGGAAGCCTCAAGGAACCAGAGGAATATAGTGTGTTTCATCAATGCTTTACTGAATCCAGAAACAGGAGTGGGAATAGGGATACCAGAAGGGTAATAGGAAGAGGGCAAGAGGAAGGGAGAAAGAGGGAACCAATCGCAATGATCGACACATAACCATACACCCCTCTCCAGAGGGAAGAACAACAGAAAACATGGGGGAAGGAAGACAGCGGTCGGTGAGAGAGATGAAAATAATAACAATGTACAATCTATCAGAGGGTTATGAGGGTTTGGGGAAGGGAGAGGGGAAAAAGAGGAGCTGATATCAAGGGCTCAATAGAAAGTAAATGTCTAGAAAAGAATGAAGGCAGCATATGTGTAAACATACCCGATTCAATCGATATTATATGGATTGTGATAAGAGTTGTACGAGCCCCCAATAAAATGTTTGTTTTTAATGAGAACAAACCAAGAAGGCTACTTATTGAAAAAATTATCTTTTGTCCTGTGGATCTAAGGCATTGAGGAGCATTTTATGCATTGTTTTCCAGGTTCCTTAAGAAAATGTTCATATAAACCATTGGTCACAATGTTTTTTCTGGGATTTTACACACAGGAACTAAGGACCCATCTTTTAAGGATTTACAACAGAGAGAATCTGGGATAAAATTTATTTGTATCATACGTGTTATCACCAGACACAGGATCCAAAGGTCTAGACACGCAAGGTTCTAGTTTGTCATAATCACAAAACAATTCTTGAATGACCTCTTGGAGGCTCATTTAATGAATTTAGGATTTTTGACCCCTGCCACAAAACGGAACTTTTTTCTATGCATACAGTGAGTGCCTGATACAATTTATTTAATTAATTTAAACTGAGAAATTGTTCAAGCAATTATTTGGAACAAATACGAGTGAGCCTGACTCATATATGCTAAAAGAATTCTTAAAGCTGTCATTTCTATTTTTTAATTAAAATGTTGGTGCTCTTAGTAGCTGTTGAGTCAGCTCCAACTTATAGTAGCCTAGTGCATCGCAGCTCCAAACGTCCCCAGCGAGTGTCATCCTCCGGATCAGGGCTATGTCTCCGTCCATTGATGGGCCACGTGTCCTTCCATCTCATGGAGGGGTTCTCTCATGTTCTCAGACCCTCAGCTTTCCCAAACATGACATCCTTTGTCTAGGGATTGATTTTTTTCTGATGGCCTATCCAAAGTAAGAAGGCCGTAGCCTTGCTATCCTCTCTTCTAAGAAGCATTCTAGTTGAAAATTGTGGGGATTTTTATCTTATTTTTAAAACATAAATCCCATTTTCATATAAACTTCAAAAAGGTGTTTACTTTGGGGTCAGAGATGTAGAATTTGTGCAGTGGGAAGAATAATGACCTGGTGTTCTTTTTTAATTTTTTTAACACCTTGAAGGAATGAGTGTCTGGGCACAGGGCCATAGCCAATTGGCATAGTGCAGTCCACAAACACTATGTTCTACATCTTATTTGGGGAGCAGTGACTGGGATGGTAAAAGAACAGAAACAGCCAACTGAGGTGAACCTATTAGTTTCTCCCTGGCCAGAGGCAAAAAGAGTGATGAAAACTCAAGCTACATGGAAACAGTTTGTCCAATGTACTAATGGAACATGAGACTATCATTCTGTTATCCTGAAACCAGAAGAATTAGATGCTTTCTGACTACTACCTCCAACTGCACTGAAAGGGCAGATAAGTCCTCAGAAAGGCCTGGAAAAGGTGGGAGAAAACGTGGCACAAAATTCAAAATCAAAAAGAAAAAGAGATTAGGTTTACTGATCCAATAGAGGCTTGTGGAAAGCTGAATCTATCCTTAATCACCACCCTTCAGGTCTGGAAATGTACTCAACCAATGGTTCAATTTTCAGTCAAATGCTAGGCCTATAAAGAGAACAATAACACTAGCAAGTATGCACACCTCAGAATAGTCAACCATTTGGGATCAAAAGGGCAGCATTTACCCAAGAACAAAGTTCAAAAGGGTTGGGAAAAGAGAAATCACAATAGGGAACACAGGAAGGAAGTGAAATTCCAATGAGGGAGATGAAATGGAATGTGTGTGAATAATTTAATGTAAAACTGATAGTCATGTAAAACCAATAGGTTCTAATGTAAACTTACAGGTTCACCTGCGATGGCTGCTTCTGTGCTTTTATGATCCCAATTACTACTCACCAAAATAAGATAGTAAACATTGTCTTTGTGCACTTTACCATTGTCTTTATGCCATGACCCTGTGTCCCTATGCCCAGGCACTCATTAGCTGCTTTGTGAAACTTCACCCAACTCAAAGAAAGCGTAAATAAAAACAAAAAGCCTTAAAAATAAAACTAAAATCCTCACCCCTGGACTAATAAGCAAAATCACAGTAAATAGCAAAGAAATTGAAATGATCAATAAGCAATGCCCTTGGAAGAAAAAGACAAGATATCCAAATATATTTTTCACTAGAAAAATCTACTGCGTTCTGTAATGCTCACATTACTGACATGATCGCTGAAGACAAAACAGGTGCATAAGAATGTGGTGAAGAAAGCTGATGGTGCCTGGCTATGAAAAGATAGAGCATCTGGGGTCTTAAAGACTTGAAGATAAACAAGAAACCATCTAGCTGAGAAGCAACAAAGCCCACATGGAAGAAGCACACCAGCCGGTGTGATCATTAGCTGCTGATAGGATCAGGTATCAGGCATTAAAGACCCAGAACAAACAATCATATTGATGCAAAGGAGGGGATGGGTGGAGTGGAGACCCAAAGCCCATCTGTAGACAATTGGATATCCCCTTACAGAAGGGTAACAAGTAAGAGATGAGCCAGTCGGGGTGCAGTACAGCACCGATGAAACATCCACCTTTCCTCTAGTTCTTTAATGCTTCACTCCACCCCCACTATCATGACCCCAGTTCTACCTTACAAATCCGGCTAGACCAGAGCATGGATAAGAGCTGGGAACACAGGGAATTCAGGACAGATAAACCCCTCAGGACCAATAATGAGAGTAGTGATACCAGGAGGGTAGGGGGAAGGGGGGTGGGGGGAGAGTGGGGAACCAATCACAAGGATTGATGTATAACCCCCCCATGGGGGATGAACATCAGAAAAGTGAGTGAAGGGAGACAGTGGTCAGTGTAAGACATGAAAAAAATAATAATAATTGATAAATTACCAAGGGTTCCTAAGGGAGGGAGTATGGGGGATGGAGGGGGGGAAATGAGGAGCTGATACCAAGGGCTCAAATAGAAAGAAAATATTTTTAAAATGATGATGGCAACCTATGTACAAATGTGCTTGACACAATGGCTGTATGTCTGGACTGTTATAAAAGCTGTAAGAGCCCCCAATAAAATTATTTCTTTTTTCATTCTGTGGCAAAAGACCCCTTTTAAAGTGTAAAAAGCAAAGAGGACAAAGTGAGCAGAGACCCAAGCCATAGTCTTTTCAATCACGTCACATGCCTCTGAAAGCTGGACAATGAAAATGGAAGAGCAAAGGAGAATTTGTGCATCGTATCGTGGTGCTGGCAAAGAATATGAATATACTGTGGACTGCCCTCAGAATGAACAAATCAATCTTGGAGAATAGAAGAAAGATGACAAGGCCTTGGCTCACCCACATTGGACATATCATCAGGAAACGCCAGTCACTGAGAAAGATGATCATGTCCGGTAAAGCAGAGCAACGGTGGAAACGGGGAATCCTCCATGCGATGGAATGCCCTAGAATGGGATCAAACATGTGCAGAGCCAGACAACGTTTTGTCTTGTTATATACAGAGTTGACATGAGTCAGACAGCGCCAATTCAATGGCAGCTATCAAGTCTTGTTATATTGGGGGTGACAAAGATCTTGGCCTCAACCCCAGGCTATTAAAGAAAATGGCTTCGCAACAGATGAATGAATTTGCTAGCTGTATTTCTAAACATATGTGTTGGAGTCCTTAATTTTAAGAGGAAGCAAGAAGAATGAGAAAAAATTTGAAGAGAGATTCTCAGATTGTGAAATATGCACTGTATTTCTGTAGTTATGCACCTGTTCCACATTTTCATATAGTCGAGCCACTCAGCATGGAGACAACACAAATGTGCATTAAGTGGGGAGTGGGTCAATGAAACATGGTGTACTCATACAATGGAATATTACTGAACCAGAGAAAGAATGAAATAACCTACAATATCGATGAACCTTGAAAATATTTGCAAAGTCAAAGAAGTCAATTACTAATGACCATTAGGATATGATTCCTTTCATATAAAATTGCCAGAAAAGGTAAATCTATAGAGATAGAAAATAGTTAATGGGGAACAAAGGACACCTGGTTGTATAGGAGGTTACGAGTTGGGCTACTAACCACAAGGTCAGTAGTTCATAAGCACCAGCTACTCCAAGGGAGAAAGATGAGGCTTTCTACTACTGAAAAGAGTTAGGAGTCTTGGGGTAGTTCTGTCCTGTCCAATAGGGCCACTGTAAGTCACATCTGCCTAGAGGTCAGTGAACTTGGTTTGGTTTTAAGGAGGCATAAGGAGTAAGGGAGTAACTGCTAATTGGTATGAGGTATTTGAGGGGAATGCTAAAAGTGTTCTAAAATTGATTATGGTGATAATTACACAACTCCAACAATATTCTAAAAATCAATTGAAGCATATGTAATACATTGAGATCATATCTCAACATCTCAAAACAGATGGGAGTTTTTTTGGGTTTCATTTATAATTCTTTCTCCAGCTTGGACTCTAATTGAGCAAATTCTTAAAACTTATTTTCCTCATCTGTAAACATTCTCCCTGGTGAAGGAAAATGCCATTATAAATATAAAGGCAATTTCAAAACTGTAAACTATAAAACTAACTTATAATCTATATAACACTAAGCTCCTTCGTGTCTTTGTCCTGTGAATCTTTAGCAAAAGTCATCGTCTCAGTGAGACCATGTTTGGTCCTGTCTCCTAAAACCACCCCCACTGCCAACACTTCCAAAGCCCTTTCTTCTTTGTCTCCTTAGGATTGATCACCGTCGTCTACAATATATATTGTATTTACTTATTTTGTATATGAACTCATTGCTTGCTAGAATGTGTTGATGAGAGCAATGTTTTTTACTCCCCCTCATCCAGATAGATCTGCAAAGTTAAATAGTAGAACACAAATATTTTCAAACAATTAATGTAATAATGAACAAATAAATAAATCTTTGTCCATTTTTTCCAATGCCTTTTCAAAATGATAGAAATATATCCATAGTCATTACATCAAGGTCTCTGCTGATAGTTTAAAGTCAACAGAGTGTGGGCAGGGGCATGGGATTGTGAGTGAGGAAAACAACAACATGGGCTATCTTTGGCAAGCCACTGGCCCCATCAGGTCTGCATCCAAGCTAGCTAGTGATGGCGTTCCAACCCTCAGATGGGACCGGATCGCCGTCAGCATTGAGTATGATTGCACGTACAAAAGTGCTTTAAAATGTTAAAAGTGCACATAAAATATTACAAACTATACTATTATTAAATAGGATGGTTTCTGATGCCTTAATATTTTGGCAGGTACATTAAGCACGCTGGAAGGAAGAGTGATAGTTGTGATGCAAATATTTCCAGCGGGATGAGGAGAAGGGAGCTGCCTCGGCTTCTGCGCTGTGATGACGTGTGGAGCACTAGGCAAGTGCTGAGAGAATAGAGCGTGTTGTTCCATCAAGCCTCGGCCAAGGGTTCAGGACACATCACAATGTTCTTTGTGAAATTCAAAAGCAAACTCTGATGTCCTAGCAAATTAACATGTGTAGATTGAGGCACATTGTTCAGTACAGCATAAAAAGGCAGAATTGGCAGGGAAAAAAAACATTTAAAAAATTAATCCTACATCAGGAAATATGAATTCACTGCTTCTTTCAAACTGTCAAGAAACTGAAAAGAGCCTTTTCTGATGACAGATGCCATTATTCTTTGGGTAACATATTTTCTGGAATGGCATAGTAGCCCTGCATGTGATTATCTTCCAAATAACAAAGTTTGCCCGCATTACAATTCAGAGCATTGTTCACGTGTCCTATGCTCTTCTCTCTTCCTCAGAACCATGACATAGCAAGCGTCAAGAACTGTTTTGATTGTAGATGCGTACTGCTGTGACTGAGCTGGGAACAAGGAAAGTTCTAACTCTGGGTGTTGGGAGGCAGGGTGACTGAGGAGAAGAATGCACGTTACCCTGGGTGTCAATGACAGCTCAAAGGTGTTTCCGCCATTTTCCTGGATTACAAAATGGATTTTAAAGCACAGCCATTTTTTGAGAGCATTATCCCCTCAGACGCTATTGCACGAGTTGATATGCTTCGCGTCTTTCATGCCTGTTCTAAAGAAAAGGATGGGTGGAGAATGTGTGCTGGCTCACATAAGAGAGAGAAGGGCAGGGGAGAAGTCCTTCTCCAGAGACCGCGCTCTCCTGACAATGGGTCCAAAGTATGCGAGTCGAAGGCTCACCATCCTCACTTCTAAGGAGCATTCTGGTTCTAAATCCAAGATAGATGTATTCATTTTTTTGGCAGTCCACGATACTTTCAATATTCTTTACTAGCACCATAATTTAAGTACATTGATTCTGCTTTGATCTTGCTTAGTCAATGTCCAACTTTCACATACATATGAAGAGATTGAAAATAACACGAAGATGCAGTAATAGAAACCAAAAAACGGAACTCACAGCCGTAAGTCAATTCTGACTGATAGCCACCCTCTGGGACAGAGTAGACTTTCTTTGGGTTCCCAAGGCTATACATCTTTACAGGAGCAGGAAGCCTCACCTTAGAGCTTCAGAGTGGTTGGAGGTTTTAAACCACAGACCTTGTGGTTAGCAGTCCGATGAATGACCCGCTAAGCTACCATGGCTCATTCAGAATGGGGAGGAGGGAATAATCATGGTATACGCAGGGCACATTCAGGCCCAGATGAAAAGTTACTATGCAGAGATGGAGTCAAAACCCTCCTTTACCATGAATCTCTTGTATGCCCACGCACCACCTGTTCTGCCGCTGACCTCAGTTCAGCTTTGTGCTTGAGAGGCCCAGTGCCACTACCAACCTAAAGCAGCAAAATTCAGAAAGAGCTGCTGGGAGAGACAGTGCTGACCATGTGATTTTCAAATCAGAATAAGAAAATGGAAGTAGTCTTTCTCTCATCCATAGACTGTCAGTTTATACCAAGAGGAGGCCACACCATGAATGAAACTTCCATCAGTCCTATCAAGGCTGCGACTCAATTACACATGGCTACTCTCACCAGAACTGGTTGGCTGCTTCCCAGAAGATCCCATCGTAGTGTTGACCACACTGTATTAGATCATCATGTCATGGGAGAATCCTGGCCCATTCAAGTGGACATCAAACCAAAATATCACAGCCGGGTAACAGTGTCAGATACAGTGCCCAAAGATGAGCCTCTCTGGTTGGAAGGCAATTGAAGTTGCCAAAGGTTTCATCTTACTTGGATCCATAATCAATATTCACGTAGGCAGCCGTCGAGAAAACAACTGGCACATTGAATTGGATAAATCTGCTGCACGAGACCTCTTTACCGTATTAAAGGGCCAGGATGTCACTTTGAGGACTGAGAGCACCTGTCATGTTATTTTCAGTCTCCTCATATGCAGGTGAAAGTTGGATGTTGAATGAGGAAGACTGAAGGAGAATCGGTGCATTTGAATTATGCTGCTCGCAAAAAATATCGAAATTATTATGGCTGCAAAAGAACAAACAAGTCTGTCTTAGAAGAAATATGACCAAAGCACTCTTCAGAAGCGAAGATGGCAAGACTTTGACTCGCATACTTTGGACGCATTGTCAGGAGAGAGGTCTCTGGAGAAGGACATCGTGCTTGGTGAAGTAGAGGGCAGCGGAAAGAGGAGGCCCCCAAGGAGATGGATTGGCACTGTGACTGCAACTATTGTCTCAAACACAACAACTGTGAGGCCGGCTGCTCGGGCCCAGGCAATGTGTTGTTCTGTTGCACATAGAGTTGCTACAATTTGGAACTTACTTGCTGGCACCTAACCACAACAGACCCATTGTCTGGCTCAGATAAGTTATATTTTATAGCCAAATAGCCATCCACTAGTGACATCTTCTCAGTTTTAAAGCCTCCGTTGTGTTGTCTTCACAAAGAGGCTACAGGAAAAGCAGTCAAAAAAGAAGAACTTAATCTAATAAAAAACAAAATGAGAACGCATACCAAATGACAAAATAAAATATTTACCTCTCCCAGGGGTAGACCACAGCCTGCTTCCCCAGCTCTTCTACTGCTGACAAGTTGCTGTCTTGATTACAGCCAAGCAAAATTGCCCTGAATTATTTAATCATATGCGTACCGAGAATGCGCTACATCTGACAAACATAAAGTGGAATTAACTGTCTGTTTTTCCCAGATTTCAATTTGCAACTGTGTGGACTCTCTCAGTAGCAAAAAAAATTAAATAGATGTAAATTAAAACAGAAAAAAAATCATATTGTTTCTAAGAATGTGAAACACCGTAGCCGTGTGCTCACTCATAGAAAAGCTCATGAAACTAAACCACTGCTATCATGTCAATTAGGTCTGCGTGAATTTACGTTCATGTGCACAGACCATGAAGGACCTTCAAGTCGGGAGCCACATTTTCATTTTCTTTGAGACTTTTCCACTCCCCTGAACTTACCTAGTCAAATTTCAGAACTGTAGGAGACCTTAAATAACCCCCAGTCCAATCACTCATTTTAAAGATGAGAAATAAACAAATCCAATAAAGTTGACTATTTTATTTAAAGCTTGCTGAAAAGCCAGTTAAAAAACACAGCCAGGAAAATAATGTTTATAAGGGCACTTCTTCATATGGGCTAACCCTAGAGGCCTGTAAAACAATGCTTTTTTTTTTTTTTTTTGTCACCAAGCAACAGAAAAAATGATGCAAAAAGATTGCATCCCAACACACCCCCCCCTCCGCCGAGTGAATTCATTAAGCAAAATTACAATGTTCTATTATCATTACATCTTCAACAATGCATATTTAAAAATAACATCTCACTGCCATTGAGTCTGTACTGACTCATGGTGACCCTATTGGCTAGAGTGGAACCAGCCCTTTTTATTTCTGAGGCTGTAAATCTTTAGGCAAGCAGAAAGCTTCATCTTCTCCTATGGAGCAGCTGGTGGTTTCGAACTGTTGACCTTGTGGTTAGCAGCCCACCAGGACCTCAATAATGCATATGGGAGCCACTAGATAACATCAAAAGTGTAAGCAATTCCACATGCGAAATATAATAAATATTCCCCCTAATAATCCTATTACAAAAATGATCTGTAAGAGCTATCATGTAGTTTTTCCCTCATTATGAATTGTAACAACAGTTGCCAAATAGACAGAGTTCAGTAGCTGCCATACACCCAACCCAACAACAGAACTGTTCATTCTCATAACTGCTGGTCCATTGTTGGGCTATTGTGCTAATCCATCTCACTAAGGCCCTCTCCTTCTCCAAACATGACCTCTTCCTTCAACCACTGATCCCTCCCACAAGCCACGTAGACAATGCTCTTGTGATCCATAAAGTTTTCATGGGCTAACTTTCAGAAGCATTTCTCCCTATTTTTGTTTCTGGTCTGTCTTTGTCTAGAAGCATCCCTGAAATCTGTGACCCGTGAGTGACCTTGAAATACTAGTGGCATAGCTTCCAGCATCATAGCAACACCCACGGCACCCCCGTGTGATAAACTGACAAGGTGAGGGAGCAGATGGGGAGTGGGGAGTGCAGTGCTATCAAATTGATACTGACGAATGTCTAACCTGTAAGACAAATTAGAACTTCCCTTAAAGGGTTTCCAGGGCTGTAATCTTTATAGAAACAACGTGTTAAATTTTCCTTCTGCCAAGCACCTCATAAACAACCTACAGTGTATATAAATTAAATCCTGTAGAACAATGTTTGGAAGCAGAGACCACTACTGACTTCATGTCTGCCTGTTCATACAAAGGAAATATAGGGGTGACAAAGCACAGAGTTGAAAATGCCACACTTATTTATAAATGTCTGACCACATGTATTGCATGTAAGTCATTCTCTTTGAAAAGAATCCTCTCCAAGCACATAAAGATCTTGGAATTTGGGTGTTTATCTTATCCATGATCGTAATAAAAGTATTCTTTCAGTTCTTACTGCACTCATTACCAAAAAATCATCTTAAATTGTAGGCATTACCTTTTTGCCTGGAAATTACACTTTATCTTGATGTCTTGGTTTGTTGGATGTGCTGTTGATGACTTAGTAGCATTCAGACAGAAATAATAGATTTGGCCGCCTATTTCATATGCCCTTCTTGAAATGTGTTTTTACACTTAAATATTTTCAATGATAAAAGTTACACAATGGAGAGATAAACACACACGTATAAATACAATCTAGGCTTTGACTAGTGATGGACATAGCATATGATGATGTAGATGCTCACAACATGCTTGTGTCAACAAGAAGCTTCCAACGGCCTGTGGTGACTGCCAAGGAATCGCTATACAACGGTCTTCAGTATCGAACCCCGAAGAGGCAGAGAACCACCTTTAAGGATCTCTAAGCAATATGCACTTTCCTCTGATTCTTACATGCTTCCTCCCCCCACTACCATGATCCCAATGCTACCTTACATGTCCGGCTGGACCGGAGGAGGTGCACTGGCACAGATAGGAACTGGAAATACAGTAGTAGGACAGATGAACCCCCCAGGACCAGTGGAGAGAGTGGTGATGGCGGGAGGGTGGAGGGAAGGAGAGGGAGAAAGGGGGAACAGATGACAAGGTCTACATGTGGCCTCCTCCCTGGGGGACGGACAGCAGAGAAGTGGGTGAGGGAGACGTGGGATGGGGTAAAATATGATAAAATAATAATAATTTATAAATTATCAGGGGCTCGGGAGGAGCGAGGAGGGAGAGGGAAAAATGAGCTGAAACCAGGGGCTCAAGTGGAAAGCGGGTGTCGTAAGAATGATGAAGTCAACATATGTACTAAAGTGCTGGACACAGATGACGTATGTACAGATTGTGATGAGTTGTATGAGCCCCTAATAAAATGATTTTTTTTAAAGAATTTCTAAGCAATTTTACAAAGAGCAATTTCACTAACCTTTACAATATGCCTCTGTGAAAAAGAGATTCTTCAACAAGCCATGTGCTCGTAGATTGCACAGAGCAGTGATGAGCTCCAGAGGAGCAGCGCAGGCACGTGACCGTTCATGTTGGGAAGCTGCCGTGAGGTCCTTGAGTGGGGGCATACCTCACCTAGCAAGTACTGACTTCATACCAGCAAATTCCTCCGACTGGACATTTAAATCTTGTAGGAGCAGACATGCTTGCCAGGACTTTTCTCAAAACCCCTCGGTCCATTGCAGATCTCCTTAGTTGTCGTGGATAATTCCTGAGCGAATTGACAGTATCCCAGCATAATCTGCCTTCTTTATCTGCCACTCCATTTGAAGACTTTTTCTGACCTGTGAGAGATTGCTCAGGTCACTTGCACGGCAGCTAAGGATTTGACACAATGAGCAGACTGCAGTCAACGAGGGAAGAGAACATTGGGTAAACACCCCGCCTTCATCGATCCACAGTGGGATGATTAGAAGTTCCTGAGAGTTCCCCCAGCTGGTGAGAACCCCATGATCTATAGCAGTAGCCCATTTCAATGGATGCGTCTTCCAGTGACGTTTCTTCCTTCTCACCCTCACTTTGTCAACTCCTTCATGTTTACATCCTGGAATCACCACCCAGATAAACGACTGACCCCAAGTCTTTCTTCCAGGGTCTGCTTCTGAGAGACCTCAGCAAAGACAAAGCCTTCCTTCCAGTGAAGTCAGTGGGGAGAAACAAATCCAAGGTAGTTGGCTGATTAGAGGAAAAGGGGAGGGAGAATGTTCCCTTTGTCTGACAGTGAAAATGTGTTCCAGTCAAAATGCTCAATGGTATGCCATTGTGCAATGAAAACTTCAGAAGGCTAATAGCCCCGCCTTCAAGCCATGGTTTCGATGGCCCTATCACCACCAGCATATTCCCCTCAGGACTCTTGGCCTGACACACACAAGCTAGCAATAGGAAAGTGCAGAATGCTTTAGCTGTACATGAATGTTGCTTATCACAAGGGCCTACTAAATATGGCAAACGTCAAGTCCTCCCTGAGTGGAAGAACACTTTGTTCTAGCAACCTGACATTCTGTGAGGCTCACCCTCCCGGCATGATCGCTAAAGACAAAATGGGTGCATGAGCAAATGTGGTGAAGAAAGCTGATTGTGCCTGGATATCAAAAGATAAAGCGTCTTGGGGTCTTGAAGTCTTGAAGTTAAACAAGCAGCCATATGGTAGAGAAACAACAAGCCCACATGGAAGAAGCATGCCAGCCTGTGCGATCATGAGGTGTCGACAGGATCAGGTAACAGGCATCAGAAGACCCAAAACAAACAAACAAAAACCATATTGTTGAGAATGAGAGAAGCAGAGACCCAAAACCCATCTGTAGACAATGGGACATCCCCTCACAGAAGGGTCACAAGGAAGGGATGAGTCAACCAGGGGCCAGTATAGCACCGATGAAACACACAATACTCCCCTGGTTCTTGAGGCTTCCTCACCCTCCACTATCATGACCCCAATCCTGCCTTTCACTGAGGGTTAGAACAGAGCATGTACAGAGGTACAGATAAGAGAGAAGAACTCTCAACACAGAATGCAGGAACAGGAATGGGAGTAGCAATACCAGGAGGGTAATGGAAAGGTAGGGAAAGGAGAGGAGGAAGGGGGAATGGATTGCAATGATCGACACATAACCACCACACACACACCCTCAAGGGGGGTGAACAACAGAAACCATGGGGCAAGGAAGCAGCGGTCAGTGTAAGATATGAAAATAATAATAATTTATCATTTATCCATGGGTCATAGCAGGGGCAGGTGGGGAGAAAGAGTAGCTGATACCAAGGACGCCATAGAAAGTAAATGTTTAGAAAATAATGATGCCAACATATGTATAAATATGCTTGATACAATTGATGTATGAATTGTTATAAGAGCTGTAAGAGGCCCCAATAAAATGACCTATTAATTTTTTTAAAGAAAATGGAAAATAAATAAATATGGCAAATATATTAAAAGCTATAATAACCAACACAAGAGTCTCTGGGTGGTACAAATTCTCAGCATGCTGACTTCCAAAAGGCAAGAGGTGTGAGTATCCCGGAGGTGTCTAGAAAGACCTGGTGATCCACGCCACAGAATCAGCCCTTGACACCCTCAGTCGACTTTGGCCCAGTGGGGCCACCAGGGATTGGCACTGATGCAACAACAAGAAGAGTAAAAATCGTGTAGTACTAGTATAGAAATAGGTACATTTAGATGTATGTTGAAAATCAATATATGATGAAGTCTACATCACAATTAATTTAGAAAGGGATGGATCCCTCAACAAATTGCATTGGAAAAGCCAGTTATGAATTTGTAAAAAAATTAAGCAAATTATAATCTCTCAATTTATATAAAAGAAATATTAGCAATATTACAAAACTAAATGTAAGCAATATGAGGAATCTTCAAAAGTTTGTGGGAAGCGCAACACAGGGAATCCAGGACAGATAAAGCCCTCAGGACCAATAATGAGAATAGAGATACTAGGAGGGGAAGGGGAAGGTAGGGGGAGGAAGGGGGACTCAATCACAATGATCGATATATAACCCCCCGCACCAGGGGGAAGAGCAACAGAAAAGTGGGTGAAGGGAGACAGCGGATGATGTAAGATATGAAAATAATAATAATCTATCAAGGGTTCATGAGGAAAGGGGGAGGGAGGGAAATGAGCTGATATCAAGGGCTCACGTAGAAAGAAAATGCTTTGAAAAGGATGATGGCAACATATGTACAAATGTGTTTGACACAATGTATGGATGGATGGATTGTGATGAGCTATAAGACCCCCAATAAAATGATTTAATAAAAAAAAGTTTGGGGGCAGGGATTAAAATATATTTGTGGGAAGATAATAAAATTTTCCCATAAATTTTTGAAGTTTCCCAGCATACAACATGTCTTAAGGTACATCTGCTAATATACTAATATACATAAATTGGACAATATTTTACAGCTGTTTAATGAGACAATCTTTCTAAGCAAGAGAACAAATCCAGAAGTAATAACGAAAAATCTGATATATTTAACTACAAAGAAAAATCTGATATATTTAGCTATATAAAAAGTTTAAACTTTTACATCATGAAGGATACCATTAAGAAAATCACTTAATGTCAGATAATGAGAAAAAAATTTACACATATAACAGACTAATGGCTAAAGTCTCTAATGTATAAAGAATTTCAATAAATTAATAAGAAAAAGATAATCCAGTAGAAAATGGAAAACAGATAATTCACAGAAGAAATACAAAGAGTCTATAAATATAAAAATCCCACAATTAAAACAATCAGAAAATAAGCAAGGAGCTAATAACGATGAATAAAGAATGAAGAAAATATTCTAAAACAGATCGATTGTGCAACTCTTCTTGATGCAATTGAACTATTGAACTCTATGATATGTGAATATTCCGCCAATAAAATTACTTGAGTGTGGCAGTTACATAATCTGTCAACTTGATTTAAAGGGGGGAGTCGACTGTCAATCAGGTTATAGCCAATTATGCTTCTGTGTGGGCATGGCTTTCTCCTGAGGATTCTGGGAACTCCTGTCTTCCTTCCTGGAGGTGAAACACACACTCTCTGCTTCACATTCCTCATGACAAACCAGATGGAGCTATGTTGACAGAACCAGAATCAGAGCCCTAGATCTGGAGGAGTCACCAGGAGACACACGCCAGTGCTGAGATGCTTCCACCACCAATGGAGCCACAAGACTTTCCACCCACTGGCCTGTGATCTTCCTGCATTCAGTGTCATTGCATGTGTTGCCTGAGTCTAAAGTGGGATTTGTAGACTGGTATCAGACATATTGACTAATATCAGACTTATGGCTTGATCTAGACTGGGCTGGCATGTTTTCTCAATGTCCAACTGCTCTTTCATGTAAAGCTCTTTCTTATACACATATGAGTGTCTATGAATTTGTTTCTCTAGTCGACACACACTAACGCATGGGGAGAACAAACAATAGGAAAATAAATCTTAGTGGGTGAAGGGAGACATCAGTCAGTGTAAGAGATGAAAAAATAATAACAATTTATAAATTATCAAGGGTTCATGGGGGAGAGAGTGGGAAATGAGGAGCTGATTGCAAGGGCTCAAGTAGAAAGAAAATGTTCTTAAAATGATGGCAACAAATGTACGAATTTGCTAAGATAGCTTCTAATATTAAGAAAATGATAAACCATCTTTCATGGAGGGTTGCACACAAGGTCAACAGTTCAAAGCCACTAGTTCCTTGAGGGGAAAAGTTGAGGTTATCAGCCCCTGTAAAGAATTACAGGATACAGAAGCAGTTGTCCTCTGTCCGGTGGCATCCCCAGGTATTGGAATCCACTCTACGGCAGTGGCTGATGGGTACTTTCAGTCAGATCAGCTCTGACTCTCGGAGACTTCATGGAATATCAATTATAAGAATGTAATTTCCAAAGAAAAGCAGCATGTAATTTCCCAGTGAAATTGTAAAATGCGCACTGCTTCTGACCAAGCAACTTTTCGAGGACACTGGCCCACAAGAATAATGACCTTGGGGGAGGGGAGAAAAAAAAAGTATAATAGCCTTAATTATTGAGCAATTATATATATTCTGGGTTGTTTTTTTTTTTTTCACAAAATAAGATATACACAAATGATATATGTATATCTAGCTGCATCTGTATAAAACTAGGGAACATATTTATGAATGAGTATTTGGGGAAATGGAGTCTGATTGGATGGATTTCTTTATATTTTTTCATGATTAAAATGCTGCTTTTTACAATAGTATAAAAGGTCATTTTAGAAAACGTTTGTGACTTTCCATCACCTCGTGTGCTTGTGAAAGCTGGACATTGAAAAGGGATGTTGAAGGAGCCTGGCCTCATTTGCATTGCTAATAAGGAATGCTAATATGCCATGGACTACTAGAAGAACAGGGATCTCTGGTGGAATAATGGATTACGTGTTGGGCTGCTAACCACAAAGTCGGTGATTCAAATCCACCAGCTGCTCCACAGAAGAAAGATGAGGCTTACCCTGCCCTTTAGGGTTGCTATGAATCACCATTAATTCAGTGACACTGAGTTTGTGAGGATGATGCATAGTTGTACTTAGGATCATTAAGAGTGGGGACAGATGGGATGGCACCTAACACCAACAACATCCTATGTTGTTATTATAGCACGTATCAATGTCCAAAATTATATTATTCACTTGTTTATTTTATTTGTTTATTATCTTCCAACTAGATCTAAGCTTCTTGATGGGAGAAACTGTCTTGCTTACAACGCAGATCAACCACCACCTACACTACCTAGCACACAAGCAGCATTCAGTAAATGCGTTTTGAGTAAACAATGGATTTTTAAAACAATAGTAATGAATTTCATGTTGTTTCACATAGTTTTGTAATTTCACACATAAATAGTATAGATAACCAATGGATAGTTAATTATAAAACCAAAGCTTCATAATCTTACTCTTCCTTATGTTTGTTAGTCATTAGAATGTTCCTTATTCTTTCTAAAGAAAGTTTTCAAGAATTACTAAATATTTTCATTTTTATATGCTTTATGAGAAAGTAAATGATTAAATTAATTATATAACTTGGAGCTGTCAGAGAACAGCATTTGGGATAAATACAGATGACCAGAGATATCAGTTTGGGAAGAGCCTTAATCTCCTAAAAGACCACTGTTTTAAGTCCTTCATTTTTTTGATTCTTGGAACAGTTGACCATCTCAGTACCTGATATACATATATATCATCTATCGTGGTGTTACTGAAATGGAAGGAGAAAAACATATGCGTGAGTGAAATAGATAAATGATAGTTTCCTCTACTGACCGTACTCTCCTCACCTCAGCAGCAGAGAGCATTGCAAATGGCTCCTTCCCTGTTAATAAGAATATAATCAAAGCTAAGATATAGTACTTAAGTTTCACCTAAGATGCTGTAGTTTATGTGCTTCACAAAGAAAAATGATTATAAATGGTCTGTCAAATGCTCATTTCTTCAAAGTGATTTGCACCTATGCAATTAGATTATCGTGGGATAATGTATTCAAACTAATAGCTCTCATTGCAAATGTAATTACTCTTGCTTTAATCCATCTTAATTGAGTAGGAGAGCAGCAATAGGTAGGTCAGTCAGTAAATGAACCTCTAAAACTAAGATCAAAGTAAGCAAAAGGACATACATTCTAAAGTGAATTGCGAAATAATTTTTTGGCAGGGAAATAGAATGTTGAAATGGATGAAATATAAGAGCTATCTAATCAGTCGTCGTAGCCAAGGCAGAAATTTCCTCAGCAACACCCAGCCTGCATTTGAATTCAAACTGTATTGGAGGGCTCCTCCTCCTCCCAAGATAATTTTGGGAAATGCTGGTTGAAATCTGTTTTCCGTATTCATCAAAATAAGCCCTGTGAAGCTTCCATATTTGAGGCACCACTCTAGTCACTGACCCACCACAAAATAAGGTTTATCTTTCTACCACTTGACAACCTTTTAAATCATTGGTTCTCAAACTCAGTGGAATCTTAGGAACTAATAATGTGCAGGTCCAACGACCTGCATTCTGATTCACCTTGACAAGGGTATGGCTTTGGTATCTATTTTTTTTATTTCAAGTTCCCCACATGATTCTACCACCACCACTTGTTTGCCATGTACTTGGGACATGTTATCAGGAGAGACCAGACCCCGGAAAAGGTCGCCATCCAAGGTTGGGAGGTAGAAGGAAGCTCCTCAGCAAGATGGGCTGAGACAGTGGCTGCAGCCATGAGCTAAACAACAACAGTGGTGGGGATGGCGACCTTTGCTTCTGTTGTGCATAGGTTGCTATGAATTGGAACAAACTGGGCAGCAGCTAGCACCACCAACACACATAATTCCATGCTGCCTTTGAAAGACCTCTCTTGGACTCAAGATGTATAACCTTCTTTTCCCAAAGGTAATTCTTTACTTTGCCTTCGGATTTCCTTCATATGGCATGCTTTCTAGTTTCCTTCATAACCTTAGTGTCCGGCATTATGTTCGATTTAGTGGAATCCTATCTTTCAGCGCAGGCTGTTCTCCAACGGTCTGGTCAGTGCAGCATAAACTTGCCATTGTAAATTCGTATCCTTTGCTGACTTGATGGCGTTCCCATTTGAATGGCTATGTGACACTGGTAGTTGACTGAACCAACAGCCAACTAAAGCACCTAATTTCTTTTCATGAGATCCGACGCTAAACCATAAATCCCAAATACTGATTGTACAAAGTTGATTTTCTCAA
Source organism: Echinops telfairi (assembly GCF_000313985.2). Taxonomy (NCBI): domain Eukaryota; kingdom Metazoa; phylum Chordata; class Mammalia; order Afrosoricida; family Tenrecidae; genus Echinops; species Echinops telfairi. The sequence goes on from NW_022111306.1 coordinate 3,234,095, forward strand.
CTTTCAGATTTACTTTCCTCGCAAATCAATTTCATCTTATTAGTTTACTTTCATTAGTTCTAGCTTATTAGATTTTTTAAATGGATCTTTATTCCACTGATGCAATAACCCAGGGTGAGCATTAGAACCAATTGGCAGGGAGTCGATTCTGGCTCAGGATGACCTCATGTGTATCGGAAGAGAACTGAGATCCATGTGGTTTTTAGTGGCTGATTGCCCCCTCCCCCGGCTTTTGTACTTAGATGGCTACACCTTTCTCCCACGCTACCTCTGAGTGTATTCAATCCCCAACCTTTCAGTTAGCAGCCAAGTCCACTAACCATTGTATCACCCAGCGGACCCAGAGTGGGATTTAGGATAAGAAAAATAAGATACTTACCTGAAACATAAAATGTAAGGGACAACAAAAAGTTTAGTAATTAAGGTAAATAGTATTTTAAGGCAACATTTTTAAATCAAATTTATCTTTTAAAAATCATGATTAGCAAAGTATATCATTTTTAAAGAACCACCGTCTTTAACAGTTTGTTTTATGACTCTGTTGTTATGCAAGGAGAGCCGTGGTTTCGAAGCAGTCCCTGGGCTTCAGATTAGGGTGGCCCTGGGTCTCCAGTCACACCGAGCGAGTTGATGAGGGCTTCCAACACATGCAAACAGACCAAGCCCAGAGGACCTTTGCACGCAAATATGTTTTTATTGTAGGCCTTTTGTTTTATATGTATATATATATTTTTTAAGTTACAGGGCATTTATACCTTTTTCACCTTGGTTCAAAATGTGTGAAGATATTTTGGTAAATTAATATACAGCAAACACTTTCCTTTTAGTTCAGGCTCCAATGGGGCTTCTAACGGCCCTGTAATATCATTGGCCTCCATCCCCCCACCACCACCACCCCCCACCCCCCGATCCGAGATTAATGTTACCTGTAAGTGTGGTGGGAGAAACGCAGGGCTTGCTACTCCAGTGCAGAGTTCCAGTCTCCTGAAACCCACAGCGGCGATTCTGCCCTGTCCTAGAGGGTCGCTACCAATCGGCGTTGACTTGATGACTATACGTTTACGGTATTTGTTTTTGTTTTAGGTAAATCTGGTAAACAGCCTTTTAGTTTCCTTTGCTAAGGCATTTATAAATATACCGATCAAGAAAAAGTCAAGGATGAACTCTGGTTTTTAGTTGACAAAGCTTGCTCTAGTTCGAAAACCATTCCTATAAGTGAAAATTCACTGACCTATTCTCTTTCCTGCTTAGCTCACCTTCCTGAATGCTGCGTTCCTTGTGTTTCGCTCACACTGTAAAGCAAAACATATTATTTGTTGTCAAATTGCCTCTTCTCAGAAAGTGAGTCCTGTCATTTCTATTGTCTCCTACATGCAAATTCCACTGAAAAGAAATAATAAAATGTTGGTGTCAATCTAACAAAAATATGTTTCCTGTGGTTCCAGGAAAGAATAAAGTATTTTTTTCCCATTAGAGCTTAGATAAATATAGTTTCTCTACATTAGTGGTCTTCAACCTGGCTGTTCGTTAAAATCACCTGGGAAATCTTTCAAATGCTGATGCCCAGACTACGCTTGGGCACAACTAAATCAGAATCTCCTAAGGGAAGAGAAGCCAGCACAACGGTATTTGTTCCATTTGCCTTGCTGTGTCTTAATGTGCACTGGGACTTAGGACCCTCTCTGTACTCGTGTACTGTGCTCTCACTCGCTCGCGCTTTCTTATGCTCTGTCTCTAGCACAGGTGGAACTTAAAAACAAAACCAGTCAGAGGTTATCCGCATGTGACAGACGCCTCACCAGAAAGGGACACCCAGGTGCAGTCAGAATTTTTTTAGCGTCCAAAGAGGCCAGAGTGGCAATCGACTTCTGAAAGTTGTTTCTCTCCTCCCTATAACAAAAGAAAAGATAAAGAACTATCCATTTTTCTAAGCTGGGCTGAACGTAAAGTACCCCAATTTGTAGTTGGAGGATTTGGTTTGTACTATAAAGTGCAGTTGAGAACTAACTTGGTAAACTCCTAGTGTGTCATAGTGGCCGGTGTAAAGGCTGATATAGCTCTGACTCAGACCATTCTTGATTTTAAACTTTCAGTATTCTCTTTTCTCTGATTTTAATACTGATTAATATGATTATATGTGCTTATATTTAATCGGGAACTATGAATTCTTACAAAAATGGGATCATATTTATGCATGTTACATTGGAACCTGATTTTTTTTTTCACACAACAGCTGGGTATAATTTAACATAGCTCCCATTTTTACCCAGACTGTATTGAACCAATCTCTTATTGTTGGACTTTTAGGTTGTTTTCCTACAGTTATGACCAAATACTTTTTCTTAATAAATGAACTAAAAGATTGATCCATAGTTGAGTTCCGAGTCCTTAAAGTGAAAACTCTGCAAGATGTAAAAAAAACTATCGTTCATATATATGTGTATGTATGTAGACTCATTAAAAAATTCAAAAGATAGATCAATGGACTTCTTGTCCCACAGTGGTCAGACAGAGTAGCTCATTGCCCTAGGACATAAGACTTGCTCGCAGCGTGGGGTAGCTCCAAGCACTTAATTTAGAGTGTGATTTCCTGACCCACAAAGCTAGAGTTGAGTGCCTACGAGCTGAAGCTAATTACAGAGTAAGGAGCCCTTGAGCAGGGCAGAGACCAAGACCCTCCTTGGCAGAGAGGCCAAAGACCAGAGGGAGGCCTGCCTGTGGTCTTAGTTGAAAAGATATTTTCTGATCTTAGTAGTAGTGTCCTGAGCATTTCTGATTCTGAATTACAATCTGTTAATCTCCCTAATAAACTCCATAAGTCATGAGTATTGTCTGGTTCTGTATGACTGTTGCAGTGGATTGTTGAACCAAATAAAGGGTGGTACTATGGGGAAGACAGTTGGTGTCAGAATTGATAAGAAGGTTGGAGGGTAGAGGCCTGTCTGATCTCTCCTTTATAGGAATCTACTTTAGGCTGATGGGTTTGATTCTCCATTTTCCTTGTCAATTCAGAATTCAGACACTACCTCCACATGATCTTTACACTTGCTATAATAGATTGCTTTTAAAGTGACCACAAAACTGTTTTAAATAAAATATGCAAGTTTCTCCCCTATTGTTAATTTATTTTAGCTATCTTTTCCTCATTCTTTTTAAAAATAAGAGTACATATTAAGTTTTAGGGAAATCAAATATCTTATTGTACAAGCACAGATAAGAAATGGCCGTATGGAAATGCCTAGATCGGTTTGGGCTTGATTCTACATTCCTTATCTCAAGTCATCACTGAGTTAAATGAGAACAGGCTTTCTAGGAAGAAGAAAAAGGAACACTGGGACTTTAATCCAACTCAGTGACCACAAACCTTAACTCTTCTTCAAAACTACCCCAATTTACTGCTCAAACCTTCCTAACTAATCCGCTAATCTCCCCCTCCCCTTAATTCTTGCATTATTTTTGTCTGTACAACACATGTAGAGAACAATTCATTACGAAGCTATTTCATTTTTTTCATAAATATAAAAGCCTTTCCAATGAGAATATAAGAAAATAGAGGACCAATTTCTGATTGGAACCCAACTCAACATTATGTACCCAAGTGTGCAGTATCTGCTTTTCACATTGATGGGGAATGATTTCCTCTCACTGTTACTATAGTTACGGTCCTAGTTAGCTGCCACACAGTCAACTGTGACTCAGTACATCATCCTCAATGGCACCCACAGCATCACCTCACTGGACGGCACCTAACAACAGCCTTACAATTGCCAGCATATGTGAATCTGTTGTTGTCTCTGTTGTGTTGACCTATCTCAGAAAGAGTTTCCCACCCTCTTACTGCCCTTCTAATGTCCCAACTATGAAGTCTTACTGACGATGTGTCCAAATCAGGTGTGCCAGGTCATGTTCCTCATAGACAGCTTGTCAAATGGCAGTTCATCTGGGAGAGCTTCAAGTTTCTGACAATGCCCTCGAACCTGCAGCTGAGTCAGAGAAACCTTTTCATGACTTCTCATAGACTCCAACTTGTATAACCCAGTGTTATTTATAGTAGGATATCTTCATCTGATCATCTGCACATTGCTCACTTAACCAAGATATTCTTCACTTATATGACACACAAAACTATTCACAGGATAAATTTAGAGCAACTCTTCTCAAAGTTTTTCTTGGGAAACGTAACACCATTAAAGTGCTTTGTTTTGTTTTGTGTTGCTGTTTTTTTAGTGCTGTTTTTTTTTTTTAAATCATGGTGAAATAAGATTGGAAGTTACTGCATATTTAGCCAACTCTTGTAAATTAATATTGTGCATTGATACATTAAAGCTCCTGTGTAAACTTGCCTAGACTGGTGAAGCCAGATTCACTTTTCAGTGAAAGCATTTGTTGTATAACATTTAATAACATCCTGCAGTACATATTTTAGAAAGTGCTGTTGTGGAGTTTCAGAATTATGCTTCTTCTTTCTTAAAGGTCATACCAAAATATCACACTTCATCATTGAGTTATCACCATAAACTTCTAAGGATTTGGCATGCAGAACATTGTCTTTCACCATATGGAGAACCGAATAAACAGTCTGTCTGTTTTAAGCAAGGAAGATCCTGTCCTTTCCCAGTTAGGCTCCACAATATACAGGGAGACTGTTCGCTCTCTGCTAGATAATGTTTCCCAGAGATGCATTCTCTTTCTGTGGCCCAGCTAGTAGATTACAATGGTAATTCTTATATAAAATATTGTAGTCAGGAATGAATCTATTGACACCTAAGGAAGCTTGGATTATGCACAGGGAGAGTGCTAAACAGAAAAGAAAGATGGAAAAGAACATCTACTCTCATAGAGAACAAAACCTCCTAGCTATGCTTAAAATATTAAAATCAGGTCTGCAGCAGCTTCTGTCCCTCTGTGAAAACAGAGAAAGATGGCAAAAGGATAGAGTTGGAATCGGGTGCTGGATGCCATAGTAACGGCATCTTCTGTGATAACATTATGTACCACCTGGTGCTGTCCTGACTAAATTGCAATATTATGTCTCAGCACTCACCAAGGTGGGACAAAGCCTCAGCATAAAAACAGAACAATTGCATTAAAGTAACAATTCACTTACAGGTTGGGGCTAGGATACATCAATCTTTTTTTATGTTGCTAATAATGGTCTTTGTGTTACCAGGTGTTAGCACCACAGCAAGATTTATAAGCCTAGCCAAAATTCAAAGTGCTCTAAAAGTAGAACAGGGAAAAAGAAAAGCAGAGACTACATAGTGGTAAATCACAGACCTGCACAGGAGACCCTACTGAAATCTAATTCCATCAATAAGAAACTCTTCACCAACCTTTTGTTGATTTAGTCATCAATCATGTAGTGTTGTTGGGTAACCACAAGTCAGAGGTTCAAACCTATCAGCTTCTCTGCAAGAAAAAGATGAGGCTATCTGCTCCCATAAAGATTTATAACCTTGGAAGCCCTAGGTAGGGTTACCATGAGTGGGGATTGACTCACTGACAGGGCTTGGTTTGGGCTGGGTTGGATATACAACTAAAGCCCAGGATGAATAACCACTTTGAGGAAACAGAGGAAAATTGGACTAGATGATCTATCAAGGCTCTTACACTTTAAAATGCAATGAATTTTTGGCTCAATCACTGGGTTTCACATGAACATACTAAGTGAAAGTAAAGACATTTCCATTACATAGAAATCTTCTATGATTTTGTAAACCTATGAAAAAGAGAAGCCTTTACTTAACTATAGGTGCTGATTCCTTTGTAGCTAATTTCTATATTCATTGTGTCTATATTCATTGAGACTGGGTTCTTATTGTACTATAAGTCCTGTGAAGGATATATCATTGTTACTAATGCTGTCCACCAAATACTTATGGCTCTACATGGTGATTTCCCATTCCTTTTGAAATTTTGTATAGTCATCAAAGGTGTCTTGACCAATGTGAGTAGAGGGAAGTGTACCATATCCAGACAGGAGTATTAAGAGCCAATGCATGATTCAATATGTCCTCTCCCCACCACTCTTGGGATCATGGAAGCACACATCAAAATAGTTGCCATGACCCTGGGCTCTCTTGATTCCAAAGAACAGAGTTGCCACTGCCAACCCCTGTTGGATATGAAATCCGAGAGAAAAATAGACTCTGTGTCAGCAATTAAAATTTAGACCATGTATTTCCAAAATGACCCTGAGAAAGACAGGGCTTCAACTCCCCTATAGAGTTGCAGTCTTGAAAACCCACAGGGGCAGTTCTACCCTATCCTACAAGGTCGGTATGAGTTAGCATTGACTTGATAACAATGAGTTGGTTTTTTTCCATAATATACTCTTGGCTTCCCTACCTGATACGTAAAAAAAGATAATAGCTTTTGAGAGCATTTACGATGTACCAGCATCTTGATACATACAATCTTGTTTAGTCCTTATCACAACCCCATGATTGAAACCCAAGAATTCTATGACTAAGCAGTTGCAAAACATATGTGTACATAACATGCAACGTCTTTTCAGAAATATTAAAAGAAAAAGATCAACAGAGACCAAATTTAACCAGGAAAGTAATAGTGATGTAAAAAGGTCTTGAGCTAAGTCTCTATGATTTAATGGCATTTGGATGAGGAAAAAAAAAAGAGGAGCTGATACCAAGGGCTCACTTGTACATATGTACAAGTGTGCTTAATGCAATTGAATGATGGATTATCATAAGATTTTTTAAAAGGCCCCAAATAAAATGATTAATAAATAAATAAAAATAAAACAAATACCAAAGAAAAAGACTAGAAAAACAGAAGCTGAAGGCACCACACAGCTTAATAGATGTAGCCAAGAAAAGAAAAGAAATTAGAATTAGATTAGAATACACATGTAGCTGTAGCAAATGATTCTTATAAAGTGAATAAAGAGGTAGAACATGATAGTCTTGCTATGTCTTATTGTGTATGGAATTATTTTTTAAATACAGGGGTGTTTTTAAAATACCACTTCAATTAGCTCTAGAAGAAGACATAAAACTCTTCTTTTGAGAAATGCATGTAGGATGATTGTAAATACATTTGAAAAATTTTACAACCTAAATTTAGATCCTGCGAGGCACTGATGCATTAACTTCAATTTGGAATTCACAGTCCTATCACATTTTAAGTTCTGTTGTTAATTTTCTTCAGCTATACATTTATCAAGAAACCCCTCTAAGCCAATAAGCTAAGGAGTTACCATCAATGCGGCAAGATCAAACAACCCCATCAGAATTCCCTTTCAGTACCTCAGTCCCAAAGCTGAAACCTCATAGTTTACACTATTCAGTGAAACAGTAAGAAATGGAATTACCTCTAGTAGAAGAAAAATGGTTGGATTGTTTGAAAACTGTGGTGCATAAGTGTGCCTTAGAGGATGGCAGTTGTTAATAAATGTACTTCAAATTATGAGAAACTTACAGTAAGGGAAGCACTGATGTATAGAAGCTGACACATTCCAAAGATTATGGAAGGTAAGGGTAAAAGGAAAATGGGAAAGGATCTGACAAATATGATTTATGAAAAGAATTATCCAATAACTAATTCTGTTAGTCAGGGTTGACTAGAGAAACAAATTCATAGACACTCATGTGTATAAGAAAGAGCTTCATATAAAGAACAATTGTATATTGAGAAAACATACCAGCCCAGTCCAGATCAAGTCCATAAGACTATTAGCCCATATATCCAATACTAGTCCATAAATTCTTCTTTAGACTCATGCAGCACATGCAATGATGCCAAATACAGGAAGACCACAGGCCAGTGGGTAAAAAGTTGTAGATCTAGTGGCAGTAGAAGCATGTCAACGCTTGCATGGCTCTCCACCTGTCTCCTCCACCTCTCTGAGTGCCTCAATGCAGGAAAGGCAGAGAGAGTAGGTCTGGCCTCCAGTGAGATATTTATTTCCTTTTTTTCCTTATAAATCATTTTATTGGGGGCTCGTACAACTCTTATCACAATCCATATACATGTCCATTGTGTCGAGCACATTTATACATATGTTGCCATCATCATTTTCAAAGCATTTTCTTTCTACTTGAGCCCTTGGTATCAGCTCCTCATTTTTCCCCCTTCTCGCCCCCTCCCTTCCTCATGAACCCTTGATAATTTATGAATTATTGTTATTTTTTCATGTCTTGCACTGTCCGGTGTCTCCCTTTTCTCCCTTGTCTGTTGTCCAACCCCCTGGGAGGGGGTTATACATAGGTCATTGTGATCGGTCCCCCCTTACTCCCCCCACCTTACCCATACCCTCCTGGTATGGCTACTCTCAATATTGGTCCTGAGGAGTTTATCTATTCTGTATTCCCTGTGTCTCCAGTTCTTATCTGTACCCATGTACATGTTCTGGTCTAGCCAGATTTGTAAGGTAGAATTGTAAGGTCATGATGGTAGTGGGGAAGAACCATTAAAGAACCAGAAGAAAGTCGTATGTTTCATCATTGTTACATTGCACCCTGACTGGCCCGTCTTCTCCCCACAACCCGTCTGTAAGGGGATGTCCGATTGCTTACAGATTGGCTTTGGGCCTCCACTCCACACTTTCTCCCTCATTCACATTATGATTTCTTGAGCTGGGCCTTTGATACCTGAAACCTGATCCCATCGACACCTCATAATCACACAGGCTGGTGGGCTTCTCCCACGTGGACTTTGTTGCTTATCAGCTAGATGGCTGCTTGTTTATCTTCAAGCCTTTAAGACCCCAGATGCTAAATCTTTTGATAGCCGGACACCATCAGCTTTCTTCACCACATTTGCTTAAGCACCTACTTTGTCTTCAGCAATCGTGTTGGGAAGGTAAGCATCTCACAGTGCCGGATTATTAGAACAAAGTGTTCTTGTGTTGAGGAAGTACTTGAGTAGAGGCCCAATATCCATCTGCTTCCTTAAAACTAAACCTATAAATATATGTTCATAAATATATTTCCCCATCATCATATATAAATATATTTACATATGTACATATCTGGATTTAGATCTCTATAAATGCCCTTTGCCTCCTAGGTCTTTCCTCTATTTCCTTTTACTTTCCTCTTGTCCCACTATCATGTTCAGCCTTCATTTGGGTTTCAGTAATTCCTTTCAGTTACATTGCCCTTGATCAAGCCCTACCAGACCTCCTACACCCTCCTGTCATTGATTTTGGATCACTTGTTGTCACCCTGTCCCTGGGTTTGTTAACACCCTCTTCCTTTTCCCCACCTCCCCTTCTCCCATGTCCCCCTGGAACTGTTGTCCCATTGTTCTCTCTTCTGGCTTGTATATCCTGCCTATCTCATCCAGATAGACACGCAGCAACAACAATATGCACAAACACAAGACCCAGCAAAACAAAGCAACAATAGAAAATAAAAGAATTGCTCCAACAACAACAACAAAGCTAATGACAAAAAAAAACAAAAGCCTATAAATAGTTCAAGGTCTATTTGTTGACCTTTACAAATGTTTTCCAGTCAAGTCTGATGGGGACCCATGTCCTGGCCCCACAGTCTATTTTTGGTGTTCCCTGGGGACTTCACTGATCTGCTCCCCTTGCTGCTCTGTTGCATGCCCTTCATGTTTCACCTTGGTGTGGTGGGGTCAGGTACTCCTTCCAATAATTTGTACATTATCAGAATAATCAATCTGATTGCTCTGCTCCCCTTGCTGCTCTGTTGTACGCCCCCAGTGTCTCACCTTGATGTGGAGCGGTCAGGGCGGGCACAATTCCCACTGTGTGTCTCCAGTGTTGTCCCTGGTGGTGCTATGGGTCAGTGAGGAACACCGCATCTCATGGTGGGACTGGCCCTATGGTCCTCTCTGTACATTGGCTGTTCTGAGTAGAAATATTGTCCTCAGGGCTTGGTGGGCCAGGATGTGCTTCACTCTTTTTTCCTCCCCACTCATTTGCTTCTGTGTGCTCTGATCAGAAGCGTCCCTCTCCTTGAGTTTTGGTTTCAGTGCTGTCCTCTGAAATGAATTCTTCTGGGGGGAAGGATGACAGTCCATGTAGTTGGTAATGGGGCTGGTCTCTCAGGCCTCTCTATTGGTTGCCTGCTTCATACCAGTGTGTTGCATTCTTGTCTTGGAGCGATGGGTTGAAGTCTGGGCCCTCTTTCCCTGTGGAAATATAATTAATACCCTCCCCTTGGGTGGGTCAGTGCTCTGTTCCCCCAGATACCCATGTCTTTTTTTATCCTCCTTTTTATTTGGCTGCCATATGTATCCCTGAGTTTAGTCTGGCCCCTGCCATATTACCTGAACCTCACCCCAGGGACATATGTATAAAGTAGCTTCTTCCCTATGCCTCTTTTTTTAGTTTTTTTAGTTTACCTCAGCGGACTCATGCTGTACTTGTCCTTTTGTGCTTGACTGACTTCACTTAGCATAGTTTCCTCCAGTTCTTCCCATGTGACGATGTACTTCATGTGTTCATCACTGCTTTTTAGCAACGCATAGTACTCCATTGTATGTATATACCACAGTTTTTTAATCCATTCATCTGTTGATGGAAATTTGGGTTGTTTCCAACTCCTTGCAATTGTGAACTGTGCTGCAATGAACATTGGAGCACAGATGTCTGACCATGGTTTGTTTCTTGCCTCTTCTGGGTATATGCCCAGTAGCAGGATTGCTGGGTCGTATGGTAACTCAATTTCCATCTGTTTTAGAAATAGCTAAATCGATTTCCATAATGGCTGTACATACCTACAGGTCCACCAGCAGTGGGCAAGAGTTCCTATCTCTCCACAGCCCCTCCAGCACTTGTTACTTTCTGATTTTTTGAGGTGGGCTACCTTTGAGGGTGTTAGGTGGTATCTCATAGTTGGTTTATTGTTGCTGTTGTTTTTCTCATAGTTGTTTTAATTTGCATTTCTCGAGCTATTTGTTTCTTCACAACTCCAAATGAGGTCATTAAGCTGTGACCTGATTGACAGGCTAGACTTTACCCCTTACCTCAAGTTGACAGGAGATATGTAACTGCCACACTAATCAGCAAATTAATGTGCTATAAAGAGAATCAAATTTTGAATGAGTTTAAAAGCTAAAGATTTCCCAAAGGTACATGAAGGCTGTTGAACAGAAGAGTAATATAATTTAATTCATTTATTCCTATTTATGATATTTGCATTTTCATATATCCTAAAAACTAAGAAATCGATAAAAATACTGGAAAGTAATTATTTTCAGGTCTTGGTTTTTAGATTTATTGAATTCTTTATCTAGATATTGTCAAATATTTGGAATGGAAATAACTTTTATTATAAATGCATTAAACAGCATTTCTTGCACTCTATTTAGAAAACAAAACTTTTAGAAGGATTTTTACCATAGTAAAAACAGTAATACTATTGTAATACTTCTGATTAAGCCTAACAAAAGAAATACAACTGTAGCACAGGTATGTGACATAATTCAATAAGCTGTTAAACAACAGCAAAAGTAGCACAGAAAAACATACATGCAAAAACAATGCAACAGTTTTATAGTTGTCCTTTACCATTATTTTAAATAAAATTAAATCCTACTGTACCTGCTATTATGAACTATGTTTTTTTAGTTTAGGTTTTCCTTAATACTGTTATTGGGGGCTCTTGCATCTCTTATCACAATCCACACATTCATCCAGTGTGTCAAGCACATTTGTACATATGCCGCCATCATTTTCAAAGCATTCTCTTCCCACTTGAGCCCCTGATATGAGCTCCCCATTTCTTCCCCTTCCCTCCCTGCCCAGCCTCCCTCATGAACCCTTGATAAACTATAGATGATTATTTCCATATCTTACATCATCCTCTGTTGCACGCTTTTCCGTTATTCATCACCCTAGTTGGGGGTATAGGTTGATCCTTGTAATCGATTCCTCCTTTCTCCCCCACCCTCCCCTAATCCTCCTGGTATCTCTACTCTTGTTCTTTTCTCACACCAATATTTTTAAATTATATTATATAATTATAAGTATATAATTATATATTATGGTTAAATAGCCTTTTTAAAATATCCTCTTTAACACCATAATTGAACAAATCTGCTAAGCAATAGGGATGTTTTCAAACTTTATGTATTAAAAATAATGTTAGAATGTAATATTATTTCTACTGGATAAAATTCTAAAAGGAAAAACATAGTTCAAAAACTATATACACATCTTAATATATGTGTTACTAAAACAGTGAAAGCACTTTAGAGTCTTAGAATTCCTGTTTCCACACTTCTTCAGTTACATTTAAGGAGCCCTGGTGGCTGGATAAGCATTTCAGTTCAAGACCCTCAGGGGCTCTGAGGGGAGATGAGGCCATCTGCCCCCAAGTAGATTTGCAAAGCCCTGGAAACCTGATATGGGATTGCTATGAGTCCGAGTGGGTTGATGACAGTAAGTTAGGTTTTTAGGTTTGGTGACATAACATTGCAAGCCCATCAGCTATTCCTTATGGGAAAAATGAGACTTCCTGCTCCCAGGAAGTTTTACAGCCTTGAAGCATCCAAAGGGAAGCTCTACTCTGTATCTGGTCACTATGAGTCAGAATCAACTCGCTGTGGGGGGTGGGGGGGGTGCAGAGGGAGTGAGAGGTTTTAACTAAATTTTTAATTATTGTTATTTTATATCTTTGTCATGTAGAAATTGTTATTTCTCATTGTTTTAAATTTCATTTACTTAAATATTAGGGTATTTGAACTTTTTTAAATACTTATTATGATAATTTTCATGGCTTATTCATGTTTTTTCCTGTGTCTTATTGGCTGTGAAAGACATTTGATTGTGTGGATATAACAAATTATGTATAACATTGAGAATAATGTGAATTCCAACACACTTAAATGTGCTCATACAGAACCTGTACATAGACCCAAAGGCAGCCCTTCTACCAGAACATGAGAATTCTGTCTGGTTTAAAGTCAGGTAAGGAAGGCATCAGGGTTGCGTCCTTTCACCATACTTATTCAATCTGTATGAGAGTAAATAATCCAAAAAGCTGGAGTATATTTAAAAGAACATGGCATAATGACTGGAGGAAGGTTTATGAACAACATATGATATGCAGAGGAATAATATTGCTCACTGAAAGCTAAGAGAACTCGAAATATTTGGTGATAAAGAACAAAGAATATAGCCTTCAATATCAATTACACCTCAATGTTGAGAAAACAAAATCCTCATAACTAGACCAATAAACAACATCATGATAAATGGGGGAAAGATAAACATTGTCAAGAATTTCATTTTATTTATGTCCACCATCAATGCCAATGGAAACAGCTGTCAAGAAATCAAGAGACAAAATCACTAGGCAAATCTTCGGCATGAGACCTCTTGACAATATTGAGGAGCAAAGATATCAATTTGGGGAATAAGATGCACCTGGCACAAATCATAGTATCTTCAATTGCCTCCTCTGTAGATGAACGTAGCCAATGGAGAAGGAAGACCACAGACGAACTGATTGATTTGGACTGTGATGGTGGTGAAGAATATTGAAAGTGTCATGGCTGCCAGATAAACAAGTGAACTGTCATGGAGAAAATACAACCAGAATGATCCTTGGAAGCAAAGATGGTGAAACTTCACCTCACCCACTT
>NW_022111306.1:3250010-3251925 GCF_000313985.2 Echinops telfairi
CTCTGCTTCTCAAGAGCCACACGTCCACAGAAAATGAATAGTAACGGAGTGTTCGACTAGATGTCCTGGTAAGAGCTGATGTGGATGAATTCCAGGAAAATTGAAACACGACTTCAAATAAATCAAGCAAAGTGGCAGCAAATGCAGAGAAGCAGAGGCACCAGCACAAAGATCTATGCATACCACCCTTACCCGTACCCCTAGTTGCTAGACGGTGACTGGAAAGCCCCATCTTTCTCCTGCAGAATGGCTGGAGGGACTAACAACAGAAAGGAGGGTGAATGGAGACAGCAGTCGGTGTAAGATATAAAAATAATAATAATTTATAAAGGAGTCACAAGAGGTGGGGGTGAGGGAGGGGAAAAAGAGGAGCTGACACCACGGGCTCAAATAGAAAGTAAATGTTTAGAAAATGATGATGACAACATGTGTACAAATATGCTTGATACAATTGATGCATGGATTGTTATAAGAGCTGTAAGAGCCCCCAATAAAATTATCTTTTAAAAAAATTAATAACTACCGCATCCAGAATATAATGGAACAATCTACACCGAACAACTAACAGTCACGAAGCAAGGGCAAAGGCGTTCCTGAGAAATGATTAACCAAGTCTCTGTGTCCTGAGTTTCGCTAAGTTACATCTCTGACCAACTAGCCATATCTGGGAAAAAAATCAGTTAAGTAAATCATCTGCGTATATAGTCACAATAACACATGTTACAAAGCAATTGTAAACACAAAAATGTACACTGGCCACAATTTACAAATTAACGGTTGTGTTTTTTATCTGCTAACTTGCAAATAAATGCTGTAACACCTGCTATATTAAATGCATGACTAGGTATAGTATTTAAGTACTGCATAGAAATGCTAAGTGATTTTTAAATCATGCATAGCAGAAAGCACAGACACAAGGAACGTGAAAAGCCATGAAGGTCATTGGTCTACCACAAAAGGTCATTCATTTCTTGCAAAATACTCTGTTTTTGCTTCTTCAGATAAAACAAATCTCTGGTTTTTGACTCCACCTCAGTGCTTAGGCAGGCCGCGGATAAATGATTACTCAGCCTTGACCTCCTAACTGGCGGAAGTCTCAGCAGTTGCCATTGTTAGCTCAGAGCAGACACAGCACCACTCTGGACTTGACCCTGAAACCCTATGATCTAGTGCAAGGCTCTTCAATCCTCCTCAGGCTTTGTGACAGTTCTGCCTCAAGACAAAAGAACAGCTTGAACTGTTCATGGTTTCCTCACTAATAAGAACTGTGCTAAAGCTCTCCTGTAAACTACATTTACATTTTTGAACTTCGACCTTACAATAGAACTATTTTTTTTAGAACTGATTTTTAAAGGTATAAAAGATCGTTTCTCCTAAAACAAAAAAAAATTTTTTTACTCTACCCATGCAATCAAAGCACATGTACTTTCACGGAGTGTGCAGTATGGGGCACAAAATCCTATTTAGGCCTACAGAGATAAAGAATATTTCATGCTTCATGACTTTAATCTAAAACATTCTCAACAGAACTGTAGGTGAATAGATACATTAGATGGTGTAAGATATGGCAAAAATTATAGTAATATATAATATATTAAGGGTCTAAGGGGGTGGCAGGTTGGGGGAGGGAGGGACAAAGGGGAGCTGATATCAAAGAGCTCAAGAAGAAAGAAAAGGATGATGACAGCAATTGTACAATTTTGCTCCCTCTAATGAACTGTGGACTGTAATATATTTGTAAGAGCCTCCAATAAAATGTTAAATAAATAAATAAGACTCATTCTCGATTCATCCATTTGTTAGCTCATTAAGAAGACTATGCGGGAGGGGGGAGCGGGGAGGGAGGGGAAAAATGAGGAGCTAATGTCGGGGGTTTAAGTGGAGAGAAAATGTTTTGAGAAACGATGTACAAATG
>NW_022111306.1:3252194-3263802 GCF_000313985.2 Echinops telfairi
TCATTCAATTTTACTATTAATTACGCTTAATCCTTCTCCCCCCTCATCCTTATAACTCTGATCTATGGTTTGAGAAAATTGTGATCTTATTCTTCGGGATTATTCTTCTCTTGTTCCCCATCATCCTTAAATATTCACTGGTCATGTCTTCAAAATAAAGACAAGGTATTCTCTAGAATAATTCTCAATGACAGAAAGCAAGACCTATCTGAGAAATCTGAAAGAATGAATGTGGAAAATATGTAAGTCCCTATTGAGCTCAATGGTTATATCCTCACACATTCCCTGGTCATTTCTCAGAGCTTACCAGCAATAAAACTAGTTCTTCTTCCTAAGTCTGTCAATCCAAACACTATTAAGATGGAGTATACTATTCACCTAGCTAAAACTCCCTATATTGACAATATTTATTATATATAGTTACCTATGTGCTCAAAAGAAAGAATGCAATATGTACTATTTTTTTCATATTGGAGATTATCTCAGCTGTATTTGTCATTGTGGGTAGCCTCTTGAATTTTTTTTAATTAATAAGTTAGTTTATTGAGAGAGATAAGTTACCCAGTGTTAGCTGCTCAGTGATGGGGAAGGAAACACGTTAGAAGTGTGTTGGCAGGAGACAGACCACTATTACTAAAGGCTCCACTTGACAAACACAAAGTCCTGAGTCCCCCCATTTCTTCAAGTGTAAAAGTGGGTCCCACTTTCCAATCATAGGATCATGGAGACCAAATAAAACAGATCAGCAACCAGGAATCTTTAGGTCTTCTCTCAGTGAAGGCATCAGTTGAAAATGTACTTCATTTTCCAGACCCCTCTGGGGACTCAAGAGTCTCTTCCATGTCTCATCGCCATACCCCCAGCCCCTGGTCCCCTTTTTCGCACGCTCGTTTTTCAGGCATTTTCTCATCTCCTGATCAAGATCATTGCAATGACCAAAAATTTCACAATGCCGTGATTTTTGTGGCATTCTCTTAGTAAGTGAATCAAAGTGCTGCAGTCTTCAGTGCGCAGGTCTGGAAACAAGTTAGGACACCTCTTTAGAAGAGGAAGGCTCACAGCAGAGCAACCTGCTCACTGTCACCCAGGGAGGCCTGAAGCGGTGTCCCTCAGAGGCGTGGGCCAAAGAGGCTCGCTGCCTGTGGAGACCAGAGCCGGGCCGACTTCCTCTTGAATTTTTTGTGATATGTTTTCTAGTATATGAAACCCAGAATCGACGAAACCTACAGAGACAAGTAGAATAAGAGTTCCTGGAGGGGGGTTAATAAGGGGCTTTAAAAGGGAGCTGATATCCAGGAGTTTAAGAAGGAAGAAAATGCTTTGAAACTGACTGTGGTAGCAATTATACCACAATTGGACTGTGGAATGATATAATGTATGTTAGCTCCCAATTTAAAAAGAAAGTAGACACAAATTTGTAAAATGAAATTTTAGAACTCAGGACCAATATGACGCCTCAAATGGACAAGGAAAAGATAATGGTAAAAAAATATATAATCTGATGCAAAAACAAAACCTGGAATAATTTAAAAACCAAAGGTCAATATGGGAGTGAGGGGAGGAAGTACAGGGTGAAATAAAATGTCTGTAAGCATCAGAGTCGGAAAGAATTTATAAATAGAAAACCATAATACAGGAGCTATATAAGCTAGGCCAATTTTTAAGTGTTTTTCCAAAGAAGTTACTGTCAAGAACAAATGTTAGAAATAGCGCATGTAAAAAATGTGCAAGTGGTAAATATCACTATGTATACCTACTTACCACAATAAAAAATTTTAACAAATGTTACCAGAAATAAAGCAAGGACTTTGAAGCTTTTTGTTGATTTAAAAAAAATTAAATCAGCCCTCAATACCAGTAAATCAGTCCACCAGCATCTCCCTGAAAGTACATAGATGAGGGGAGGAGTCAGAAAAGATTGTCCTGTACAGGGGACCCCAGATCCTGAGCTAAGCACCATGCCAAACTCGTGAGCACCGAGATGAGTCCGTATTGGAATAACTTAGATCGGTGGTTCCCAAATTTCCTCGTGCCGCGACCCTTTTATACAGTTCCCTGTGTTGTGGTGACTCCCCAACCATAAAATTATTTTCGTTGCTATTTCATAACTGTAATTTTGCTACTGTTATGAATCTGGCAACCCCTGTGAAAGGGTCGTTCGACCCCCCAAAGGGGTCGTGACCCCCAGGTTGAGAACCGCTGCCTTAGATTCTTAGGAACCACATCAATTTCTGTTGCTGACACAGGGTACGTGGTGGCGACAAGTTCTGAACAGACATGGAGAGTCACACCAGCTCTGAAATCAGATTTTCCTTCAAGGGTAAAGAAATATATCAGAAGTCCCTGAAGTGGAAAGAACCAGAATTATGATCTAAAAGGTAAATCTGCTTAAGTTTTACCCACTCGTGTGTTCTAGCGATTATCTGTGACCAGTCACCATGAGCCAGAATCGATTTACCATAACTATCAGCGACCTCAGCTGCTTCCGTTACAAAATAAAAGTCTCCGCGTTTTTACGGTTGCTGTTGTGGGAACAATCAGTCAAGCAGTTTCAGACCCTAAGCCTGACCTAAAGACTATAGAACACACTATGACCTACAGGGAGTTTCATATTCTTAGTGCTATAACTGCGCTATCAATTTGATCTCAAGCTTGACATTTCTGGAGTGGAATCATGACCACAAGAGCTGGTGTTGCGCTGTGTCTCACATCTTCCTGGGATCCAGGAACTCATGAAGATTTTCCATACCATTTCATAAGCCATTCGTGTTTCTGCTTTTGCATTCTCACAAAGGGACTTCTCTTTCTGGATAAACTCTGTAGAAAACTTTCTTCGACATTTGTGTTTGTTTTTTTCCAAAGATGCGTGAGTAGAACGACAGGGCAGCTGCTTTCCGCACACATACTGTGCATGATGGAAAGAGTATTGGCGTGGGAGTAAAGACGCCTGGGTCCTCGGTTCAGCAAAACCACTAGCTTATCATCAGACAGTGTCCCACACAGGCCGGCGTTACATAAGTGCACTTAAAATTGAACTGCAGCCCCGAGGCGCTGACCAGGAAGTATTTTGGTGTTCTAACACTACCACCTAGTGGAAACTCCGATCAAGCACAATATTTTAAATGTTCCTAAAAACATCTCTAGGAGCCTTTCTTGTACAGTGACTTTCCAAATATCTTTCGAAAATCTTTGAGTCCAAAGTCAGGAGGCTATTTATAAATAACAGCTAAATGTTGGCCAGCATGTCTCAAAAAGTGATCATGGGGACCATGAGGGAGTAGCAGGTATTTGTCATGCGAACTAACTGCTCTGGAGCGGACCCCGACTCACGGAGGCCCTTTAGGACTGTCCCTGAGGGCTTCTGTGACTGTAACTCTTAACAAGAGTAGAAAGCCCCATTTTTCTCCTGTGGAGCGGCTGGCGGTTTCGAACTGCGGACCTGAAGGTTAGCAGCCCAATGCATGTAGATTGAATGTGTTTCGTGTCGTGAGTCGCTTCCGACCCATAGCAACTCTATGAACAACAGGAAAAAAAAAAACACTGCCCGGTCCCACGTCATCCTCAGAATTGTTCCTGTGCTGAGATTGTTGTCAGGGACTGGTCTTCTCCTGGCGTGTCCAAAATGCCTCACCATGCGTGTCCCTAAGAGCACTCGGGCTGCACTTCTTCCAAGACAGATTTGTTTGTCCTGTTGGCAGTCTGTAGTACTTTCAATATTCTTAGCCAGCACCATTCAAATACATTGATTCCTCTTTGCTCTTCCCTTTTCAGTGTCCAACTTTCACATGCATAGGAAGCAATTGAAAATACCATGGGTTGGATCAGGAGCACCTTAGACTTCAAAGTAACCTCCTTGCTTTTCAACACTTTAAAGAGGTCTTGTGCAGCAAATTTACCCAATGACATGCATTTGTTGATCGCTTGAGTGCTGCTTCCATGAGCATTGATTATGGATCCAAGCAAGGTGAAATCTTTGACCACTTTAAATGGAGCCTCGGTGGTGTAGTGGTTGTTTGGGGCTGCTAACTGCAAGGATGGCTGTTTCAAACCATCAGTCACACTTCAGGAGAAAGATGGGGCTTTCTACTTTCTACAATCTCAGAAACTCTCCAGGGCAGTTCTGCTCTGTCCGATACGGTTACTGGCAGTCAGCAAAGAAAGCGGAAGGCCTTCAACAAGATGTATTGGCACAGTGGCTGCAACATGGATTCAAAAACCATAGTAACAATTGTGAGGCTGACGCAGGATCAGCCAGTGCTTCATTCTGTTGTACGGAGGGTCACTATGAGTCAGAACCGGCTAGTCTGAGCCTAACAACCATAGAGATTGAATCCAGATTTACATACAAATAGAATTGTTCTGCACCTACTCCTTACTTATCAATTACCTTATCATCTAATATATTGCATGCATTTATAACACTAGTAAAAAATTCCTGCCTATTTTGTACATTAACAAAGTATGTCTGGGGTAACAATTGCCAAGGTCACACTAGCTGAAATGATTAAAGCTATGTGTCAATTTGTCTGGACCATGATTCTCAGTGGTTTGGCAGATATGACAAGATCTCTTTACATTTTTAAAGAGCAAGGATGTCACTTTGAGGACTAAGGTGTACCTTCCCTAAGCCATGATATTTTTTATCACATTGTATGCATATGAAAGTTGGACAATAAATGAGGAGGACTGCAGAAGGATTGGTGTATTTAAATTATGGTGTTATCGAATAATATTCAAAGTCCCATGGACTGCCAGAAGGACAAACAGATCTGTATGGGAGAAGTGTAGCCAGAATGCTCCTTAGAAACAGAGATGACAAGACTTCATCTCACATACTTTGGACATGTTATCAGAAGAGACCAGTCCATGGAAAATAGTACCGTTCTTGGGAAAGTCGAAGGGCAAAGAAGAAGACAGTCCTCAACAAAATATTTGTCACACAGTTGCTGTAACAATGAGCTCAAACGTAACAACTGGTCGAAAGGCGCAGGACAGGGCAGTGTTTCATTCTGTTGTACATGCTGTGGCTGTGAGTCAGAATGGATTTGACAGCACCTACCAACAACAACAATGTAATGATGCTGTCTTAGCAGTTGTGCAATGATGTAGTTATCTTCCATTTTTCTTATTGGATGTGGTCATCCTCCATTCTGATGTGAAAAAGCAATTTTCCCCTCATGATCTGATTGTTGGAAAGTGATCATGTCAGTGAGTGACTAGGGGATGTGGTATCCAAAATGAGATACTTTGAAAGCTGATAATGCAATATTTAAGAGTGCAACTGCTAACCAAAAGGTTAACCCTTCAAATCCCTCCCAGAGTTCCAAGGGAGTAAGACTTGATGACCTGCTTCCATAAGCATTACAACCAAGATAAGCCTATGGAGAAGTTCTGCTCTGTCACATGGAGTCACCATGAGTAACACTGGAGTCGACAGCCTCTAACACCGACAGCATATGGGCTATTGAAATGGACCTTTGCCTTTAAAAAATATATCACTGCTTTTTCTCTTTTTTTCTCATATGGATGTTTCTGAAGAAGAGGTACAACAGATCACGAACCTGATTAAGATGTGAGAGTTCTCTTATCTACCCTATTCCTTGTGACATCATTCTAGCAAAAGATTGAATGATACCTCTCCAGAGATAAAGAATATCAATTTTTCTAGATTCTCTCATTCTTTATCGAATTAGTCATTTGAGATCTATATTTAAAAGCATAGAAATATTTCTACAGCACATACAATTAAATGCTCATTTTAGTATTAATATCTCTAAGGCTGTAGTACTTTACCACAATTCTGAATTAAGTAGTTTATATGAGAGAACTACAACTTTGGCTGAAGTTTCCATGTATCGAGAATGATAGAGATTCTTTTGCCACTCAAATTTGCTTATCGATTTTATACTTGAATTTACTGCTCATCTTGGCTTTTATTTATCACAATGGATGCTTACTGGAAAACACTCACACTTACCTCCCACAGTGAATTGTCATCAGAACATAATGACATCAATGGTAGCCAATACCAGTTGAGAATCAATAATCATCTAGCTTGCAGCATTTTGTAAAAATGAAGTATTTAAAATGCTCAATGCAGCCACTCATCATTCTGTCATGGAGGCATTTCATTTCCCAGTGGGACCCATGCTTCAATCGCATCTTAAATTTTTTCAATATCCATTACCCATGCCATTTGCTACAGCTCAACCTTTTCACAAAGTACCTGCTGTGGAGTAATTTCTTCTTGCATAATTTCCACATTGATTTCCATGACACCAACTGCCTGAATAGCATTCCAGGTGCATATTAATCCCCTGCTTCCCTGAATTCTTTTATCCAGAAATTATTTCCCTGTATGAACCTTGATGTGAATGATTTTCAACACCCAACCTGCACAAGGCAATTATAGGGACAGAACACACAGGCAAATGTGAGCTGGCAGGAGCCTAACTTAATGTCATAATGGGGTCAATGGTCCGCTTGTTCCAGTCTTTTATGTGAGCAAAAGGGGACAGCACCCGACGGAGATCTTCGATTTACCCAGCTTAAAAGTAAAGACGTTTCTTCTGATAAGGAGATGAAACGATCTGGCTTGTTGCTTTTTTATATAATCCCCTATGTATAAGAGAAATGTAATATTCGTCTTAGAGTATAGAATATAACCAGTGAACCAGTTGCCATGAAGTTGGTTCCCCTGGTTTGATCTCATGTGTGTCAGAGTAGAGGCCCCTGGTGGCATAGTTTGCACTCAGCTGTTTAGGTAAAAGTTAGGGTTCACTCTGGGGCATCACAGAAGAAAGGACTGGCAATCTCCTTCTGTAATGACCACAGCCAAGAAAATCCAATGGATCAGTTCTATTCTGGAACACATATTTGTGAATGGCATCCACAAATAGCAAGATTTGGAGTGCGTGCGTGCACGAGCGCACGCACATGTTCAGAACCGTCCTCCATGGAGTGTATATTTGCTGGGTTTTTAGAAATACATCACCATGTCTCTCTTTCCTAGAGCTTCTGGGTGAACTCAAAACTCCAACTTTTTTCTGTTAGCAGTTGAGAGCATTAACAATCCCACCACATGGGGAATAGAAGGGGAGGTAATGTGCTGAGAAAGATTATTTCGAATATCAGAAAGAGTAGGCTGCACAGAGCCAGAAACCAAGAGTCTTTATGATAAGTCATTATACATTGTCATTTCTTGAAATTGTCAGTTGCCCTAAAAACATATTAAATTGTGGACAAAAGACACGAATAGACAGTTTACTGGAAAATGACATTCAAATGGCTAAGAAACACATCAAAAACGCTCATGATCAAAACAACAATAAATTATCACCGTATGCCGATAATGACAGCACACCTCAAAAAGGACGGAAAACAATAAGTATTGGGAAGGTTGCAGAGAGATTGGAACTTTCACCCACTGCTGATGTGTCTGTAGATATGTACAACCACTGTGAAGAGTAACGTGGCGATATCTCATACAACTGGGACTAGGAAATCCGTATGATCCAGCAATACCTCAGCTGGACATACACTCTAAATCAGTTAGAGGCCTAACACAAAGAGAGAGAAATACCCTCTTATTCATAACAGTGCTATTCACAATTGCAAGAAGTTGGAAACAACCCAAAATCCTATCCGTGGAAGAATGGATAAAGAAATGTTGCTACATATACATGAAAAAACCATGCATCACTAAAAAAAAATTGATGAAGAAAACAAAACCAATGCACAAGGTGGAAGGACCTGGAGAACAGCTTGAGTCAATCCATCTCACTGAAGATACTCTTTCACTGCCCCATTACTTCACCAAGCATGATGTCCTTCTCCAGGGACTGTCTCTCCTAACATGTCAAGTACATGGGACCGGGTTTCCCCATCCTTGACACTAAGGAGCATTCTGGCTGTTGTTCTTCCAAGGCAGGTTCCTTCTTTTGGCAGTCCATGCACTTTTGATATTCTTCACCAGAACCGTAATTCAAATGTGTCCATTCTTCTTTGGTCTTCCTTATTCAATATCCAACTTTCACATGCATATGAGGCAATTGAAAATACCATAGCTTGGATTAACCTCCCTGGCTTTTCAACACGTTTAAAGAGTTTTTGTGCAGCAGAATTACCCAATGCAATACGTCTTTTGATCTCTTGACTGCTGTTTCCATAAGCATCAATTGTGGATCCAAGCAAGATGAAATCCTTGACAACTTCAGTCTTTTCTCTGCTTATGATGATGTCACCTACTGGTCCAGTCATGAGGATTTTTTTTTTTTGACAGTTAGTTGTAATCCATACTAAAAGCCTACAGTTCTTGAACTTCATCAGCAAGTACTTCAAGTCCTCCTCACTTTCAGCAAGCAAAGTTGTGTCATCTGCATACTGCAGATTGTTAATAAGCCTTCCTCCAATCCTGTTGCAGATTAAAGGAACTGAAATGCTACCTTGAACTTAAAACTAAAATACCCTAAGAAGAAAGAAGCAAATGACTGATATCCCAATGTCAAGGCCTTGGAAATCATTGGACTTTGGTTCAAATCTCTTGTTTTCAAGGCTGTCCAATAATTTGC
Source organism: Echinops telfairi (assembly GCF_000313985.2). Taxonomy (NCBI): domain Eukaryota; kingdom Metazoa; phylum Chordata; class Mammalia; order Afrosoricida; family Tenrecidae; genus Echinops; species Echinops telfairi. Next base: position 3,260,765 of record NW_022111306.1, read on the forward strand.
AACTTAAGCAAACATATACTGGCATATTTCCTTTGCTTATATGAGATACCTTAGTTCTGCACGGCATAGTTTTGCTTCATGAATGAGAATTATCTAATTTTTTGCCTTGTATCTAACCCTTTGTTTTCTTAAGCATAAACATAACTTTTAACCCATGTAAATGAATGTTCCGTGTATTTTAGTTTAATAAACTTCCTTACATATGTATATTTTCCCTTACTCACTAGTATTTTAAACTCTATATCATTGACTGCATTAAAGATGTAATTCTACTATTTGAATCACCAAATGTCACATGCAGGTTGCCTATATTATGTCTCAAGAAACTAATAATGCTGCCTCTAAAATGGAACCGTAATATATATAAATGTTAGCTGTATAAATAGATTTCGAGCTCATGCTTCATTCATTGTAAGCCCTAATCTAAGAAAAATTGTTTCATATGATTTAGCCCTACTCACTACTTACCCTCATTAACTGATTGTTGAAGATATGGGTGCTATAATAAAGTGTAGTAAAGAAAGTATATGGTCCCTGGCTATCAGAAAGAAGTGTCAGGGATCTTAAAAGTTTGTCTTAAAATAAACAGTCATCTAAGTGATGTGTCAGCTAAGTCAACAAAGAAAGAGCACACCAGCCTGTGTGATCCAAGGATTGTAAATAATAAAATCCAAGACCAGAGGAGGGAATTGTATTAGAGCTTAAATTCTGAGCACCCAGTTTGCAGAAGGCTATGGGTGATAATATAAACCCAAAATCCATTTGCAGAGTCCCCACATGGATTAATTCTCCATTGAACTCCCATAGACCATTCACTAAGAATCTGAATAGCCTTGTCCTCAGATGTAGTGCATTGGAAAATGGATTGCTGCACATATGTTGTTATCCATACTGAAACCTGCAATCCTTGATCTTCATCAAGTGCCATCAGTGAGTTCCCACCCATAGTGACCCTGTGCACTACAAAATACAACACTGCACAGTCCTGTGTCATTCTCACAATTGCCCCTGTTGCTGAGCCCAATGATGCAGCCATTGTGTCATTCCATCTCATTGAAGGCCTTCCTCTTTTATGCAGCCCTTCCACTTTACCAAACATGATGTCTCTTCGGGGACTGGTCTTTGCTGGCAACATGTTCAAAGTATGTAAAACAAACACTCTGGTCATACTTCTTCCCAACACAGATTGGGTTGTCTTTTAGCAGTTCATGGTGCTTTCAATATTATCCTCCAGCCTCACAATCCAAATGCATGGTCTTCCACAACTTTCACATGTATATTATACAATGGAGAACACAATGGCTTGGGTCAGGTATACCTTAGTCCTCAAAATAACACCAATGCTCTTCAATACGCTAAAGAGGTCTTGTGTAGTAGATTGATCTAATGCAATTCATCTTTTGATCTCGTGACTGCTCCTTCTAGGAACATTGATTGTGGATCCAAGCAAAACAATTTTTTTTTTTACTACTTCGGTATTTAAAGGTAATCCATACTAAAATGGTAATCTATATTGCAATTCTTGATCTTTATCAGCAGGTGCTTCAAGTCCTCCTCGCTCTCGGCAAGCAAGATTGTGTCATCTGCCTTTCACGTGTTGTGAATAAGCTTTTCTCTGATTCTGATGCCATGTTCTTCTTTATATAATCCAGCTTCTCTGGTGATTTTTTTCAGCATGTAGATTGAATAAGCATGATGAGAAGATACAAAACTGACACACACCTTTTCCTAATTTTAAGCCATGCCATATTTCCTTGTTCTGTGTGCACAACTGTCTCATGATCTATGTACAATTTCCATATGAACAAACTGAAGTTTTCTGGAATTTCCATTCTCCTCAAGACTATTCATAGTTTGCTATGATCCACACAGTTGAATGCCTTGGCATAATCAACAAACACAGGTAAATTTCTTTCTGGTAGTCTCTGCTTTCGGCCAAGATCCATCTGACATCAGCAATGATATTCCTTGTTCCATGTCCTCTTCTGACTCCAGCCTAAATCTCTGGCAGCTCTCTGGCAGCGTACTGTTGCAACTATCGTTGGTCATTATATAATCTTCAGCAAAATTTTACTTGCAGGTGATATCAATATTGTTCTATAATTTGAACCTTCTGTTGGGTCACCTTTCTTTGGAATGGGTATAAATGTGGATCTCTTCCAATCAATTGGAAAAGAACATTTCTTTCAAATTTCCTGGCATAGATGAATGAGTACTTCTGATGCTTCATCAGCTTATTGAAACATTTCCATTGGCATTCCATCAACTCTTGGAGTCTTGTTTTTAGCCAATGCCTTCGGTGCATCTTGATTGGAGGGTCAGAAAAAATGAGGAAGATTTTAAAAAGATGGATTGACATAGTGACTGCAACAATGGGCTCAAATATAACAATTGTAAGGATGGCACAAGTCCAGGTAATATGTTGTTCCATTGTGCATAGAGAACTATGGTCAGAAACAAATCTACAGTATCTAAGAAAAACAACAACATCTGATAGAAACTACTAAGCATGAAAAGAAACAGGGAACTAAATTATAAATGTAGAATTTGTTGAAGTGGAGAATGTTTTATTGTGCATATTTTTGCCACAATTAAAAAATAATAATTACATGGATAATAATGATTATAGGGAAGAAGAAAATATTCTAGAGTTTATTGTGGTAATGATTGTGTATCTTCTTGATAAGATTGAATTATTGAATTTTATGGCATATGAATGAAGTGATAATAAAACAGTTTTACAAAAACAAACACTGAAACACACAACATTCTTCTATTTCTATAGTCCCTCCTCCCCACATCCTCCCCCCACTATCATGACCCCAGTTTCCTGGTACAGATAAGAGCTCTTGACACATGGAATCCAGGACAGATAAACCCCTCAGGAACAATAATGGCAGTAGCAATACTATGAAGGTAAGGGGAAGGGGGTGTGGAGAAGAAGAGAACCGATCACAATGATGGGTGTATAACACACACACACACACACACACTAGGGGGAAGAACAACAGAAATGTGGGTGAAAGGAGACAGTGGTT
>NW_022111306.1:3265023-3266838 GCF_000313985.2 Echinops telfairi
TGACGTGGCTGGTGGGTTTGAACAGCTGATCTTTTGGTTAGCATCTAACTGCTTTTACCATTACCAGAACTCCTTCACAATTACTACAAATAATTCTAAAAAGCGAAATATAGAGTTTTCTGTCGTGTATGACATGATACTTATTTTTAAATATATATCATAGTATAGTGAAAGTGACTTTTCAAAGGAATTTTAAGGAAAAGCATCAAAAGAAAAGATGAGTCAGAAGGACTTCCAAGAAGGAGCTTGAGCTAGGATCAGACATGTCCGTCCCGGATGATGCCTCTGTCCCTTCCTAGCGTGTTTGGCTTGCTTTGTTTTCTTTAATTTCATTATTTTCCTTTCCTCTCATTCTCTGCCAAACTCAACTATCTCCACATCTCAAACCCTGGTGAGTACTCAGCGGTGGGAACGTTAGATTTTACCCTCATCATTGTGTCCGAATAGGAGAGGAAACGCCCTTGAAGGCTGCCTGACACATGACCTCTCTCTTCTCCTCTCGCTAATGTACTCCCAGACATCACACCTTTTTCCCATGATAAGGTCTGTGGGAAATGTTGCTTTCCTTACCAAAAAAAAGCTATACTTTAGGTGGATAAAACTGACTTTTATAAGTAGTGCTTTCAATTCCCCAATGACAGTTTTTCTTACCTGATTGTCACACTCCACCGATTGAAGTGGTTAGGAAAATAGATGGTCTCAGACAATAGTCTATCTGGAAAATAACAATAAAGATAGAAGACTATAAGCCCAACCATGTGAAACCAAAACAAATGTAGAGACAGTAGATTGCAAACCAAGAAATTTGGCAAAACACCTAAAGGTCTTGGGCCCCAAATGTCCCATGTTTAACTTTAGAAGGAAAAGAGTGCTAGATGGCCTCTGTAGCATTTTTCAGGCCAAAGGGTTTATAATTTTATAAATATCTCTAAAATCATCAATGACTTTATTGTTGTTAAGGGACATAGTACTCTTTATTCTTTTCTCTTTCACTTTTGCCTCTGCAAAATTTGCACTCCTGGCCAAATTTCCTCCTGCCTTTGACTTTGCCGAGAGGTTGCATACGATGGGGATTGTCTACCTCACTGCATACAAAGGACACCATTCCAATAAAAAGTATCATAACCACATATTTATTATTAAACTTTTCCACTTAGATGTCTTGTCCAAAAGATGACAATATAATGCGACAATTTTTTGAAAACCGTAAAATTATTCCAGTTCACACAAAGGCATCTCATAGGCTCAGAAGCCCTGGAGCAAGGCTTCTTCTTCCTTGTGTTTCTGCATTAGAACACATCAGGCACATGGAAGATTGCTAATAATGTCTGTTTGAATAAATGAGAATTAGAATCAAGAGTGCTGAGGAATCATCAGAAATGAGATATCAATCAGCAGGCCAATGAGTTTCTATTTGTCCTATGAAGTAAATAGGGAGTCTATACTAAGAGCCATTAACGGTTTCACTGGAGCTATGCTTTAGGAAGATGAAACTGTTGGCAATATGTAAGAAAGGTTGAAGGTAAGACAGACTTTTTGTTGATTTTGATCATCAGAAAACCACTGCTATTGCCCAAGCAAGAGAACAAAATTTGGAAACTGATTGCAAAAGGTTAAGCAAGGTATGAAAGGAATAGCTCGCTGTACCATCTAGATATATTCAACTAAAAGTTTTTAAACATTCACGCTATTAAAAAAATTGTAGTTCATACAAAGTCAGCTCCATCAATTCTACTTTCCTTTCCATTTCTCCTGCCATGGTATTGGTCATTCTGACAGTTCCGTCTCCTTCTCCTCCAATATGCCTGACACACC
>NW_022111306.1:3268076-3269294 GCF_000313985.2 Echinops telfairi
TTCTCCCATGTTGACTTCATTGATGCCTCACTTAGATGACTGCTTGTTTTAAGACAATAAGGCCCCAGACACTATACCTTCTGATAGATGGGCACCTTCTGATTTCATCACCACACTTTGCTATAGCACCCATATCTTCAGTGATATCTTCATGAAGGCAAGTATCAAGTACTTATGCCATGTCATAAGAACTAATTTTTCTTAGGCCGGGGCTAGAATTAAGTGAGAGTCCAACATCCTTTCCTGTATCTATGGTTCATGTAGGTCTCTGTTTTACTTTAGAGACACCTGTCTTGGAGCAAGTACAGCCAGAATGTTCCTTAAAAGCAAGAATGGCAAGACTTCATCTTACATCTTACCCTCCTGAAGTCGTTCCTCCCATCACTGTTTCTGAAGGGTTTGTCTATCCTGAATTCTATAAATTGAAAGCTCTTGTCTATACTGATGTATCTACTCTGGACTAGCAGGATTAGTGAGGTAAGACTAAGATCATAATAGTAGGGGGAGGAAGGACTAAGGACCTAGAGAAGTGTTGTGTGTTTCCTTGGTGCTATAATGCCCCCTGGATGTATCTTCTCTTCTGTGTGGCACTTCTGTGCTGGCATGTGCAATTATCCCTGGATGGCTCTGAGTCTCTACCAGGACACCTCTCCTTCACCTCTGATGAGGTGTTTATTTTTGAATTTCTGATGCCTGTTCCCATCAACACCTCATGATCACACAGGCTGGTATGCTTCTTCTATGTGGGCTTTGTTGATTCCCTGCTAGATGACTGCTTGTTTGGCTTCAAGCTTTTAAGACCTCAGACACTATACCTTTTAATAGCTGGGCACCACCTGCTTTCTTCTTCACATTTGCTTATGCATCCAGTTTAGACTGTAGCTCTTTACAAGTGCAGAATGCCTTGCAGTTTCGAACTGCTGACCTCTTGGTTACCAGCCCAGTCCATAACTACCATCCCACCAGGGCTTCTGCACCTAACTACATCACTCATTATTTACTGGGAGTTACAAAAACTATAGTTAGAAAGATTATATTAAGTAATTTATTGCACCTCAAATCCCCTACCTACTAAGTATTTAATATATACTCATTAGGAGGGGAAGTATAAAATGACTTAGCAAAGGGAAAATTATTATTGGTTACAGTATGAATTGTATAGCGTATGCTAGAGTTCAAGGAGGCACACATGTCTTCCATACATTTTAGCATCTGATA
>NW_022111306.1:3270970-3276938 GCF_000313985.2 Echinops telfairi
GGGGTGAAGGGAAAGGGGGAGAAAGAGGGAACTGATTGCAATGATTGACATATTAACCCTCCCTCCACCCAGGGAGGCAAACAACAGAAGTGTGGGTGAAGGGAGACAGTGGACAATGTAAGATATGAAAATAATGTTAGGTTTTAATTTATCAAGCGGTCATGAGGGTGGGAGGGTACGGAAGGGAAGGAAAAAGAGGAGCCGATACCAAGGGCTCAAGTAGAAAGAAAATAATGATGGCAGCATATGCACAAATGTGCTTGATACAATTGATGTACGGATGGATGGTTATAAGAACTGTAAGATCCCCAAATAAAATTATTTATTTAAAAAAATGTCTTCCACTTACAAACATATCTCACTTTATTATAACTCATTTTATTACGTTTTTGTAGATTCTGTGAGTTTTTTATTTTTTGTCTGTTTTTTTAAGAAATTGAAAGTTGGTGACAGCCCTGCATCAAGCACGTCTGTGAGTGCCATTTTTCCAACCACACGTGCTCACATCATGTGTCTCTCGCCTTTTGGTAATTCTCACAGTGTTTCAAACTTTTCCATAATGCTATTTAGGGAACCCCTAGGAGCCCAAGTGGTGTAGTGATTAGCATTAACCTGCAAGCTGCAAGGTCAGCAGTTCTAAACCACCTGTGGCTCCGTAAAAGAAAGACTGGCCTTGCTACTCCTATAAATGGTTACGGTCGTGGAAACTCACAGGGGCAGTTCTACCATGTCCTATAGGGTCACCGTGAGTGGCATCAACTAATAGCTGTGAGGTTTGTTTTGTTGGTGTTGTTTTGCACCCTGCATAGACTGCTCACTCAAACAGCCATTGAGCCAATTCTGGCTTATAGCAACCCTATAGGGCAGGGTAGAACTGCCCAGGTGGATTTCTGAAGCTGTTAATCTCACTGCCACCACTATAATCTACTCTGCCACCAGGGCTACAGTAATAGACCACAAAACCAAGAACCAGACTCACGCCAGTGAGTCAATGCCAATTCATGACAACCCTGCAGGACAGGGTAGAATTGCCCCCATGAGTTTTCAAGAATGTAACTCCTTTTTAAAATTATTAATAAATCATTTCCTTGGGGGCTCTTATATATTATAGCCATCCATAAATCAATCATAATAAACTAACTGGCACAGATGTTGCCATCATCAATTTCAAAACACTGGCTTCCTTCTTGATCCCTTTAATATCAGCTCCTCTTTATTCCTTCCCTCCCCCGCCTACCACCCTTGTGAGCCCTTAATATATTATATATTATTGGGGTTTTTTAAAACATATCTTACGACATTCGATATACCCCTTCACTTACGTCCTCTTCAATGGGAGTTATACCACCATCAGTCTTGTCAGTTCCCACTCCCTTCTCCCTTCCCCTCTTCCTTTCCCATACCCTCATGAAATTGTTACTCCCATTCCTATTTCTAAGGGCTTTGTCGATCCTGGATTCTGTGTATCGAAAGTTCTTCTCTGTACCACTGTACATATACCAGTCTAGCTGGATTTGTGAAGTAGAACTGAGGTCATAATAGTGGGGGGAGGAAGGATGAAGGAACTAGAGGAATGTTGTGTTTCGTCAGTGCTATACTGCACCCTGGATGTATCGTCCCCTCCATGTATTCTTCTGTGAGGAAATGTCCGATTATCAACAGATGGGCTTTGAGTCTCCACTCTGACCCCTCTCCTTCACATCCATGTGATTGTTTTGTTTTTGAACTTCTGATACCTGTGCCATTGACACCTCATAATCACACAGGCTGGGGTATTTCCTCCATGTGGGCTTAGTTGTTCACCTGCTAGATGGACGCTTGTTTGACTTCAAGCCTTTAAGACCTCAGACACTGTATATTTTATTTGTTTGTTGTTATATTTTTTAATTAATCATTTATTGGGGGCACTTACAGGCACTATATCTTTTAACAGCTGGGAACCATCTACTTTCTTCACCACATTTGCTTACACACCCAGTTTGCAAGACTGTAACTCTTTACTGGCGTAGAAAACCCTGTTTGTCTCCTGTGGAGCTACTGGTGGTCTCAAACTGCTGACCTTACTGTTAGCAGCCCAGTGCCTAACCACTAACCCACCAGGACTCCTTTTAATAGACCACAGTATTAAAAAAAATCTCAGAAGCAATATGAACCAGTGCTACTTTGTCCTGTGGAATCACTATGAGTGGGAACTGACTCGATGGCAGTAGGTTGTCGTGTAAAAACCACTTTTATATGCACTGGGTAACAGACGATCATCTGTCTCGCTTTGTTGTGATATTCACTCTATTAAGACTCTCACATTAGTACTTTGGTCTGAAACTGAACTCTCAATATTTCCAAGGCATGCCTGCATTGGGTTGCCTAGAATGAGATATATCTATTGATGTCTATTTTATTATATATACATATATCTTTTATAGTTGTAAACAAACTTTACAAATCTGCTTTTTTGTTGGTGGTTTTTGGTTGGTGTTTTAATCAAGGCATGTGGACATTGTCAGTCTTTAGATTCCTAAATTTTAGCTCAAAGGGAATGGTTACGAAAGGAGTCTTGGCCTTCGTTGTAGTCTCATTGCATTTTCTTGGCATCCGTCTGCAGTAGTCTCACTTTAAAGGTGTTCACAGCACTCTTTCAATTATGAGTCACATTGTTTTAAATCAACGAGCAATCTCCGCACCATCATGATAATCGTTGCACAAAGAGTTTTTAACGTCACTGAAACCACCTCGTTCTAGAAACAATCCAAGATGTTTGCCCTTAAAAGATCCTGTGTCGGGAATGAATGCTGTTTGTTTGTTTTCATTCTTTTACTCTTTCTGGTGATGAGGTGTACAAGAACTGATAAATATATCCTCGAAAGAATGCCAGGAGAAAGCAAACAACACTTATTTAAGTTCACATTTCAAAGCCAAAACTGTACACGAAACATAAAAGGAACCCAGAAAAATCCCTCTAGTAGCCACTTGGTGTCGCTGTTGTCATTAGTCTCTAGTGTTAGACGCGAAAGAAGTAGGCTCCTTTCCACAATACCATGTGAAAAAATTATATGGATATAGTTAGACTGTTTTTGTCATGGATACCTTTAAACAGACAATGATAGCTTTGGTTTTCAGTTGGGTCATTCCACCGCATTCCTTATTTGAATTCTGCAGAGAAAATAAAATTATTTGAAGGGGTTACATAGTCACCATTTGACAAATTATAATCCTTGTTTTTCTGGTCTACAAATGTAGTTGTGCATCAAAAATTCACTTGAAAATTTTTAAAAACACACATTGATGAATCCTACTCCAGAATTCCCAAATCAGAAACTATGAGGGAGCACAGACATTCATTCATATATCTATAAAGTTTCTCCCACCACCACCACCACCAAAAAAAAGTTCTTGAAGCATCATTTCTAATGATAATAATAATTTCCCTTTGTAGGTCAAATGTAGCTGATGCAATTTATATGTGACACACTTCACATACATACATAGATTCCCTTACGGAATCCTAGGTGAATAATACCATTGACCTGCGTGGACAGATGAAGAAATTAAAGCAAGAATCCTGTCTATTTCACACCCACACTTTATTCTTAGCACAAGGATCTTGCTAGGTTTATCACTCTCCTCTTTAGATAGATGCTACTTTTCCGCATCAGAAATATGATCATCCTGTTGCTATCAATTTATTAAATATACAGGGTATAGATCTTCAAGGGAAATTATATTAAAAGTTAGAGATAAAAATTCCTACATAATGACATAATATGCTATCCAATGATAAACCACAGAAATGCAAGACAACTTATCTTTGATAATGTTCTAGAACACTTAGAACATTGCCCCCAATATTTTTCTGAGTAAGAGATGACAGAACAATAAATACTTTAGACAAAGGAGACAATTGGTAAGCCCATCTTCAGTTCATTTTTGTGGATTATAATTTCTTGTGTTCTTTCCACACATTCAGTGCATTTCAGCTTTTATGTGGGAATGTCAACAATCTTAAATGGCTCACTTGCTTTTAGACTTCAAAGGAGAGCTGAGAATAACAACAAATTCACCCAAGCAATCATTTATGTAAGAAATACTTATTTGATTTTAGCATACTCCCTAATTCTACCTTCTTCTTGACACAATAACTGGGAAGAATATCAAAGCAAAAAATTGCACTGCTGAGTCTGATAATAGCCAAGATAATGATTATACCAACAACAGGTATCTAGAACACTGCCAAAGAAAGAAAACAGATATCATTGATTTTGCTAACTTGAATAAAATTGAACAAGAATTTCTAAATCTATCTTGAGTGTTAAGGTCAGGGCCTCATGTAGAGCATCTCTCTTCCTAAGACAAGAACCACACCTCCATATAAGAACGAGCCATCTCAGAAGCAGAAACACAGAGGAAATCCCAGGACCATTGGAAGACGAACCACCAGTGGAGCATGTTCGGAATCTGTCTGAAGTGGCAGGGGCCAACACCTGAGCCACCAGAGGCTGCAGCATATAGATCAAGGGACGGAGCAAAGTGAGTCACTTCCCCTTTGATTCTATTACTTCAAATGGGTCTATAAAAAACCAAACCCATGCCATTCAGTAGAATCTGACTCAAGGGTGTAAATCTGTAAGGAAGTAGGTGCCTCTTTGTTTTCCCAAGGAGTGGCTAGTGGTTTGAAGCTTTTGGTTGGCAGTCCAATATTACCCAGCAGGCTTCCTTGCTATCTTCAGACTGGTTTCTTTATCAGCCTTCCAACCATCTGACTCTTCTACCTCCACCCGTCTGCTTCCCACCTCCTTATGCCCTGCTCCCACTTTCCACTTAATCAAACCCTACCCATTCTAAAGACAGCACAGACAAATACTCCCTGGCTGTACCAACTTGAATGCAATCCCTTCCTCTGGGAACTCCAAGCCCGTTGCTTTTCTTTACAATTTATCTCACACAGCATCGTGCACCTCCTGGGTCATCTCCTTTATGGTTGCTCTGAATCATTTTGAACATGCTATGGTTATTTAACTCTTAAGATGTTTTCATTTGATCTCGCTACATGCAATGAATGCTCCTTCCTGACAAGAACGTGCTATTCTCTTTGGATGCTAAGTTCCCAGCCACTATTTTGCATAATGCTGGCTTTTAAAACAATCTGTTACTTTGATGGCACATATCTAAAAATTATAAAATATGCTAGATAGTACTTAACATTTACACAGCACTATATGATTTTTTTTAATTTTTTTAAATCGTTTCATTGGGGGCTCGAACAACTCTTATCACAATCCATACATATATCCACTGCGTCAAGCACATTTGTACATTTGTTGCCATTATGATTTTCAAAACATTTTCTTTCTGTTTGAGCCCTTGGTATCAGCTCCTCATTTTCCCCCCTCTCTCCCCAACTCCCTCCCTTACAAACCCTTGATAATTTATGAATTATTATTACTTTGTCATGTCTTACACTGTCTAACATCTCCCTTCACCCACTTCCCTGTTGCCCATCCCCCAGGGAGGGGGTTATATGTAGATCCTTGTGATTGGTTCCCCCTTTCTACACCACCTTACCCTTACCCTCCTGGTATCGCTACTCTCCTTATTGGTCCTTAGGGGTTCATCTGTCCTGGATTCTCTATGTTTCCAGTTCCTATCTCTGGTCCAGTACATCCTCTGGTCCAGCCGGATTTGTAAGGTAGAATTGGGATCATGATAGCAGGGGAGAGGAAGCATTAAAGAATTAGAGGAAAGTTGTATGTTTCATCATTGCTATACTGCACCGACTCCCTGTCTCCTCCCCATGATCCTTCTTTAAGGGATATCCAGTTGCCTACAGATATGCTTTGGGTCTCCATTCTGCACTTCCCCTCATTCACAAAGATATGATTTTTTTGTTCTTTGATGCCTGATACCTGATCCCATTGACACCTCGTGATCACACAGGCTGGTGTGCTTCTTCCATGTGGGCTTTGTTGCTTCT
>NW_022111306.1:3277669-3286289 GCF_000313985.2 Echinops telfairi
TGTTGACCGTTAGGAGTGTTTTCTGGTCGAGTTAGATGGGATGCCACGCCCTGGCCCCAAAGTCTATTTTTGGTATTCCTGGGGACTTCCTTGCTCTGCTCTCCTTGCTGTTCTGTTGCATGCCCTTAGTGTTTTGCCTCAGTGTGGTGGGGTTAGATTGGGCGAAATTCCCACACTGTGTCTCCAGTGTTGTCCCCCATAGGGGTATGGGTCAGTGAGGGATGTCATGTCTTATAGTGGGGCCAGCCCTATGGTCCTCTCTGTGCACTGGCTGCTCTGAGCGGGGATATTGACCTCAAGCCTTGGTAGGCCAGGATGTGCTCCACTCTTTCTCTCCTCCCCCTACATTTGCTCCCCTGTGCTCTGATCAGACATGTCCCTCTCCCGAGCTATAGCTTCAGTGCTGTCCTCTGAAGTAAATTCTTCTGGGTGGAAGGGGGCCCGTCCATGTAGTTGAGATTGGGGCCAGCCCCTCAGACCTCTCTATTGGTTCCCTGGTTCATGCCCGTATGTTGCATTCACATCTTGGAGCACCGGGCTGAAGTCTGGTCCCTCTTTCGCTGTGGAGGTATAAACAATACCCTCTCCTTGAGTGGGTGAGTGCCCTGTTCCCCCACTACCCATGTCTTTTTTTAAAACTTCTTATCTATCATCTTTTGAACCAGATGAACAGTGGCACTTCCATCATCACGTCTGGAAAAAAGGTTTGGAGAAGCCTAACAACTTGACCTAAGTCACAAGTATGAAGTATTAAGCGACTGAGCAAAAAAAAAAAAAATTACAGTGGCCAAACGCTTTCCATTATGCTATGATTCTTCATGAATCATGCATTTATTATTCATTTTTCATGACAAGAGTTTTATTTTAAGTGAAGGTAAGTAAAAAAATATTGCTACTTTTGGTATCTAATTGGCATACGCATGCAAGACATGTTTAAACAAGTCTCTGCGTCAGTGAATGGTTGCAAGGAAGTTCTATCAGTAGTGCACCTGTGTGAGTCTCATTAAGGTGCCTTTAAAAAGCGGTCCAATCACAATAACGGTCCCCAAGGGGATCTGCTGGGCCAGTTCAATTCAAGGAAGAGAATTCAGCTCAGCAGCTTATGGTGAGTGATTTTGAGATTTCAAAGTGGAAATCTTAACAGATTGGGTTTTTTTTGTTTTTTAAATAATCATTTTACTAGGGGCTCATACAACTCATCACAATCCATATATACATCATTTGTGTCCAGCACATGAGTACATATGTTGACTTCATCATGTTCACAACACCCGCTTTCCACTTGAGCCCTTGGTGTCAGCTCCTCAGTTTCCCCTCCCTCCCTGCTCCCTCCTCCCCCTGAACCCTTGATAATTTATAAATTATTATTATTATATCATATCTTACACCATACGACGTCTCCCTCACCCACTTCTCCGCTGTCCGTCCCCCAGGGAGGAGGCCATATGTAGACCTTGTCATCTGTTCCCCCTTTCTAGATTGTTTTTAAAGACACATGACGATCATGGGGGAGCTAATTATGAAGAAGTTTCAAGAACATTGAAAACTACATTGCTGAGAAAAAGGCCAGGAAAGTTGCTAGGAGGAAATTTTTTTCATCATGACAATGTACCTGCGCTTCAAGGGTAGCAAGGGCTATCTGAGAATTTTGTTTGCAATTACCCCATCGCCCCTACAGCCCTGACCTTGCCCCTTAGACTTCCTTTTGTTTGTTTCCAAAGCCCAAGGATCATAGAAAAGGAAAACTATTTGAGCACCTCCTGGGTACCAAAGTAGCTGTCTCAATATAGTGCAAATCAAAGAATGCAGGATTCTTTGGGGGGAAAGTTACAAAAAAGCAACAAAAAACAAACTCACTGTCATGAATCAATTCCGACTCCAACTGGCCCCTGTGGGATCCTGAGATCGTAAGGGAGTAGAAAGCCTCCTCTTTCTCCCGCTGAGGAACTGGTGCTTTGAACTACTGACCTTGCCCATGTGTAACCACTCCCCCACTAGGGCTCCTCTTGGGGAAAGATTAGAGAGAGAGAAACTGCCTGCCACGTGTATAAGCCTAGATTGAGATTGTGTTGAGAAAAAATAACTTTACATTTGGAAATTTTTGTTTAATAAAAGTTTTGTTAGGTAGCTAGGTACAGGAACCAGGGGTGGTTCCTCTACATACCAAGGCCTCCCCTCTGCCCCCGGCCCTTGGAAGCCAACAGGCTAAGGGGCATGCGCCAATTCAAACTAGGCCAGGTGGCCGGTACACCAGGGTTGGCCCCAACTAGGCCAGGTGGGCTTAATTCAGTCAGTAGTGTCAACCAGTACCATGGACCACGCCTCCCAGCTGAAGGCCCTAAGGCAGGAGGAACCTGGAGACCACCACTGTCTTTTCCAGCTGCTCCTGGGCCTCCCACTCAGCTATGCCGTGGACTCTGGGGCCCGGGCTGCCACGTGTGGCTGTGCAGTCCCGTGAGTGCCCGTGTTCAGTGACTGTAAAACTCGAAACTTCTTCCATCCATTATAAAAACCCACTTGGATCACAAACCAGCTTTGGCATGAATTCTTTCTTGTGGAAGCCAAGAACCGAGGTATTTCCCACCCAGGAAACCTAACAGTTTCTATGATTTTTGCAGCAAGGCTAATTATAATTTTTTTTTCTCTTTTTTCCAGGGGAGAGCGTGAACGCAGTCCCCCACTACCACAAATTATGCAGTCGAGTTTCCCACATTTTGGGGAAATCGCAGGAGTCAGCACATCCGGAGTGCAATGGATAAGCCTCACCCTGGGAAAACCACCTTCGTGATCATGGTACCTCCCCTGCCAGGTAAGTATAGCTAATTATAAATTGGACATTTAATGATAGGTAGAAAATTGAAAACTTTCTAGGCCCTGAGAATAAGTGTACATGAATACCCAAGCCGTAGGTTTCAATAAGAATTTCAGCCTGGCTGATCCTTCCTGTCTGTGAGATACAACTGTTGAGGGAGGTGGGGTGGATGAGAAAGATGCTAGAATACCAGGGTACCTACTGCTGGCCCAATCTTCGAGTCAACAGTCAGTGCCTATTTTATCATTTCAGTGTTTCCGTAGACTTTCTTTAAAATTTGATTTGTTCTAAGAATAGAGTTTTTTTGTTTTCTGGGTAAAACCATTTTATTAACTGACCAAAGCACTTCATTTTCTTTTTGATTTGAGGTAAAACCATTAAACAGCTCACAAGAAAATATAATGACTAATGAACTGCGAGAGTTTGAAACCTCGCTAGTTGTCCATGTCATACTTCTGTATTGCTTCTCGGCCTTTTGCCTAAGATCAAGTATAATACTTTCGCACATTCATACAACTGTACAGTCTCCTTAAGCTAAGTTTAATGTTAACCGAAAGTCCTACATCAAAGACTTCAGACACTTGGAATATTACTTGTGCGGTGACTGTCGTTTTGTAACAACATAAGAATTCCGGAGACACCTCAGGAATACGAGTCTAGTTTTTTAAAATCACTTGGCTAGCGTGATATGTGTACTGTGTCCTCCTCCTCTGGGGATGTGTCTGAGGTTCTCAGGAGAGCATGCAGCTCTCCTCAGGGCCCGCTCCCCTGCGCTTCAAATGGTGTACAATAACTATGACGTCATGGTGAACGTGGGGGCTGGGAAGACAGTGCTAGCATCTTTGTAAATTTAAGACCCTAAGCAAGCCAGCGTATTTTTCCATTTTCTTTTGTCTGCCCAAGACCTCGTTTTCCTACACAGCTACTTAAAAACAATTTGTTGTTGTTGTTAAGTACGTGCAGCTTTGAGATTCCATTCTGTTACTGGACAACTCTCTTGAATCAACATCAAGTGCTTTGGACTACTGCAGATTTTCTTTAGCGGTAGATAAACAGAAATCATGCCGCTCCCTCAACTGAAAGAGAAACTTCTTTAAGGAACTTCAGGACTCAAAGTGGGCCCTTTGTTCTTAGCGGTTGAAGGACTTTGCGTATCTAAGATTTTTACCTGTTTGAGGGAAATGGCAAAGGCTTAAACTGTTCTAGAAATGTAAAACTCACACACACACCAAAACAAAAACAAATTTAGATTCAGCCTGTACTAACTGGCCGAAGGGAAAAAGAACATTAACATTTTCATTACAGCACTGTAGTTCACCTTCGGATTTGTGACACAAGCACATCTCGCGCACATTTGAAGAGAGAATTTCATCCCCAGTGTCCCCAGTGATGTTACCAACCACTAACAGTTTTCTACAGCAAGTTCGAAACTCTTCTAAATATTGAAATCACAATGCTTTTAAGGACAGACTGGAATGTTACAATGATTTTTTTTTTTTTTGCAAGATACAAAAATAGATATGCTTCCGTGGAATGCCTGAATCATTTTTCCGGTCATGCTCATCTTTTGGTTCTTCTTCATCTGACTACACGGTTGGCTCCTCCCCCTCCTTCAGCAGTTGGCCCATGGTGTCCATGCCACCTGCCGCTAGTCCCCGTAGACGACCCTGTAGAGCAGGAAGACCCAGAGGCCGAGCAGCGAGCAGCGGCAGGTTGAGCATGTAGGTCAGCGGTTCTCCACTTGTGGGTCGCGACCCCCTTGGGGTGTCCAAGGACCCTTTCACAGGAGTTGCCTAAGACCATCGGAAAACACATAAATATTTCACAATATAGAATTACATATTCTTTTGTAATTAATCACTGCTTTAATTATGTTCAATTTGTAGCAATGAAAATTCATCCTGCATATCAGATATTTACATGACGATTCATAACAGTAGCAAAATTACACAACGAAAACCATGTGATGGTTGGGGGGTTCACCACATGAGGAGTTGCACTAAGGGCCGCAGCATGAGGAAGGTGAGAACCGCTAACTGTAGGTGAAGGTTTTGAGCTGCAGCCGCTGCTCTGCGTCTCCCCCGGTGGGCGCCCTTAGCCGACACCTCCTCAGTTCCATGATCGCTGGAGCCAGGGTTGGGCCGCGTTGAAAAACAAATTGTTCTTATGCTATGGCTCTACTGGATACTCACCCTCTTGTAGCAATCACTGAAAATATCGGTTCTGAGGAAAATGTGGTGAGGAAACCAGGTGGTGCCCAGCTATCAAAAAGAATAGCATCTTCAGTCCTAAAGGCTTATCTTAAAACGAGCAACTATCTAAGTAAGACGCCACCTAAGTCCATGTGTAAGACATACCAGCCTGTGTGATCCAAGGCTTGTAAATAATAAACTCCAAATCCAGAGGGAATGGTATCAGAACTTAAATTGTGAACACACTTAATTTGCAGAAGTCTATGGATCACAGTGGAAACCCAAAATCCATTTGCAGGGCCCATGGACTAAGCCTCTGGTGAATCCCCTCTTACCTTGTCCAGGGATGGAAATAACCTGGCTATCAGATAGAGAACATTGTAAAGTAGATTATGGCAGGTCGTTAGGTGAAAATGTAATACCTTGTCATTTGATCTCCCTTTTTGACTCATTTTAAAGTTGTTTCCAGTTTTCAATAATTTCTGCTTACTTTTCTATTGAGCTTTTTTTGTCGAGTCGTAGTTGAGGTTTTCTTTGTTTGCTTCCTGTTTGTGTTTGGTATGATTTTCTGTATACGAAATCCAGGATAGGTTAATCTATAGAGATAGAGTAACTGGATTAATAATTCTGTAGGGACATGACAGGGAAGGATGGGAGGAAGTGGCAAGATAAACTACAATGAGTATAAGAAGAAAATGTTCTGAAACTGATCGTGGTCCTGATTGCAAAACTTTTAAAATATGATTGATTAAATTGTATGCTTTTGAAACATGTTGAAAGTGCCATAGACTGCTAACAGGACAAGCCAATCTGCCAGAGTGCTCCTTAGAGGATGCTCAGACTGCATCTTACATACTGTGGACATGTCAGGAGAGACCAGTCCCTGGAGAAAGCAACAAGCTCAAACATAACAGTGATTGTGAGGATGGAGCACAACTGGGCAGTAATATAGTTAGTTTATTGTGCCAACCTGGCCGATAAACACGTCGGGTTAATTGAAGGGCGAAGGGATAAATGGCTCCATGAGCCTCGCCTTTCTAGTTCTCGGGTAACTTGCTTTCTGATGGTCACACCAAGGTGCAGCTGCCTTAGCCAGTTCCCTGCTTCAGCTGGCATGCCTCACTTCCTGCAAGACATCCCCAAGGAGAAGCCGCATGGACCTGCCCCGATGCAGCCCTGGGTGCTGGAGCAGCCGTGTGGAGACCCCTGCCAGCACTGAGATGCTTACACGTTTACTGATTCAGCTTTCCTCCTGCAGTCAGCATCATTGCGTGTGTTTTGTGAGATGGAGGAGGACTTTGTGGATTGGTGTGGGACATATGGGCTAATGTTGGCCTTGTGGGCTTGGGCAGCACTGGTTTGGGATGTTTTATTGATGTGCACTTACCCTTTATATAAAACTCCTTTTTTCTTTTTTTAATTAATCATTTTATTGGGGGTAAAACTCTCTCTTATACAGATGAGTTTCTGTGGATTTGTTTCTCCAAAGGACCCAGACTAACACAGGCAGTGTTTTGCTCTATTGTGTATAGATTTGCTATGAATATCAGCTGATTGGAAGACACTAACAACAACAAAACACTATCATGCTTATGACTTTTTTATATATAGGAAGCTCATACACACCAATATCATGATAAGGAAGACACTGCAGGGGTGAAGTCTGGTAAGTTTCTGATGTGGAGCTGCCATGTCTCAGTGAGGGCACATCACCCTCCTTTGGCAGATTAGGTCACTCGCTAAAGCTTCGTGTCCTGGGCTTTTTTTGGCCATTCCTCAATGATAGACTACATCATGCCTCCTACTGAGGTTAGTTGATCTCAGCCTCCCAGGTGAGCAGAGGCAGATTATCCAATAAGCACAGTGAATATGGGTTTACCTGAATTTCTTTGCCAATCTGTTACAGATTACCTTGTTTACCTAGCATTCCATCCCTGTTAGGGATGGTGTTAGTCCAGGTAGACTAGAGAAACAAATTCATGGAGACTCATATGTGTATAAGAAAGAGCTTTATATAAAAGAGCAATTGTATATGGAGAAACGTCCCAGCCCAGTCCAGATCAAGTCTATAAATCCAATATTAGCCCGTATGTCCTAGTTCATAAATCCCTCTTTAGACTCACGCAGCAATGCAATAATGCTGGATGCAAGAAGATCACAGGGCAGTGGGTGGAAAGTCTTGGGGATCCTGTAGTGATGGAAGCATCTCAGCGCTGGCGTGTGTCTCATTGTGACTCCTCCAGTTCCAGGGCTCTAGCGTAGTTCCATGTGTCTTGTCAGCAGGAAGACGAAGCATAGAGTGTGAGTGTATATGGCCTCCAGTGAGCTATTGTTTCCGTGGCAACTCCAAATGAGGTCATCAAGCTGCGACCTGATTGACAGGCTAGATTCCACCCCTTTGCAAGTTGACAGCATATTATGTAACTGCCACATGATTGTAAATATGAAAAAAACAAACTTGTCCATAAGAAATTGCTTAAGTGGAGACCCAAAGCCCATTAGTAGGCCACTGGAGATCCCCTTGCAGAGGGGTCTCTGGGAGGAGATGAGCCAGTCAGGGTGCAATGTAACAACGATGAAAAATACAACTTTCCTCTAGTTCCTAAATGTTTCCTCCCCCCTTAGCCGACACCTCCTCAGTTCCATGATCGCTGGAGCCAGGGTTGGGCCGCGTTGAAAAACAAATTGTTCTTATGCTATGGCTCTACTGGATACTCACCCTCTTGTAGCAATCACTGAAAATATCGGTTCTGAGGAAAATGTGGTGAGGAAACCAGGTGGTGCCCAGCTATCAAAAAGAATAGCATCTTCAGTCCTAAAGGCTTATCTTAAAACGAGCAACTATCTAAGTAAGACGCCACCTAAGTCCATGTGTAAGACATACCAGCCTGTGTGATCCAAGGCTTGTAAATAATAAACTCCAAATCCAGAGGGAATGGTATCAGAACTTAAATTGTGAACACACTTAATTTGCAGAAGTCTATGGATCACAGTGGAAACCCAAAATCCATTTGCAGGGCCCATGGACTAAGCCTCTGGTGAATCCCCTCTTACCTTGTCCAGGGATGGAAATAACCTGGCTATCAGATAGAGAACATTGTAAAGTAGATTATGGCAGGTCGTTAGGTGAAAATGTAATACCTTGTCATTTGATCTCCCTTTTTGACTCATTTTAAAGTTGTTTCCAGTTTTCAATAATTTCTGCTTACTTTTCTATTGAGCTTTTTTTGTCGAGTCGTAGTTGAGGTTTTCTTTGTTTGCTTCCTGTTTGTGTTTGGTATGATTTTCTGTATACGAAATCCAGGATAGGTTAATCTATAGAGATAGAGTAACTGGATTAATAATTCTGTAGGGACATGACAGGGAAGGATGGGAGGAAGTGGCAAGATAAACTACAATGAGTATAAGAAGAAAATGTTCTGAAACTGATCGTGGTCCTGATTGCAAAACTTTTAAAATATGATTGATTAAATTGTATGCTTTTGAAACATGTTGAAAGTGCCATAGACTGCTAACAGGACAAGCCAATCTGCCAGAGTGCTCCTTAGAGGATGCTCAGACTGCATCTTACATACTGTGGACATGTCAGGAGAGACCAGTCCCTGGAGAAAGCAAC